>NW_006399861.1:6046466-6056211 GCF_000299155.1 Elephantulus edwardii
CTGCCCTGGCCACAGGGAGGCACCTACGCTCAGCGGCACCCGGGAGGATGGCGGGACGCACTGCTGCCGCGCTAGGAAGCTCTTGGTTTGGGCTTGGGTTTGACTTCTTGGAACAGTGAAGGCAGCACCCAGGTTACTACAGAACCCGGATGGGGCGTGACTGGGGTGTTGTGGGCCTGGCGGGTGGCTTTCTGGGAAATGTAGTTTATCTCATAGTTATTGTGGTCATGTTCTGAGCAGTATTCGCACGTTTTCATAGGACAGAGAAAAACTGCCTGCTAACGTTTTTAGGCGAAAATTTTCATAGGTCTTTCTTGAAGTACCTGGTGGACTTAATCCTCCTGTGGTGCCACCAGACATATATTTTACACTTCGCAGCTCTTTCCTCTTAACTTCTTCCACTCTTGCCTTTGTTGCTGTTTGCTTTCCATGTGCAAGTCTTGAAGAAATTTATTTGGTTTCTCTTACGTGCAAAACTTCGTATAGGGTATTGTGATAGAAATGTGGACTGTGAAAAGGAATTCTGTTGATGGAATAGACTTCCACCCTCTGATGGACAGAAAAAAAAAGAAAGAAAATGCAGGCACACCAAGACGCGCTCAAAAGACATTTTTTGAGGGAAATCTGCTTGCCTTGTGTGAAGGGTGTTGTGTTGTCAGCCCAAACGGTGCCAACCCCAGCTGGCAGACTGGTCATCTCCCATGCAATTTATGGCCTCTTAAAACTCCCTGGATGAGTTATGGGTAAGTTCAAACTCAAAGGCAAAAACAGACGGTTTCTGAACTAAATAGGTGTATGCGCACGTGTGTTAGCTGTTAACCTAAAACCAATGATCAGAACCAGCTCTGCTCTAGCAGAGAAAAGACCTGGAGCTCTCTTCTCTATTGAGTATGCTTCCCTGCTTTCCACGCCCCCAGCCAGCATGCCTCCCACGGTTTCTGCCCCTGTAAATCTTTCTGGGAGTGGAGTCCTTCATCTTGCTTTCCTTTGCTTAGGGCTAGTGCATTCGAGCAATTAAGCTTTGGGTCAATTGCTCAATACCTGAAGCTGATTGTGGAACAGACCACCAACTACTCATATGCAAGTTCAAGCTGAAGCTGAAGAAAATTAAACGGGAACCAAAATATGACTTTGAGTCTATCCCACATGAATTTTAGAACCATCTCAGGAACAGGTTTGAGGCCTTGAACACTAATAAGCGAAGACTTAATGAGTTGTGGGAAGATGTAAAAAAGACCAAAATGGATGTCAGAAGGAACTCTGAAGATGGCACTGGAGCGCAGAGAAGCCAAAGCACAAGGAAGGATTCAAGATACTAAAGAGCTGAACAGAAGATTCCAAAAGGCAGCACGGGATGACAAAGCAAAATATTATAATGAAATGTGCAAGGAGCTGAAGTCGGAAAATCAAAAGGGATGAACTCGTTCAGCATTTCTTAAGCTCAAGGAACTGAAGAACAAATTCAAAACTTGAGTTGCTGTAATCAAGGATGCTTTCCGCAGAATATTAAATGATCCAGGAAGTATTAAAAGAAGATAGAAAGAATATACTGTGTCACTGTATCAAAAGGAACTGGCAGACACAGAAGAATTTAATGAAATAACATATGAGCAAGAACCTATGGTGATGAAGGAAGAAGTTCAAGCTGCTTTGAAGGAAACAGGGGAAAATAAGGCCTCAGGAATAGATGGTATACTAATTGACATATTTCAGCTAGCGGATGCTGCCCTGGACATGCTCACCAAGTTGTGCCAAGAAATCTGGAGAATAGCCACTTGGCCAACTGACTGGAAGAGATCTATATTTGTTCCCATCCCAGAGAAAGGTGACCCAACAGAGTATGGAAACTATAGCACAAACTCATTGATTTCACATGCAAGCAAGATTCTACTGAAGATTATCCAAAAATGACTGGAACAGCACATCAGCAGAGAACTGCCAGAAGTCCAGGCTGGGTTTAGAAGGGGTCGTGGTATTAGGGATATTGTAGCTGACGTTAGATGGATCTTGGCTGAAAGCAGGGAATACCAGAAGAATGTATATCTGTGTTTCATTGATTATGCAAAGGCATTTGACTGTGTGGATCAAAACAAACTATGGCTGACTTGGAGAAGAATGGGAATCCCAGAACACTTGATTGTTCTAATGCAAAACCTGTACTTGGACCAAGAGGCAGTCATCGGAACAGAGCAGGGAAACTGCATGGTTTAAAAATGGGATGGGTGTGTGCCAGGGATGCATCCTATCTCCATACCTTTTCAACTTGTATGCAGAGCAGATTATCCGAGAGGCTGGGCTCTATGAGGAGAAGTGTGGCATCAGGATTGGTGGAAGATCTGTCAACAATCTGTGTTATGCAGATGACACAACCCTGCTTGCTGAAACTGAGGAGGATCTGAAACAGTTGCTGCAGAGGGTTAAGGACTGCAGCCTTTAGTATGGATTGAGGCTCAATGTCAAGAAGACAAAAATTCTAATCACTGGACCAATTGGCAGCATAAGAATGGATGGTGAGGAGACTGAGATTGTTAACAACTTTAGTCTGTTTGGCTCCACAGTCAACACTTTTGGCACCAGTAGCCAGGAAATAAAAAAATGTATTGCAATGGGAAAGTCTGCTATTAGGGACCTTTCCAGGGTATTGAAGAGCAATGGTGTCACTCTGGAGACTAAGGTGCATCTCATATAGGCTATGGTCTTTGCAATCACTTGTTATGCATTAGAGAGTTGGGCAATGAGTAGGGAGGATAGAAAGAGAATTGATGCCTTTGAGCTGTGGTGCTGGAGAAGAGTATTGAATGTACCATGGTCTGCCAAGAAAACAAACAGATTCATCCTTGAGAGGGCTAAACCAGGCTGCTCCTTGGAGGCAAAGATTCTGGGGCTTCGTCTTGACATACTTTGGACACCTTGGAGAGGGACATCATGCTTGGGAGGGTGGAAGGCAGGCGTAATAGGGGAAGATCCTCTATGAGGTGGATTGATTCAGTGACTAGGTTAATCAGAATGGGTGTGTTGGAGGCAGTGCGATTGGCACAGGATAGAGCAGGGTTTAGGGCTATTCTACATAGGGTCTCTATGAGTTGCAAGTGACTCAACGACACATAACAACAACAATGTGAACTGAAGAACAAATTGAAGCCTAGAGTTGCAGTGTTTAAGGATGCTATATGGGCAGAATGTTGAATGATCCAGGAAGCATCAAAAGAAGATAGAAGTACACACACTGTATCAAAAAGAATTGGCAGACACAGAATTATTTAATGAAATAACGTATGACCAAGAGGCAATAGTGATGAAGGAGGATCAAGCTTCTCTGAAGGAACTGGAAAAAAACTAGGCCCTAGGAATTGATGGCATACAGATTAACATTATTTCAACAAATGGATGCTGCCCTGGACATGCTCACTAGGTTCTTCCAGGAAATCAAGAGAACGACCACTTGGCCAACTGACTGGAAGAGATCCATATTTATTCCTATTTTTTAAAAAAAAGAGGCATTCCAAGAGAGTGTGGAAATTATAAAATATCACTAATATTACATGCAAAATAGATCCTGCTGAAGATTATCCAAAAATGATCAGAACAGCACATCAACCAAGAACTGCCAGATGTGCAGGCTAGGTTTAGAAGAGGCCATGGTACTAGGGACATTCTAGCCAATGTCAGATAGATCTTAGCTGAAAGCAGAGAATATCAGAGGAATGTCTGTGTTTCATTGACTATGCAAAGGCATTTGTGTGAATCCCAACAAATTGTGGCTGACTCTGAGAAGAATGGGAGTCCCAGAACACTTGATTGTGCTTATGTGAAACCTAAGGATGCAGTCATCATAGTGGAGCAAGGAAACATTGTATGGTTCAAAATCAGGAAAGGAGTGTGTCAGGGATGCATCCTATCTCCATACTATTTTAATCTATATACAGAACGGATCATTCAGGAGGCTAGGCTTTATGAAGTGAACGTGGTATCAGGATTGGAGGAAGATTCAACAACAATCTTCGTTATGCAGATGACCCAACCTTGCTTGCTGACACCAAGGTGGACCTAAAGTATTTGCCGCAGAAGGTCAGGGATTATAGTCTTATATATAAATTGATGCTCAACATCAAGAAAACAAATTCTTGGTCACCCTCTTTCTCTACAGCGAGGCGGCTGAGTGGCAGACGCAAAGATGCAGATCTTTGTGAAGACCCTGACTGGCAAGACCATCACTCCTGAGGTCGAGCCCAGTGACACCATCAAGAATGTCAAAGCCAAAATCCAAGACAAGGAGGGCATCCCTCCTGACCAGCAGCGTCTCATATTTGCGGGCAAATAACTAGAGGATGGCCGTACACTCTCAGACTACAACATCCAGAAAGAGTCCACCCTGCATCTGGTGCTGCATCTCCGTGGTGGCATTATTGAGCCTTCCTTGCGCCAGCTCGCCCAGAAATACAACTGCGACAAGATGATCTGCCGCAAGGGTTATGCTCGCCTGCATCCCCGTGTGTCAGTTGCCGCAAGAAGAAGTGTGGGCACACCAACAACCTGCGCCCCAAGAAGAAGGTCAAATAAGAGCCCTCTCTTCACTGGCTCCCTTGCCTCTTGCAGGTGGCCTTCTTCTGAGCCCCATGACCCTGGGCCCTCAATAAAGTCTCTTTCATTGAACTGGGGGGGGGGAAGAAAACAAATTCTTACCATGATAGATGAAAAAGAGATTGAGATTGTTAACAGCTTCAACTTGCTTCACACCACAATCAACTCTCTTGGTACCAGCATACAGATGATTGAATGCCTTCACTGAGTCTTGCATCAAGATGTTGACTCTGATGGTATGAAAGTATGAATTCTTCAAGAGGTCATGCAGAATTTTTAAAGGATGGAATCCAGTTCTGGTTCAATATTTTTTACCATTCCTTCCCCAAATTTCCATCATAATTGATATGTGTCTTATGCCTGTTGGTTCACCATTTATTATTTCTAATGTCTGCCTTGCTAGCAGACCTGGTAGAGTATTAATAAGATAGATCAAAGCCCAGCTAGCTACTTTCCAGGCTCTTCACTTGACTTGGAAACCTGCTTCACATGCCATGTGAAGCGAAGAAGTGCAGGCTGCTCGGTTGTATTGCTGTCCCCAGTCCTGAATTTCCTTATGTTTTCCCTTCTTCAAATTGGCTTAGGCACAGACCATCAAATTTAATTTTAAACAAATATCCAATTGTAAAGTGAAAAGCCTATCTAATGGCCTTCTAGATCACCTCCAGTACCTAAAGACGATTCTCTTGATTCTCCATTCTTTTTCTTAGTAGAGAGAGCTGCAACTTTTCTGCCTGTGTTCACTTCCTGATTAAAAAGGTCTAGGATGTGGATTCCTTCCATCTCATAAATTGAGTTGGGTTGGAATCGTATAGAGATTAAGGAGTGCAATCTAATTCTGCTGCCTATTGGTAAGTGATAAAATGAAGAGAAGAATTTATGGTTTTTATTTCTTGGGAGATCAGCAGTAATACCTTTGAATGCAGGATGCATAGCTTTCAGTCTTTAATTTTAGGCCTGAGTTTCTCCAGCTGTGTGCCAGCATGCTTCAGGTGCTGGGGTGAACTCACAGCAGCACCATGTGTTATGTCAATTTTGTGAGGGAGACACAGTGGCTTTCAACATATTTCAAACATTGTGGAAATGACTCACCTAACTAAGGTAGTTTACAGTTTCAATGTTAGATTATGTTATATTCCTTTTTTAAAAATGTTACATTCCTTTTAATGAGTTTGTCTCTGTGAAGCTGGGTTGTTGGTAGTTGCTGTAATAAAAAGCTAATATGAAAATCAGTGTGGAGTGAAAAATGGAAGTGAACATCTCCAATCATGATTAAGAATGAAGAAAAAAGAGAACGTTTGCTTGCAAAATATATTTGTGTAATTTTTAATACTCACTAGATTATAAGGAAATAAATACCTACGAAGATATTTGGGTTTAACTATGAAGTTAATAGCACTGTTAGATATTTCTGTAGGCTTAACCTGCTAAAAGCCAGGACTGTCAGTTGATTCTGCAGTGCCTTCCCATCAAATTCCTGAGGCTGTAAATATTTGGGGGAGGAGATTGTCCATCTTTCTCCCAAGGAATAGCTGGTAGATCTGAACTGTTGACTTTTCAGTTTTCAGCTCCACATATGAGGCACATAACCACTAGGGCTCTTGTTCAGGCTTATTTAGCTTTGAAGAACCTGCACCATGCCCTGAAAATTATGAATCCCTTTCTGCTTAAGTTAAATTATTTCCATATTCTGGATCATTAACATTATTACATTATCAAAGTAAATAAGATGATAGAAGTAAAATATTCTTCAATACAAGGTTTATGGGATTTCTGGAATTATTTCCATTAGTATCTGTAATGTCAGTTTGCACTTTCACCATCAGAGGTCAATAAAGGACAGTGTAGACCAGAAAATTTGAGCTTTGTTGGAAATAAATTTGTTTGAAATTTGTTCTGTCACTTATTCTTAGAAAGCCTTTAAAAATCCTTCATTTAGAAATTAAGAAAAACATTTTTAAGAATAAAATTTTTAATGAATTTCAAGAACAGCAGGCTATTTTATTTTTGTGCTCCAAATTTTTATTTCAAGGATAAAATTTAAAATGCAATATATTAGCAACTGCTTACCTTGGAAATACATTCTACTTTAATTAAGTCTTTGAGTCTGTATTACAGAAAAAATGCCATTAATTTTTTTTTAAAAAAATAGTAAATAGGTAAAATTAAAACTTGGGGGAATACATTTTTAAGTGAATATTGTATAGCCTTCATCAAAGAAAATAAATCAGAGAAACTATTGATGAAAAATGTTATTAGTTATTTTAGAATAATAATAAAATTGCATTTTAATTAGTATTTCATCTAAATCATATGGGGGGGTATTTAATTTTGTTTGGTTGGTTTTGGTGAGAAAAAATTGTATTTAGAAATAGCCAGCTGGGCTCAGTTTAGATAATGCCAATTTTGTCGGCAACATCCAAAGTATTGTAGTTAGGAGCAAGTTGAACCTAAGCCTTCTTTCCATCAGGCTTCATCAAAGTGTTGACTTTGTTGACACTGGCCACACCATTGTCGCAGAGCTTCTTTACATCTTGTTTAATTTGATGCTTTTTGGCCACAACATCCACAATGAGCACAAGTGTGTTTTTATCTTCTGTCTTTTTCATAGCTGACTCAGTGGTCCAGGAAATTTTATGATGGCATAGTGGACAAGCTTGTTTTTCCTGGGAGACCTCTTCCAAGGGTATTTGGGCTACCTTCGGAGTCTCAGGGTCTTAGGACGCCAAAGGGTGGATGAGGTGCAGATCTTTTTTTGTGTGGCTGTGGATGCTCTTCAGGACTGTCTTCTTGGCCTTTAATGCCTTTGCTTTGTCTTAAGTTAAGGGAGGGGCAAAGGTTTCTTTCTTCACTTTTAGCGCCATTTTCATAGAATGGCCTAAATCATATGTTGTTGTTGTTATAGGCCTTTGAATCAACTACAACTCATGTTATATCATATCATAACTATGAGCAATATAGTTTTAAACACAGCCCTATCATGAGCCAACTTCACCATCTCTGACACATCTGCTCCCCATTGCCATAGTCACTGTTTCAATCTCATTCAAAATCTTCCTTTCTTCCACTGACCCTCTAACGTTTCAAACATCATGTCCTTCTTCAAGAATTGGTCCCTCCTGACAAGATGCTCAAAGTATGTGATATGGAGTTTCAAAATCATTGATTTCAAGGAGCGACCTGGTTATACCTTCTCCAGCACAGATCTGTTTGTTCTCTTGGCAGTCCATGGTAAGCTCAATACTCTTCTCCAACACCACAACTCAAGGGCATCAATTTTTCTGTCATTTATTCTTCATATTTATTATCCAGATCTCATATGCTTACCAAGTAATTAAGAAAACTGTGGCCTGGATCAGGCACACCTTAGTCTCTAAATGGACATTATTGCTCTTTAACACTCTGGAGAGTTCCCTGATAGCAGAGTTTCTTTCTTTTAAAAAAATTATTTTTTTATTATTATACTAGTTTCTTTACAAAATTGTAATATATTGTTTTCCAGAACAGATTTTTTCCAATTTCCCTCACCCCACAACCCACCAACTTGTACAACCCCATGATTAATCCCCTCTCCTGCTCCACATCCTCATCACTCTGCTTCGACTCTCCCCCTCTGCCTTGGATCCTTATACTCATTCTACAATAATGGTTTTATATAATATTTTTCCTTGTGGGACTGAGTTCACTCAGCATAATGCTCTCCAGTCCTTCCCAAGTTAGGTAATAATTTACAAAATCATTGCTCCTTCGTGTAGTGTAGTATTGCATTGTGTGAATACTTTCTCAATCCATTCATTTGTGGTTGGATATATGGGGTGTTTGCATGTTCTTGTGATGGTGAATAAGAGAGCAGACTTTTTTTATTCATTTTTTTTAGTTAAACCTAAACATTTAATGTCAATTTATTATCTATTTCCATGTAACAAACTATCCCAAAACACAGGGCTTAAAATAACAAATATTTGGGCACGCAAGCAGGGTGATGCGGCGCACAAGCAGGGCGACGCAGCACAGTAAGTCTTATTTGCTGAGGACTGGTGACTTGGCAGCTTAATATCCAGGAACAAACTGCAAGCCCTAACTCCCAGCGCTGCCCAAGCCCTGCACCCCCCCATCCCTGCCACAGCACCAAGTCCAGGGACACCACCCCACCACCATCCAGCTCCCCCACACTTTTGGCACACCCTGGTGGGCTCCCCACAACCCTGCACCCCCTAGCAGTGCTCCAGGGCCACTAGAGACTCCACGCAACACCACAACAGCCGTGGACAATACGATTCTGAGTCAGCACACAAAGGCACACCATGGAGACAGCCATCATCTGAAGCCACCAATCGAGCTGCTGTGGGACTGATCTGCCACGTGAAAGGCTGGTAGGATCCTAATTGGGTTTTCTTGGGCAACACCTATTGTCTGGAAGAGTTCCTAAGGTTGAGCCCACTGGTGGGAATTTGGCTGAGCTCTCTCAGGGCACACCAACTGCCCAGGAAAGAGCGGGCCAGTGATAATTTGGCAGAACTTTTGTGGACATTGCAGACCAGCCAGAGGCGAGTGGGTTGGTGGAAATTTTACTTTGTCTTGTTGAGTACCCTTGACCCAGGAACCTTCCTGGGCAGAGGCCACGGTGCAAGGGCAACTGTGTGAGCACCACTGGACAGAGACCAGTGAATGAAAACCACTGGGTGGGAGATGGACAGCTGGAATTTGAATAGGGACCCCAGTTGTAAGCACACCCAGACAACTGAGGCCTGAATGAGGTCCCCCAAGTGGTTGACCTGCCCTTGTGATTGCTGCAACCACGTGCATAACCTTCCCTATTTGGCTCCACACCTGTGTCTATACATCTGGTTAATCAACCTGCCTTTAATCCAGAGCACCTTGACATATCTTACCTACCAGAGGCTGCTCTCACAGGCACTGAACTGACATTTCTCTGGAGTCAGACGTTCAGAGAAAAGCACAAGAGGGATAGCTACCCAACTGATCTCTAGAGCATTATCTTCATCAAAAACATATCAATGTCTCGAATAAAGCAAGCTGTCCCACACAATACACAAGCACAAAGCAAGATATCACCCCCAAAGGGTGACACAGTATCGGTGGATTACCTGAAGCCAGAAAATCTGATGGAACTTTCTGACCCAGAATTTAAAAAAACAATGAT
>NW_006399861.1:6060228-6061833 GCF_000299155.1 Elephantulus edwardii
GGAATACTACGCTGCATTGAAAAACAAGGAACTCATTCAATATTATTCAACATGGGTGAGCCTGGAGGACATTATGCTGAGTGAAATATCTCAGTCGCAAAAGGACAAATATTGCATGGTGCCACTGCTGTAAAATGGGACTGATATCAGGGTGGGGATAAGACTGAGAAAAACTGGATAAATTTTGTATACTGCACTGAAACAGATGAGGGACTGAATCACTTAAAAGCGATGTATGATAGGGTATTATGGTTATCACAAGTGTCCACAATTAAGGTTGTATAGTGGAATGTACTTGGGGCGGTGGGAGGGGTGCGGGAGGATTGTGTACCAGGGAGAGAGTTATTCTTTTACTTTTGAAAGAGAGGAGTGAACTTGGGGCGGGGGGAGAGGACTGGGCAGGTAGAGAAGTTCAGCAATGAATGAATGGAAATCCAAATTCTCTGTAAATGTTCATTAAAATATTATAAAAAATAACAAATATTTATTATCTTACACTTTCTGTGAATCAGTAATATGAGCATGATCTTTGGACTGTGTTATCCAACAATCCTTCATAGACTGAAAACACAGAGACCGTATGGAAAGGAGATCTGCTGACAAGCTCATTCATGTTGTCACTGGATGACAGTTTGAAATAATGACAATAAAGTCAGACAGTTATGCAGAAGGAAAGATTATAGGTTTAATAGAGAACAAGAAAGTTGTAGATTTATTGTTTTTGATTGCTGTTGAGTCAGAAATGAACCTACACTGGGTTTTCAGAGGTAGTAAATCCCACAGGAGGAGATTGTTCATCCTTCTCCCCCCTTAAGCAACTGGTGGATTTCAAACCCTGTCTTTGGGGTTGCAGTATGGTCTCTTAACTTAGGCAACAAGAAATTCCTGAAGGAAGAAATCAAGTAAGCTTTGGGAGGAAATTAGACTGTATTTCTAAGAAATCATGATGCTCCTAGCTTTTTTAGGACTGTTTCTCATGGAGAAGAGAAGTAGAATTTTGGGAACTGTGGGTGAATGGATTTCCTTCCTTCATTGCTTTTACACAACTTTGAGATGCACTTAAGTGCAACATAGTCTGAGTGGCGGGGGCGATCCTCATTATGGGATGTTGGTCGGTATGTGTGTAGGTCATTCACCCTCAGATTTGGGAATTATTCACTTCTTTGAATCATTGTCTTGGGTTACTAAAGAAACTGTTGTGGCCTAGTGGGTAAGATTTTGGGCTGCCAACCCAAAGACAGATGGTTCAAATCCATCAGCTTAGGAGAAAGAGGAACAATCTTCCTCCGTACAATCTATAACACCTGAAAACTTAATCACAGGGTCAGCTATGCATCAGTTCTTATTTAATAGCTATGAGTTGAACTGCATTGAGAGTTCCCTAGATCAATATAGAAAGTGGAAGATTTTAGGATTTGTCAGGTTGCTGGCCAGAGTCCTTGCTATATAGGCCTCTTCTTAGGATTACTAATAGCAAATTACTAATTTGCCTTGATTTTTTATTCATTTTAATGAACATTTACAGAGACTTTGGATTTCCATTCATTCATTGTTGCAATTTCCCCCCCCCCTCCCCAATTTGCTCTTGTCTTTGAAAAGTAAAAG
>NW_006399861.1:6062483-6064342 GCF_000299155.1 Elephantulus edwardii
AATTTTGCTATTCTTACTGAGGTGAGATGATATCTCATAATTGTTTTGATTTGTATCTCTCTTAGAGCTAGGGATTTTGAACATTTCTTCATGTGTTTTTTGTAGGCCATCTGAATGTCTTCTTTGGTGGTCTGTTCATACCCTATGTCCATTTTTCAAATGGGTTATTTACTTTTATCTTGTTGTGGTGCTCGAGTATTTTATAAATTCTAAATATAAGTCCCATATCTGACATGTCATTGCCAAATATTTTTCCCCAGTCTGTGGCTTCTCCTTTTACCCTTTTGGAGAAGTTTTGGGATGTGCATAGGGATTTGATTTTTAGAAGGTCCCATTCATCTATTTTATCCTCTCCTGGTTGGAGATTTTTCAAGATGCTTGGAAGTCTGTTTATGTTGTGGATCAGGACTTCTAGAGTTCTTTCAAGCTTTTCTTTAATGAAGTTTATAGTCCTTGGCTTTAGTCCTAGGTTCATAATGCCTTTTGAATTGGTTTTTGTGTATGGAGTGAGGTGTGGATCTTGCTTGAATTTTCCACAGATAGTTTCCCAATTTTGCCAGCACCATTTGTTAAAAAGGCTGTTGTTTCTCCACTTCACTGATTTCATCTCCTTATCAAAAATTAGTTGACCATAGGTAGATGGGCTAATTTCTGGATTCTGAATTCTATTCCATTGATCTACATGTCTGTCATTGTACTGTACCACGCTGTCTTGACCACCATGGCAGTGTAGTAGGATTTGAAATCAGGGAGTGAGATGGCTCCTACCTTGTTTCTCTTTTTGAAGAGTGCTTCCCTTATTCGGGGCCTCTTCCATTCCAAATGAATTTGGAGATCACCTTTTCCATCTTGTTGAGGAATGAAATTGGTATTTGTATTGGAATTGCATTAAATGTGTAAATTGCCTTTGATAATAAGGTCATTTTCATAATAGCCTTCCTATCCTTGAGCAAGGGATATTCTTCTACTTTTCCAGGTCTCTTTTTCTTTCTTATAGTGATGTTTTATACTTTTCTTTGAGTTGATCCTTTGTGATTCTGGTTAGATTTACTCCCACATATTTAATCTTGTGATTAGCTATTGTGAAGGGTATTGTTTTTCTTAGTTCAAGTTCTGTATTCTTTTTGTCACTATAGAGAAATAGAACTGATTTTTGTATGTTGATCTTGTACTTTGTCACTTTGCTAAATTGGTCAACTATGTCCATTAATTCTTTTGCTGAGTCTTCAGGGTTTTCTAAGTATCCTGGCATATCATTTTCATAGAGAGATCATTTTATCTCCTCTATGCTAATTTGGATACCTCTTATTTTCTTCTCTTGCCTTTTTGCTATTGCTATGACTTCCAACACAATATTGAATAGGAGAGGTGATAGTGGGCATCCTTGCCTAGTTCCTCTTCTCAAGGGGAATATCTTTATCCTCTCTCCATTAACAATGTTGGCTCTCAGGTTTGCATACACACCTTTTGCTATGTTGAATAAATGCCCCTCTAATCCTATTTTGTTACGTGTTTTAATCAGGAAAGGGTGTTGGATTTTGTCAAAGGCATTTTCTGCATCAACTGATAGGATTATGTGGTTCTTGTTCGATGTTTTGTTAGTGTCATGAATTACATTGATTATTTTTCTTATGTTGAATCACACTTGCATACATATTATGAATTCCACTTGGTCATGGTGAATTTTTTAAATGTATTGTTGGTTTTTATTGTTGTTGTTGTTATGTTCCATTGAGTCGCTTGCGAATCATAGTGACCCTATGTACAAGAGCTCTAAATGCTGTTCTATCCTGTGCCCACCTAGCCATCTCAAATGCACTCATTCCCATCAATCCATCTCATCGAGGGTCTTCCTCTCC
>NW_006399861.1:6067137-6068121 GCF_000299155.1 Elephantulus edwardii
TATTTTCTGAAATAGTTTATGTAGAATTGGTGACGGTTCTTCTTTGAATGTTTGATACAATTCACTTGTAAAGCCATCTGGTCCAGATCCTTTTTTGGCTGGAAGTTGTTACCTTTTCAATTTCTTCTTTTGTAATGGGTGTTTCGGTGTTCAGTTTCATTTTCTGTCATTTTAGGTAGTTTGTGAATTTCTAAGTATTTGTCCATTTCCTCTAGGTTTTCATATTTGTTTGAGTATAGTTTTTCTTAATATTCCAATGTTAGCCTTTTATTTTAGTTGGTTCTGTTGTGATGTTGCCTGTTTCATCTCTTATTCGGATTATTTGTGTCTTTCCCTTCTTTGATAGTTTGCTAGTGGTGTGTTAATTTTATTGACTTTTCAAAGAACAAACTCTTACTTTTGTTGATGGTTTCAATTGTTTTTCTATTTTCTATTTTATTTACTTCTGCTCTAATTTTTATAATTTCAGTTTTTTTAGAGGATGTGGGGTTTTCTTGCTGTTCTTTTTCATTTTGTTGGTGATGTTGGGTTAGAGAGTAAATGGTCATTCCTCTCCTGCCCCCAACCCCCGCCTTTTGATGTGTTTGCTCAATACTATAAATTGACCCCTTATTACTGCTTTGGCTGTTTCCCAGAGATTTTGGTAAGTGGCATTTTCATTGTCATTTGTTTCAAGAAGCTTTTTAATTGCATTTTTTTTACTTCTTCTAGTACCCACTCATGTTCAAGCAAGGTGTTTTCAGCTTCCAAATGTCTGGGTGTTTTTTTTTTTTCTTTATCCTCTTGTTAATTAGTTTCTAATTTTGTTTTATTATGGTCTGAGAAAATATTTTGTATTATTTCTATGTTTTTTAATTTATTGATGCTCACCTTGTGACCTAAAATGTGATCTATTTGGAAAATGTTCCATGCACATTGGAGAAGAAGATATATTGTGGGGTTTTTGGGGTGCATTAGCCTATAAATATCTAAGAGTTTGAGTTG
>NW_006399861.1:6068546-6075534 GCF_000299155.1 Elephantulus edwardii
TTTTTTTTTTTTATCCAATCTGCTACTCATTTTCTCTTCAGTGGTGCATTCAAACCATTCACATTCAGTGTGATTATTGAAAGGCAGGGTTTTATTGCTATCATTTTGTTGAGTTCCTTTTAGTGTTGTTGCTAGTTACTTTGGTCCATGCTGGTTTTTGTGGCACCTCTGTAAGTAGAACATGTTTCAGTGTTTCCTGCAACACTGGTCTTGTTTTTACAAATTCCTTTAGGTTCTGTTTCTCTGAGCATCTTATTCTCTCCTTCATTTTTGATAGATAATTTTGCTGAGTACAGTATTCTTGGTTAACAGTAGTGTTCTTTGAGTGTTTGATATATGTCATTCCACTGTCTTCTTGCTCGCATGATTTCTGCTGAGAAATTGGCACCTTATCTTTTCTGCTCTCCCTTATAGGTTACTCTTCATTTTTCCCTTTCTGCTTTCAGAATTCCCTCCTTATCTTTGGTTCTGGCAAATGTGACTATTATATGCCTTGGTGTTTTTCTTTTGGGGTCTGCTTTATATGTTGCTCGGCTTCCTGATTATATATTCTCTCATTCTTCATTATGCCTGGGAAATTTTCCTCTAGTAATTCCTCCACAACTTTTTCAGTGCCTTTACTTGCTTCTTCCAGTTCTGGTATTCGGGTGATACACATGTTATTCCTTTTGATGGTTTCCCACATTATTCTTATATTTTCCTCTTTTCCCTTCCTTTTTGATTCTTCTTTTTTTGCTCTAGCAAGATCCTACTTCACTGGTTCTGTGTTCCATCTCTTCAGCTCTGCTCATGTGTCCCTCAATCATGTTGACAGCATCTGAAACATTGCACTTCACATTTTGGATCGTGGATTCTTGTTTTTCCAGTGTCACTAATGCCTCATTTGTTTTATCTGCATTGTCTGGATTGTTTTATAAGCTTCTCCTGGTTTTTGATTGCAGTGTCCTGTAATTCTTCCAGTTTGTCTTTCACTCATAGAAAATATTCAATCATTGTTCTTTTAGATTCTGTCAAAAGGTTCCATTAGACTTTCTGGCTTCAAGAAATCCATTGACACTGTGTCACCTTTTGAGAGTGACATCTTGCTTTGCACTTTTGTAGGGTGTGACAAAGCCTGCTTCTTTTGTGACATTGATAGGTTCTTGATATGTGGCCAATGCTCTTCTGTCGCAAGAGAAGGTTCTATTCAGGGCCTGTGAGAGCAGCCTCTTGTAGCTAAGTGAGATCAAGGTTCTCCAGATTAAAGGCAAGTTGCTTGACTAGATGAGTAAGCACTGGTGTGGAGCCAAATGGGGGGCAGGGCAGGCACAAGGCAGGTAGGGTGACCACAGAGTGGGGTCAGCCACTTGCAGGACATCACTCAGATTTCACCTGTCTGGATGTGTTCACGAGTGGGGTTTCTGCTCAAATAACACCTGTCCATTTCCCACCCAACAGCTCTTGCTCTTCGGTCCTTGCCCAGCAGCCCTCACCCAGGTACTCTTGCCCAGCAGCCCCCACCCCAGTGGGGCCCTGGGTCCAGCGGGGCTTAAGAAACTCAGTCAAATTCCCACTGACCCACTTGCTCCTGCAGTGTCTTTGGAGCCCAAGAAAACTCAGTCAAATTCCTATCAACCTGCTTGCTCCTGGTGGGTCGGCAGTGCTTAAGAAATCTCAGTCATTTTCCTGCTGACATGCTTGCTTCTGGCAGGTGAATCCCGCAGCAGCTCAGCTGGTGCCTTCCACTGCAGTCTGTGGCTTCCTGCTCTTTTTGCTCCCAAACTAATTATTTTAACAAAATTTCTGACACAAATTCCTATTGTTCACGTCGCGCTGTATTGGTTTCTGTGCACTGCATCGGTATCTCTTGTGGCCCATTTCTATGCAGCTTGCCACTCCTCCAGCTCCTTATGCTGTTTCCTTCATAGCTGCCATCTTGGTTCTTGAGAGTAGACTTTCTTAAAGCTTTTCTTAAATCTTTTGATTTCCTGACTGCTGGTGCCATGAGTGTTGATTATGGATCTGAGCAAGGTGAAATTGTTAACAATCTCAATATTTTCTCCATCTATCATGATGCTGGGACTGTTTCCAGGCTGTGTTTTCTGGTTTGGGGTTGAGACTAGGGTGTGCTTTGCTCACAACAGGGTGTGAGCTGATTGGGTTTGGCCTCATATTTAAAAAGGCCTTTGGCTGCCAGTCTGGGGCTATTTCCAAGATGGGAAGATGAATGGAAAGGCTGGTTTCTGCAAACATGTGTTTCTGGTTTGGGGTTGAGATTAGGGTGTGGCTTTGCTCACAACAGGGTGTGAACTGATTGGATTTGGCCTCTATTTAAAAATACTTTTGGGCTCTTGGGCCTGGTTTGTTTTTTTTTAAATTTTTTTGGGGGGGCCTGGTTTTTTTTTGTGAATCTCCCGAATAAAACACGCTTGGAAGCAGGAGTGGCATCCATTTAAAAAAAAAAAGCTTGCCTCCAGAACCTCTATGAACTTGGAGAAAAGATGAAAAAAGTGAAAGTTTTGCGTTCAAGACTTTCATTCATAGAGTTGCTATGGGTCCTCTACGACTCTATGGCTCTTAACAACAAAACCATCTTGATGCTGCCAATTGGCCTGGTGGTGAGAATCTTTTCTTTCTTGATGTTGACATGCAATCCATATTGAAGACTGCCATTCTTTACCTTCTGCAGCAAACGTTTCAAGTCCTTTTCAGTTTCAGTAGGCAAAGTTATGTCACTGGCATAATGTGGGTTGTTGATAAGCCTTCCTCTAATCATGGTGCCACATTCTCCTTCATAAAATCTAGTCTCCCAAATGATTTGTTCAGCATTGAAAAGGTTGGGAGAAAGGATACATCTCAAATGCACTCCCTTCTTGATTTTGAGCTATACAGTGTTTCCTTGCTCTGTTTAGACAACTTCTTGTTTTAGCTATAGGTTTCACATGAGCACAATCAAGTTTTCTAGAATTCCCATTCTCCTCTATATTAGCCACACTTTGTTGTGATCCACACAGTCAAATGCCATCATAGAGCCAATAAAACACAAATAGACATACTTCTGGCAATCTCTGCTTCCAGTCAAAGAACTGAATGGTCAGCTATGAGTCAGTTCTGATTTGAGGGCACACAACAATAACAAACTCTAAATCATATACCTACCAGGGATCACAAGAAATTGTGGATAATCTTGAGAATAGGAATTCCAAGACACTTTATTGTGCTCATGGGAAACTGATACTTGGACCATGAATCAGTCCTCAGAGCAGAACAAGGAAATACTACATGGCCCAAAATAAAAAAAGGAGTACATCAGGGATGCTTCCTGTCTCCATACCTTCACAATGCGTATGTGGAACAAATAATTCTGGAGGCTGGACGTTATGAGGAAATATATGGCATCAGTATTAGAGGAAGACTCGTGAACAACCTGTGTGATGCTGATGATACAACCTTGCTTGCTGGAACAGGAGAATCTGAAGGGTTTGCTGCAGAAGGTCAAAGACTATAGTATGGCATATGTATTGATGCTCAACATGAAGAAGACAAAGCTATCTCTGGGCCAATAGACAGCAATGTAGTGAGTACCAGCTGGAGTAGAGATCAAAGTTAACAGTTTCAGCTTGCTGGGATCCACTGTCAGCACTCTTGGCACAAGCAGTCAGGAAATCAAAAGATTAAATACGTTAGGGAAATCTGCTGTCAAGAACCTTTCTAAACTGCTAAACAGTAATGATATCAATCTAGAAGGTGCACCTGATTCAAGCCCTGGTCTTTACAATGACAGAAGAAGAATCGATGCCTTTGAGTTGTGGTGTTGCAGAAGAGTATTGAACATACCATGAACCACCAAGAGAACAAACAGATCTATCTTGGAGAGGGTGAAACCAAGCTGCTCCTTGGAGGCAAGGATTTTGGAGTTCCATGTCACATGTTAGCAGGAGGTACCACTACTTGAAGAAGAACATAATGCTTGGAAGGGCGGGGGGACATTGCAGGTGAGGAAGACCATGAATGAGATGGATTGACAAGTAACTAGGGAAATGGAGGTAAATGTGTCTTAGACAGTGAGACTGACTCAGGATAGAGCAGGGTTCAGAGCATTTGTACATAGGGTCACTATGATTTGCAGCTCACTCAATTGAACATAACAATAACAACTTGCTATAAGTAAATTATTAGAAAACCAAAAGAATTAAATTAAAATAATTTCCATTTATGGTATAAAAACAAAGAACTCATCAGTTGGCATTCTTTTTTGTAATATGAAAAGAAAAAGTTATGAAATTTGTGTTAAAGTTTGTGTAATCATTCTTTACATTTTACAACTATCACAGCATATGAGTTGACTCTGGACAATCCAAATCTACTTTACTGGAGTTGGAGTTCAGGGTTACCAGCAATATATCCCATTCGCTTTGCCTTGTAACAGCTCTGGGTTTGGCAAGCCTGGGATGCTGCCATTAGGCAAAGGTACATTTGGAGAGCTGAATCTTATTGAAAGAAATGATATTTGACTTAAACATAGAGTTCAGATTAAAATACAGTTCCATCCTTCCCAAATTATCATTGAAGAGACACAGTAGTACCTACACCATAGTGTTTTGAGGATTAAATGAGTTACAACTAGAAACTTAACTGTGCCTGGTAAAGAATATGTTTGGTATTGTGATGCAGTATGTTAAGTGTTGGGATATTAATTGAAAAATAAAAGGTTTGAACCTCCCAACTGCTCCAGTGCAAAAAGATAAAGTGGTCTGCTTCTGCTAAAAAAAATTGTTATAGTTGTTAGATGCCATCAAGTTGACTACATTCAGAGTGCCTCATGAACAGTTCTGAACCTTGCCCTCATGATTTCTGACCCATGTGGTAGTTACTATGTCATTCTCATTAACGGTCTCCCTTTTGCTGAACCTTTATCCTTCCCAGCATGATGTATCCCTATAAGGACTGGTATCTCCTGAAAATGTGCACAAAGTGAGATGAGGTTTTATGATCCTTGTTTCTAAGAAGCACTCATGAGGCAGAGCGAGATGCGTGCAGAACGAGACACATAAAGAGCAAGATGTGTGCAGAGCGTGATGTGCACAGAGCAAGACACACACAGGACAGATGGAATTTAAATGAGAACTATTATTAAAATAATTAGTTTGGGAGTTTTGGTGAGGAGCAGCAAGCCTCAGAGGGGAGCAGCGTGCCTCAGCTGGGAGCCACGAACCTCAGTGGGGAGCAGTGAGTTGCAATGTGACCCACCTGCCAGGAGCAAGTAGAACAGTGGGAATTTGAGTGAGGTACTTAGATGGGGATCATTACTGATTGCTGGGCCAATTATGGGACTCCTTCACTTTAAGTAGGAGGGAGTGAGACAGCTGGAGCTTGACTGGGGTGGCAGACCCAGTTCTCAAGGGGAAAAGTAAGGCTTCCTTGTTTTCCATTCAGGAACCCCTGCACACACACACACCCCAGCAAGCATCTCTCTGTGTGAACCCCTAGATCCTGTGTGCACCTACATATGCACCCACCCTATCGGCATCTGCACGTGTGCACATCCCATGTGCATCTGTGCATGTGCCCAACCTATGTGCATCTAAGTGCATGCCTGCCCAGACTTCTTATGGAGTAGTGATATCAGATCAAGAACTGGCTATCACCTCAGGCATGGAAAGCTTTACCACAGCAATGTCATGAAAGAAGAAAGCTATCTCACTTCCTACACAAGCCCAAAGCAAGATATCACCCCCCAAATATGACACAGTATCACTGGACTTCCTGAAGTCAGAAAGTCTGCTGGAACTTTCTGACACATAATTTAAAAGAACAATGGCTGAATGTTTTCAATGGGTGGAAGAAAAACTTGAAGAATTACAGGGCACTGAAAGAAGCACTCATTGTATTTGCTTAAAGGCAGATATGTTTGTTCTGTGACAATCCATGAGATACTCGATATTTTTTTTCCCTAACACCGGAATTCAAGGGCATAAATTCTTCTGCCATAATCCAACTTTCAAGTGCATTTTGTTGTTGTGGATTACCATCAAGTCAAGACAACTCATAGCAACACTATGAACAAGGCCTGTAGCCTTTCTATAACTATCATTGTTTCTCCAAGTCGATAGAGTTTCCAGAGGCATGTGGTTTAGGAAGTTGATGCCATTCCTGCTTCCAAACCTGTCTTAAACTGGGAGCTTCACAAAATACTGTCCACCATGGGCAGCTGTTATGGCATGTGACTCTTCAATGGCATGTGACTCTTCAGTGGCACAAGGTTTAGCATCACAGCAAACCCAGATTACCTCAGTACAGCAAATTAACAGAAGAGCGCTATACAACTTAGAAGAATGTTCCTCCAAAATAAAATAATACTAAGCCTTTGGGCCCAACAGACTTTTAAAGGTAAAGGTCCTTCATGTGTGTGTGTGTGTGTGTGTATGTGTCTATACACATACACACAAAAGGCCTGAAACCTTTCTAAAACTGTCATAACTATCGTTTCTCTAAGTTCATAGAATTTCCAGAGGCATGTGGTTTAGGAAGTGGACGCCACTCCTGCTTCCAAACCTAAATTAGTCCAGGAGCTTGACCAAACACTGCCCAGGTAACCATTATGTAGTTTGACACACCTATAGCACAGTTGTTCAGCATTACAGCAACTCGAAGTTACATCAGTACAGCAAATAGACCACTGCTGCACCACTTAAAAGAATGTTCTTCCCAAAATAAATAACATTTGCGTTTTTTTAAATTATTATCAAATTTTATTAGTTTTAATGAACATTTACAGAGATTTTGTGTTCTCATTCATTCATTGTTTCACTGTTTTCTCTACCCTCCTCCACAGTTCGTTCTTCTCTCCCCCCCCCGAATGTCTGTTTTAATTGTCCAATTGCCACAGTGCTTGTCAAAGCCAGTTCTGATTAATCTCCGTTGTCAGTGTGTCCTTTGCCATTCCCTATCACTCCTCCCTGAGAGAGACTTCACCCTGATTCATAAGGAAAAGGGGATGGCGTATTCT
>NW_006399861.1:6077261-6090997 GCF_000299155.1 Elephantulus edwardii
GCATAGTATTCCATTGTGCGAATATACCACAGCTTTTCTATCCATTTGTTTGTTGATGTAACATTTGCATTTTTAAATTCAAGCATGTCAAATGCTGGTGGACTATAACATCAGAGACCCTCAGTCCATCTGGCAAGTCTAATCTGCTGACACCCATTTGTGGATAAAAATAAAGCTAAAAATCACCAAACATTCCACATGTGACCCTCATCAATACGCTAGAAGTCATCTTACAGATCTGCATAACACAAGTTGTTGATAAATCTTCCTCCAATCTTGATGCCATGCGCTTCTTCACACAGTCCACCTTCTTGAATGATTTGCTCAGCATTCAGATTAGATAAATAAGGATAAAGGATACAATCCTGAGGCACACCTCTAATAATTTATAACCTTGGAAGCCCTGTAGGGAAGTTCTACTCTGGCATAGTGTCACTATAAGTAAAAATTAACTTGACAACATTTAGTTAGTGGGATGTGTGTGTGTGTGTGTGTGGTATATACTCATGCTTCAAAGGATGGAGAGACAGCACAGGAGAGGAAGACCCTGGATGAGATAGATTGATACAGTAATTAGGTCAATGGGGTTAGGTGTTTTGGAGTCGGTGAAACTGGCTCACAGGGCAGGTTCAGAGCTATTGTACATAGGGTTGTTATGAGTCACAGGGGACTTGATGGCACATAATAACAACAACATATGGTTAACAATGATTTTATATCTCATATTAGCACTGTGGTTAGGGCATTGAACTGCTAAGTGAAGGATAGGCAGTTAGAACCCACCCTTTATGGGAGGAGAATGAAGCAGTCTGCTTCCATAAAGGTTTAGAGCCCTGGAAACTCAATAGGGCAATTCTCCACTGTTGTATGTTGCCACTGTGAGTTGTAACAGTGGGTTTGGTCCCTGGGTAGTGCAAATATTTAATGCGTTCACTACTAACCAGAAGGTTGAATGTTAGATTCTACCTAGAGGCATCTTGGAAAATGGCCTCATGATTTACTTCCAAAAAATTTTACCTCTTAAACCCTATGGAGCCCAGTTCTGTTGGGACATACATGGGGTCACTATAACTTGAAATCAATTCCGTGGCAACTAGTTGATATTATTGCTACTATTTTTTGGTACAATTTTTCTAATATAAACTAGGTAACAACTCATAGCTGGCCCTTCAACATGTTTTCAGAGGCTGGAAATAGCAAAGAAGGAGATTATTTTTCTCCCATGAAGTATCTGGTGGATTTGAACTACTAGTCTTTAGTTCGGCAATGTAACTCCTTATGTTCTAGACCACTAAAACTCCCTTCTTTTCTAAGATAGGGTATGAAAAGGCATATTATGTTGGTCTCTCAGAACCTTTGGAGATATTTCAGATATAAAGAGCCTTGGCAATGATAAAAACAACCCCTTATCTATAGGAATTAACATTTATGGACTATGTATTTAAACAACCAATGTGGTGGTGTGAGATGCTGTGGACTCATAGTCACTGTGTACAAAAGAATGAAGCACTGCCTAGTTTTGTACCATCCTCACAATTGTTGCAGTTTGAGCAAGTTGCTGTAGCTCTTGTGCCAGTTCATCTCCTTGAGGGTCTTCTACTGACCTTCTGCTTTACCAAAGATGATGTCTTCCTCCAAAGACTGGGCCCTCCTGACAAGGGTGTCCCTTCTAAGGAGAATTTTGACCATACTTCTTTTCTAAGACAAATCTATTCATTCTTTTTTTTGTAATGTCACCAATATTCTTGGCTAATATTCTAATTCATAGGTATTGGTCTTTCTTTGGTTTTCCTTATTAACTTTCTAGCATCCCCATGCATGTGAAACAACTGAAAATAATGTGTAATAACTTAATCCTTAAAGTAGCATCTCTAGTTTTTTGTTTGTTCGTTTGGTTTTGGTTTTTCAAACCTTTTTTTTTTCTTCTGTAAGAAGTTTCTTGTAGCAGATTGGGCCAGTGCAATTTGATGTTTGATTTCTTGACTACTCAGCACTGATTGTGGATCCAAGTAAGAGAATATTCTTGATAACATCACTCTTCCTTGATCATGCTATTACTTATTGATCCAGTTGTGAGGACTTTTGGTTTCTTCGCATCAAGATGCAATCCACATTGAAGGCTATATGTAGTCTCTGATCTTTATCAGTTAGTGCTTCAAGTCATCTTAATTTTCAGCAAGTAAGGTTGTGCCATGTGTATATTGCAGCCTGTTGATGAGTCTTCCTCCAATTCTAATGCCACCTTATTCAGCGTATATAGCCCAGCTTCACTAATGATTTGTTCAGTATGTTGTTGTTATGTTGTTACATGCGGTTGAGTCGCTTGTGACTCATAGAAAACCTATGTATAAGAACCCTAAACCCTGCTCTATCTTGTGCCAGCCTCTGTCTCTGACACACCTAATTCCATTACCCCAATCACGGAATTAATTCTCTTGTGCTGCCCCTCCACTCTCCCAAACATGGTGTTCTTCTCTGAGAACTGGTCCCTCCTTGCAACATGCCCAAAGTATGTCAGATGAAGCTTCAGAATCCATGCCTCCAAGGAGCAGGTGCAGCATATAGGCTGAATAATTTTTATAGTTGTCCTGCTTTTATAGTTACCTTGGTTTTTTTTTGAGTCAGGTTTGTCTTACTAGGGAACTCTAGTGGTGTAGTCTGGAAAGAGTTGCACTGCTAACCCAAAGGTTAACCTCTCTGGTGATTTGAACTCACAAGCAGCTCTTTATGAGAAAGATAGGTAGTGACATTTACGGTCTCCTGAGTACCTACTGGAGGCTTAGGTATTAATTGATTCTGACTCAACAGCAATGAATTTTACTTTTACCTTGTTACCTTTACTCTTTATTCTTCTAGTAGCTCTTAATTTTTGGAAACTTCCATACTACTCACATGTGCAAATTTTTCGCATCTGGAATCATTCTCTTGCAGTAATCATGGGATGTAGTGGGGTCAAAGGGAAGGTGATAGAACCTGGAGTTTGAGAACTTTTCCTTTCTTGAAAGTCTTGGTAATAAATATCTTAAAGAACTTCTTAGGATACAGGAACATTTTAGAGGCTTTATGCTTAGACTTGATTAATTCATTAGTAAATTTTCAGTCAGTTTAAAAATGAAACCGTTACATTTAAGTCTGAAAATATACTCAGTTACCTCTACTAATACTGATGTGTTCTATTATTTGAGAAATATTTTATTCATTTCAGTTTGTTCTCTGCTACTCAATCCATTAGAAAAGGGGAAATAGAAACTAATATTTTATATGGAGCTGGAGAAAAAGTTGATTTTTTCCATGAAATGCCTTTTGAAAAATTTCTCTAACCAGAAAATCAAAGCCTATGCATCTTTTTCTAGTCACCTTATAAATCGCATTGGTGAAAAACAAGGTTTCTTTGAAAGGAAAAGAAAATACAAAGAGACTGTTTCTATAATTTCACCAAACTTTCACCAATGCTTCTAACAAGTTCCAAAATGAATTTCATCTCCATCTCCTCCATTGTTTTCCTTCTACAGAAGGTTTTAATGAGCACCACTCTGGATCTAAGGCTGAAAGCCAAAGGAAGGAAAATCCTGAATAATCCATCACCTGCATTATTCCACATCCAATAATCAAGAATATTGAGAGTTGCCTTGGTACCATAACTCCATTGTCTTATTTAAGGAATCCATTTCACTTGGGGAAATTGCATAAGGAACAAGTGAACAATTTAATACAGATTTATTTTATGCTCACACCCAAGCCTTCACTGACCTTCTGATTCTGATCTTTCAAGTGAGAAAGAACAATTCTTCTTTGCTTATAGCTTTAGTAGAAATACTATCTTACTCTCTTTTTAATTATTTAATGTTAGCTCTTCCTAGTCATCTTCTTTTATATTAAATCATAAATATTTCACAGATGGGCATTATATGATTGATTTTTGTGTTTTACTAATGATTTGCTTGTTAATAGCACAGTCCATAGCAAGTAGTGCCGCTAAACAAAAAACCAAAGGTCTGAAGCTGTTCAAATTAACCAGTGGCTCTGAGAGAGAAAAATGTGCCATTTCCTGTTGCAGTTTACAGCTTTGGAAACACATTGGAGTGTGACTGGCAGTCAGAATCAACTCAATAGGTTTTGGGTGAATTTGAGGTTTTAGAGGTTTTTTTTTTTTTCTTATTTCTGTTTCTTAATGATTTTCACAAAGTGCATGCTTAAATGTAGTTGTTGAAACTATTGTTATCTTCAATATATGTCTGCTGCTGGTTTAAATTATAATTTAACTTTTGAAAATATTAATACATCCTAAATAGATACCATGTATATGAAGCAATATCCCCTCCCACATTCTACTATACCACTTTCTGTTAGATAGAGTGATTTTCCTATGACATAAGCATGAGCAAGCACATTATTTCTAAGCAGTGGTAAACTAGGGCAGATCTAGTTATCACAGAAATGAGAGAATTCTTTCCTGATCTAACTAGAATTGGAGTGATCACAGTAATGACCAAACACTGAGGAGTAATTTAGTAAGAATGTGGAATTGCAAAATCTCTTCCATTGATGTTTCAATGGCTTAGGGTTGACTCTTATGCTCTCTATCCTTCTAGGATAAGTGAATTTTAATCTGGATAAATATTGCATTGACGTGAACATTTGTATCTTAATTCCTTAAGAATTAGGTATCTTTCATTTTGTGTCTTAGTTCTAAAGGAATCTTGACTAGTTGACCCAGAAGGAGTCCTCAGAGTCCTTAGAGTGAGGATGACTGCTGGCAATGACCTTCATGATGAGATCTACTGCCCTGGAGTTCTTATGAGCCTGAAGAGGCATTGCTATATCTATCACATTTTTGCCATTATTTAAATAACTTCCCTTGGTAACTTAATTTCCTTCCTCATAATAATAAACATAAAGGTTATTTACCCACTTAGAAAGCTACTTTGAAATAATAGGTAAAAATGTAGGAGTTTTGCTCATTATTACTTTTCCTACCTAAAGAAAAGGTATTAATGATTTATTCTTTTTTATTTAATGGAAGTTTATACAGTAATGCTTTATTTTAAGAAAATAATAATTTAATGATCTTATAGGGAGCTTTGGTGGCCTAGTGGCAAGAAGCTGTGCTGCAATCCAGAAGGCATGCTGTTTGATGCCACCGGGTGCTACGTGGAAAAAAGATGGGCAATCTCCTCCTATGCGATTAACTGCCACTGAAAACCCACCAGAAGGTCAGCTGTGGGTCGGTTCCAACTCTGTGATACACAACAAACAACAATCAACAAATAAAAATCTTATCCATAATATCTTTTATTATTGTGGTGTGAGCTTTAAATTTGTTTTTCAGTTCTCTCAGCTTGAGAAATGAAGAGTGAGTTCTTCTCTTTTTGTTCTCCAATTCCAGCTCTGAACATTTCATTATAATACTTATTTTGTCTTCTCAAGAAGACAAAAAAAGAAAGAAGAGCTGCCCTTTGAAATCTTCTGTTCAGTTCTCTTACTTCAGCATCATTTTCTTTTGTTTTGGTTTCTTGGCACCCTAGTGCAAATTTCAACAAAAAAAAATGGAAGGGGAAAAAAGAAGAAGATGAAGAGAATACACAGAGTCACTGTACTGAAAATAGTTTCCTGACAATGATACATTTCAGGAAATACCTACCATATGAGCAGGAGCCAATGGTAATGAAGGAGATAGTTAAAGCTTATTGAAGACACTGGTAAAAAATAATGCCCTAAGAATTGACAGGATACTGACTGACATCTTTCAACTAACAGATACAGCCTTGAGTGCACTCACTAGTCAATGCCAGAAAATTTTGAGGGCAGCTGTATGTCTAACAAATTGGAAGAGGTCCATATTTGTTCGCATTCTCAAGAAAGGTGATCCAACAGAATGTGGAAACCATCAAACAATATCATTAATATCCCAAGCAAGTAAAATACTGATGAAGATCATTAAAAAATGGCTAGAACTGTACATAAATAGGGAACTGATAGAAGTTCAAGGAGGATTTAGGAAAGGCCGTGGCACCAGGAATATTACTGCTATTGTCAGATGGATCCTGGCTGAAAGTAAAGAATACCAGAAAAATGTCTATTTATGCTTTATTGACTGTGCAGAAGCATTTGATGATGTGGATTATAACAAGTTATAGCTAATATTGATAAGATTGGGAATCCCAGAGCACTTAATTGATCATTTGAAACATATACCTAGACCAAGAGGCTGTTGTATGAATAGAACAAGGGAATAATTTTTGTTGTTATGTGCCAACGAGTCACTTGCAACTTATGTACAACAGCTCTAAATCCTCCTCTATCCTGTGCCAATCTTATTGTCTCTTACACACCTACAGCCATTACCCCAGTCACTGAATGAATTAATCTCATCAAGGGTCTTCCTCTCCTGCACTGTCCCTCCATTCTCCCAAAAACAATGTCCTTTTCCAAGGACAAGCCCCTCATTACAACACGTCCAAAGTATGTCAGAAGATGCTTCAGAATCCTTGTCTTCAAAGAGCAGCTTGATTTCACCCTCTGTAGGATGAACCTGTTTGTTTTAGCAGTCCATAGTATATTCAATATTCTTCTCCCACACGTATCTCAAAGATATCAATTTTACTTCTGTCATCCCTGGTTATTACCCAGCTTTCTGACACATAGCAAGTAATTGAAAGGACTATGACCTGGAGCAGACACACCTTAGTTTCCAGACTGACATTGTTGCTCTTCAGTACTTTGGAGAGGTCTCTGACAGACTTTCCCAATGCAAGTCATCTTTTAATTTCCTGGCTGCTGGTACCAAGAGTGTTGATCGTGGAGCTGAGCAAACTGAAACTGTTACCAATCTCAATCTCTTCACCATCTATCATGATGCTGCCTATTAGCCCAGTGATAAGAATCTTTGTTTTCTGGATGTTGAGCTTCAGTTCACATTGAAGGTTGCAGTACTTGACCTTCTGCTGCAAGCACTTCAGGTCCTCCTCAGTTTCAGCAAGCAGAGTTATGTGATCTGCCTAACGCAGACTGTTGATGAGTCTTCTTCCAATTCTGAGGCCACATTTCTTTGCATAGAGCCCAGCCTTCCAAATAATCTGTTCTGCATATAGCTTGAAAAGGTATGAAGATAGGACACATTGCTGGCATACACCTGTCCCAATTTTGATCCATGCAGTATTTCTTTGCTTTGTTCTGATGACTGTCTCCTGGTCCGAGTATAGGTTTCACATAAGCATGATCAAGTGTTCTTGGATTCCCATTCTTCTCAGAGTTAGCCAGTTTGTTGTGATTCACACAGTCAAATGACTTTACACAGTTAATTAAATACTACATGGTTTAAAACTAAGTAAGAGGTATGCCGAGGTTGTATGCTCTCTCCATACATACTGAATTCTGTGTGCGGAACAGATTACTTAAGAACTGGAATCTATGAAGAAAAACATGGCATCAAGATTGGGTGAAGACTCATCACTAACCTGTCTTATGCAGATGACACAATCTTGCATGTTGAAAGTGAGGAGGACTTGAAACACTTGTTGCAGATGGTCAGAGAATACATACTTCAATATGGATTGCATCTCAATGTCACTAAAACAAAAATTCTTACTATTGTACCTATAGGTAACACCATGATAAATGGGGAAAATATTGAAGTTGTCAACAATTTAATCTTCCTTTAATCCACAATCAACATCCTTGATTCTAGCAGTTAGGATATCAGGAGATACATTGTATTGAGTAAATTTGCAGTCAGGACCTCTCCAAATTATAGAGGAACAATGATGTTAGTTTGAGGACTAAGGTGCATCTGATTCAGGCCATGGTCTTTTCACGCATCTGAGAGCAGAACAATAAATAAAAACGACAGAAGAAGAATTGATGCCTTTGAGCTGGGGTTTAGGAATAGAGTACTGAATATCCCATGAACTCCCTACCAAAAGAACAAATAAATATGTCTTGGAGAAAGTGCAGCCAGAGTGCCCCTTGGAGGCAAAGATTTTGAAGCTTTATTTCACATACTTTGGGCATGTTGCTAGGAGAGGCTATGGCTTAGAGGGGGACATAATACTTTGAAAGCTGGAGGGTTGGCAAAAGAGTGGAAGACCCTAAACTAGATGGATTGACCCAGTGACTGCTGCAAAGGGCTCTAGTTTGTCAGGAAGTGTGAGGATGGCACAGGATAGAGCAAGATTCAGACCTGCTGTTCATAGTGTTACAATGGGCTGTACTTGACTCAATGGCACCTAATAACATTATCTCCATACAGATTATCTTGAATTATTGATAATCTTTCAAAGACAATAAATTAAATCTAAAATTGTAGTTTTTAATTTAAAAATGTTGACATAACAAGGACACTGCGAGAAAGTTTAATGGCCACGTGTTACTGTTACTAAAGAGATTCAGTGCTGTAGTCCATAGGGAGATGCACTGCTAACCCAAAGACAGAAAATTAGAATCTACTAGCAGCTCATCGGAAAAAAAGGGGCACAGTCTTTTCCCATTAGATTTACAGACTCCAGGGCAATGAGATTTAAAAAAAATTATTTTAAGAAACTTCATCTTGCCTTTTAAAACACACTCGTATGCAAAGTAAAAAGAAGCCACAGGCAGATTGAGTAGGGAAGGCATCTCATGGGATTCTGCTTAAGTTTAATTGTAGTGGTGAACCATTTCTAGAGTTTAAAAATACATAGTGAATAGATATTGTTGGAACCACAATATCAGAGGAGTTTGGTTTAACACAGGAGATCTGACAGACAAGAATGCAAAAGTGTTTATAATCTGGAAGGTACAGAACAACATTGACCTACACAGCCTGAGAAATTCTAGGACTGTCAGTGGAGCCACAACATGAGAATCTTATGAGTGAGGAGGTAGTCCTGGCATGAGGCTAAAGACTTGCTCTATTAAACAGCCCAACTGCAGATGGTTTGAATTAACCAGCTTCTCTGAGGGAGGAAGATGAGAAATCTCTTTTCTGCAAGTTACAGCCTCTAAAAAGCCACTGGAGGGTCAGCAGTGAGTTGATTGTCAACAGCACTGCCTACTTTTCCCAGAAACAGACAGGTCAAGGCCTGACACCTAAAATAGTTTTGGCCTAAGGGCCAAGAAGACAACACTATATACCAGATCTACAGAACACATCATCCTCCCCTGGGAAGCTATTCCATTATGACTACAGTGTGCTGCAAATGGAAGAGAAGAGGCACTAAGCTACAAGAAGTCAATCCTGTAGCAGAAGTTCAAGGAAAAGGATTTTTCCTCAGAAGAGTCTGAGGTCAGTAGCCTTCCAAAATACTAGTACTTAGTGTTTGAACTTAGAGACTCCTAAATTCAAGAGATACTGGTTGCAGCACAAAATACTGGCTGCAGCTTGAGACATTCAGAATCACAAAAGCCTAGAAGGTTTGAGACATAAACCATTATATCAAGGATGCATTAAGGGAGATATATGTTGAATGGTGTAGGTTGGAATAGAAGAGAATGCTGGTGAAGTAGGGAAAGAGGTGGGTCAAGACACATGTATCAAGGCTGGGGACAGAACGGAATCTATTGATTATTTCTATAGTTGGGGAAAGATCTTTCATCTGCTCTTTTCTGTAAAATGCTTGTCTGTCAAATACTATTCAAAATCTGAGCATTAAAGTTCAGATAGACAAGGAAGAAGAATTGGCCATCCACTTTCAAAATAGCAGGCCTTTGAAAACCCTATATACAATAGAGCATATTTACACTATCAGATATGATATCTGAGGCTGAGCCCTCAAGAATGAGATGAAATGCACAAATATTGACATACTAGGTAGGAAGAAGGATTCGTCATTCACTTCTGAAATATAACTGGCCTTTGAAAACCCTATGTACAGCAGAGCACATTTAGAGTAGACTAAAAGATATGGCAACTGAAGTTGGGCCCTCACATTTGGAAACACAAAGCAGGAGAACAGTTGTAGGAAGAAATTAACAATTGGAATGTGGAATGTGAGAAGCATGAATGTAGGAAAACAGGACATTGTAAAGAATAAAATGGAATCCATAAATATTGACATATTGGGTATTAGTGAAATGAGATGGATTGGCATGGGGCATTTTGAATCCCAAGATCATAAGATCTATTATGCTGGAGATGAAAAGGTGAAGAAAAAAAAACAGGGTCACTTTCATAGTTAAAAAGGCCATTTCTAGATCCATCTTGAAATACAATAATGTGAGTGACAGGATAATATCCATATGTATAGAAGGAAGATTTGTTAATATCACTATCATTCTAATTTATGTGCCTACAACCAGAGCCAAAGGAGGAAATAGATGATTTCTATCAACTGTTGCAGTCAGAAATCGATCAAATATGTAACCAAGGGGCTTTAATAATAATGGATGACTGGAATGAAAAAGTTGGGAAGCAGGAAGAAGGATCAGTAGTCAGTAAATACGGATGCTGTGACAGAAATGAGGCTGGGGATGGAATGATAGAATTCTGTACAATCAATTATTTATTCTTATCAAATACACTTTATAAGAAACATAAACACAGGCTATACATATGGATTTCACTCTATGGGATGCACAGGAATCAGACTGATTACATCTGTGGAATGAACCATTGGAGAAGTTTGATAGCAGCAGTAAAAACTAGGCCAGGTGCTGATTGTGAAACAGACCTACAACTGCAAGTTCAACATATGCAAGTTCAAATTAAAAATAAAGAAGGTTAAATCATATCCACAGGAATAAAAATTTGACCTTGAGTCTGTCCCCCATGAATTTACAAACCAACTCAGGAATAGGTTTGAAGCCTTGAACCCTAATGAACAAGACCAGATAAGCTGTGGGAAAATATCAAGAATATTGTTCATGAAGAATGCAAAAAGTCATTACTAAGAAGGAAGAAGAAAAGACCAAGATGGTTTCAGAAGAGACTCTGAATATTGCACTAGAGCACCGAGAAACCAAAGCAAAGGGAAGAAATCAAGAAGTTAAGGAGATGAATAGAAGATTTCAAAGGGCTGCTCGGGAAGACAAGGCAAAATATAAGACGTGCAAGGAGCTGGAGTTGGAAAATCAAAAGGGCTGTACTTGCTCAGCATTTCTTAAGCTGAAAGAACTAAAGAATACATTCAAGCCATATGTTGGCAATGCCCAAGGATGCTCTGAACAGAATATTGAATGATTCAGGAAGCATTAAAAGCAGATGCAAAGAGTATACAGAGTCATTGTACCAAAACGAATTGGCTGACACAGAAGAGTTTCAAGAAACAACATATGATCAAGAGGCAATGGTGATGAAGGAGGAAGTGCAGGCTGCTCTGAAGGACTTGGTAAACAATAAAGCCCTAGGAATTGATGGAATACCAAATGACCTATTTCAGCTAACAGATGCTACCCTGAACGTGCTCACCAAGTTGTGCCAAGAAATCTGGAGGACAACTACTTAGCCAACTGACTGGAAGATATCCATATTTATTCCCATTTTAAAAAAAAGTGACCCTACAGAGTGTGGAAATTATCAAACAGTATCACTAATATCACATACTAGCAAAATCCTGCTGAAGATGATCCATAAAAGACTTGAACAGTACATTGATAGAGAACAACCAGAAATACAAGCTGGGTTGTGGCACTAGAGATACTATTGCTAATGTCAGATGGATCTTGGCGGAAAAAAAAGAGTACCAGAAGAATGTCTATCTTTGTTTCATTGACTATGCAAAGGCATTTGACTGTTTGAGATAACACTAAATTGTAGCTAACCTTGAGGAAAATGGGAATCCCAGAACACTTGACCATATACTTGCACCAAGAAGCAGTCTTCATAACAGAGCAAGGAAAGACTGCATGGTTAAAAATCAGGAAAGGAGTGCATCAGGGATGCATCTGTCCCCATACCTTTTCAAACTCTATGCAGAACAGATCATTTAGGAAGCAGACCTTTATAAGGAGGAGTGTGGCATCAGGATTGGAGGAAGGAACATTAACAACCTACAATATGCAGATGACACAACCTTACTTGCTGAAACTGAGGAAGACTTGAAGCACTTGCAGTAGAAGGTCAAGGACTGTGGTCTTCAATATGGATTGAAGCTCAACATCAAGAAGACAAAGATTCTCACTACTGGACCAATTGGCAGCACCATATTAAATGGATAAGAGATTGAGGTTATTAGCAATTACAGCTTGCTCGGATCCACAATCAACACTTTTAACACCAGCAGTCAGGAAATCAAAAGACAAATTGCATTGGGACAATCCGCTGTCATGGACCTCTCCAGAATTCTGAAGAGCAATAATGCCAGTCTAGATATGAAGGTGAGCCTAATCCAGGCCATAGTCTTTTCAAGTACTTGTTATGCTTCAGAGAGCTGGACAATGACTAATGATGATAGAAGAATATATGCCTTTAAGTTGTGTTGCTGGAAAAGAGTCTTGAACATACCACGGACTGCCAAGAAAACAAATACGTCTGTCTTGGAGAGGGTGAAATAAAGTCTCTCTTTTTGGAGGCTAGGATTTTAAAGCTCCGCCTCATTTAATTTGAGCACATGGTCAGGAGATATAGGTCCTTGGAGAAGCACATCATGCTCGGAAGGGTGGATGGACTGTGCAGGAGAGGGAGACCCAATATGAGATGGATTGATACAGTAACAGGGTCAATGGAGGTTGGAGTGTCGGAATTAGTGAGACTGGCTCAGGACAGGTAAGGGTTCAGAGCTGCTGTATATACAGTTGGTGAAACTATAGAACAATAGAATTGATTTCACATGCAAGCAAGATTCTACCGAAGATTATCTAAAAACGACTGCAACAGCACACCAGCACAGAACTGCCAGAAGTCCAGGCTGGGTTTAGAAGGGGTTGTGGTACTAGCGATACTGTAGCTTATGTTAGATGGATCTTGGCTGAAAGCAGAGAATACCAGAAGCATGTCTATCTGTGTTTCATTGAATATGCAAAGGCATTTGACTGTGTGGATCATAACAAACTGTGGCTGACTCTGAGGATAATGGAAATCCCAGAACACTTGATCTTGCTAATGAGAAACCCATACTTGGACCAAGAGACAGTCATCAGAACAGAGCAAGGAAACACTGCATAGTTTAAAATTGGGAAGGGTGTGTTCCAGGAATGGGAGGCAAGGATTCTGGGGCTTCATCCGACATACTTTGGACATGTTGTAAGGAGGGACAGGTCCTTAGAGGTCATGATTGGGAGGGTGGAGGGACGGCACAAGAGGGGAAGGCCTTCTATGAGGTGGATTGATTCAGTGACTGGGGTAATCGGGATGGGTGTGTCAGAGGCAGTGCAATTGGCACAGGATAGAGCAAGGTTTAGGGCTGTTGTACACTGGGTTTCTATGAGTTGCAAGAGACTCGACAGCACATGACAACAACAACAACATACATTACAGATGACTAAATGGCACATAAAATACTATGACAGGTTTGGAAGCAGGAGTGGCATCCACTTCCTACGTAACATACTCCCAGAAACTCTATGAACTTTGACAAATGTTGATAGTTGTAGAGGGACTTCAGGTCTTTTGTTCATAGGGTCACTATGAGTTGTGCTCGACTCAAAGGCAATCAACCACAACATGGTATTGGTGAAATGAGATTGACCAGCATGGGGCATTTTGAGTCAATTACATGATCTACTATACTAATCATATGATCTACTGGAGATGAAAAGGTGAGGAAAAATGGGGTCACTTTCATGGTTAAAAAAGTCATTTCTAGATACATCTTGAAATACAA
>NW_006399861.1:6093197-6109810 GCF_000299155.1 Elephantulus edwardii
AATTCTGTGTCAGAAGTTCTATCAGACTTTCTGGCTCTAGGAAATCCATTGATACTGTGTCAATTTTGGGGGGTGCTATCTTGCTTTGGGCTTCTATAGGGTATGATATATCCTGCTTCTTTCATGGCATTGCTGTGTTAGAGGTTTGGGGTTTTTTTGTGCCTGAGGTGATAGCTGGTTCTTGATCTGATGTCACTGCTCCAGAAGAAGGTTGGACAGGTGCATGCAGATGCACATAAGATGAGCACACATGCACATACCCATAAGATGGGCACACACACAGACACATGGGGTTGGCGTGGGACACGCATGCTGACCCATCAGGGAGATGTGTTTGGGGGACCTGAACAGAAAAGCAGGAAGCCTTAGTTTTCACCTGGAGATCTGGGTCTGCAACCCCAGTCGAGTTCCAACTGTCTCACTTTCTCCTGCTTAAGGTTAAGGGGTCCCAGAGTTGGCCCACCAATCAATAGTGACCCCCCGCCAAGTACCTCACTCAAATTCCTGCTGTCCTACTTGCTCCTGGCAGGTGGGTCCCACCGTGACTCGCTGCTCCCCGCTAAGGCTCGCTACTCACCACCAAGGTGCACTTCTCCCTGCCAAATCTCATTGCTCCCTGCTGAGGTTTACTGCTCCCCTCCAAGTCTCCCAAAGTAATTATTTTAACAATAGTTCTCACTCAATTTTCATCTATACTGCTCACTCAACTCTCTCTGTGCCTGGCTCTCTCTGCACCTGATTCCTTAATTTCTTGATTTCTTCTGTTTGTTCTGGCTTCTCAGTGCTCTAGGGCAGTACTCAGAGTCTCTTCTGACATCCATCTTGGGCTTTTGTTTTTCCTCCTCCATCTTTTTAAAGACCTTTTGCATTTTTCCTGGATGATATTCTTAATATCCTATGCAAGTTCACATTGAGGCCAAGAAAATGAAGATACATCCACTGGAACCAAGATATGATCTTTAATCAATTCCATCTGAGTTTAATGATCATTTTAAGAACAGGTTTGAGGCATTGAGCATCAATGATAGACATTTTTTATCAGAAAGGAGTAGAATGGGAATCCCAGAACACTTGATCGTGCTAATGTCAAACCTATACTTGGACCACGAGGCAGTCGTAAGAACAGAGCAAGGAAACACCGCATAGTTCAAAATAAGGGAAGGGTGTACACCAGGAATGTGTCCTGTCTCCATAGCTTTTCAACCTGTATGCAGAACAGATTATCCAGGAGTCTGGGCTCTATGAGGAGAAATGTGGTGTCCGGTTTGGTGGAAGATCTATCAACAATCTGTGTTATGCAGATGACACAACTCTGCTTGCTGAAACTAAGGAGGACCTGAAGTGCTTGCTGCAGAGGGTCAAGGACTGCAGCTTCCAATATAGATTGAGGCTCAATGTCAAGAAGATGAAGATTCTCACCACTGGACCAATTGGCAGCATCAGGATGGATGGTGAAGAGATTGTTCACAGCTTTAGTTTGCTCAGCTCCACGATCAACACTCTTGGCACCAGCAGCCAGGAAATTAAAAGATGTATTGCGATGTGAAAGTCTGCTTTTAGGGACCTTTCCAAAGTACTGAAGAGCAATGGTGTCACTCTGGAGACTAAGATGTGTCTGATACAGGCTATGGTCTTTGCAATCACTTGTTATGCATCAGAGAATTGGACAATGACTAGGAAGGATAGAAAGAGAATTGATGCCTTTGAGATGTGGTACTGGAGAAGAGTATTGAGGGTAGTATGGACTGCCAAGAAAACAAACAGATTCATCCTGGAGAGAGTTAAACTGGGCTGCTTCTTGGAGGCAAGGATTATGAGGCTTTGTCTGACATACTTTGGACATGTTGTAAGAAGGAACAGGTCCTTGGAGAGGGACATCATGGTTGGAAATGTGGAGGGACAGCACAGGAGGGGAAGACCTTCTATGAGGTGAATTGACTCAGTGACTAGGGTAATCAGGATGGGTGTATTGGAGACAGTGCAGTTGGCACAGGACAGAGCAGGGTTTAGGGCTGTTGTACATAGGGTCGCTATGAGTCACAAGTGATTTGACAGCACATAACAACAACAACAAGATGGTAATATCAATAATATTTCTCTCTCAGTAAATTAAGATAAAAGGTAGTATGGATAATACATTTACATTAGTAGACACTTACCAAATGGCCCTGATCTATTTCCCTAGATATTTATAATAGGTATACTTAGTGTGTATTTTCTGACATACTTTCCAATTTGTCCCCTGTATCTTTTTAATTTGAAATTTCCCTCCTCTATATATGTATGACAGGAGCGCTGATAGTGTAGTCTATAGAAAGATTCTGCACTGTTGACTCAAAGGTTGTGCTTCTTTGTGCCTCAAATCCCCCAACTCCTTATCAGTAGAAATATAGGCAATCTCCTCCCGTACAACTCACAGTCTTAGAAACCCAGTGGAGGGTCAAGTATGAGTTAGTTTCTATTAAAAAGCAATAAGGTTTTTGAGTGTAAGTATGAAGCTTTGGTGATGTAGTCTATGTTGAACTGCTTGGCTAACTCAAAGGCCTTGCATGTCAGAGTTGAAATCCACTAAGCCATTAGTATTGCAATGGAATTTCAGCTCTTAGGGACCTCTCTAAAGCACTGAAGAGCAACAGTGTTTCTCTGGAGAATAAGGTATGTGTGATACAGGCCATGGTCTTTGCAATCACTTGTTATGCATCAGAGAGTTGGACAATGACTAAGGAGGATAGAAGGAGAATTGATGCCTTTGAGCTTTGGTGTTGGAGAAGAGTATTGAGGGTACCATGGATTGCTAGGAAAACAAACAGATTCATCCTCAAGAGGGTTAAACCAGGCGGCTCCTTGGAGGCAAGGATTCTGAGGCTTTGTCTGACATACTTTGGTCATGTTGTAAGGAGAGACTGGTCCTTGGAGAAGGACATCATGCTTGGGAGGGTGGAGGGCAGTCGCAGGAGGAGAAGGCCCTCTAGGAGATGGATTGATTCATTGACTCGGGTAATCGGGATGAGTGTCTCAGACACAATAAGATTGGCACAGGACAGAACAGAGTTTAGGGCTGTTGTACATAGGGTCACTATGAGTCACAAGTGACTCGACAGCACATAACAACAAGAAGAAAAAAAGTTGGAAAATTTTGTCGCTTTACATCCCCCAAAATTTAATGGTGGGTCATTATGAATCAGGACTGACTCTACAGCATTAATTGAGCAAGTATACATACATGTAACTGAACAGTATCTTGTTCATATAACTGGAGTATGTGAAGAGTAATGTGACATCAGGATAGGAAGAAAATGCATAAACAGCTGACATTATGCAGATGACACATCTTTACTTGCTGGGGTGACGAAGACTTAGAATACTTGCTATGGAAGATCAAAGGCTACAGCCATTAATGTGGATTATATAGCAACATTAAGAAGACAATCATCACGATAGATGGGAAAAAAAGATGAAAATTGTCAATTACTTAATTTTATGTGGACTCACAATCCACACCCATTGGACCAGCAGTCAAGAAATCAAAAGACAAGTTGCACTGGGAAAAATCTACTCTAAATGCTAAAAGGTAAGATTGCTGGTTTAAAATGACTATATGCCTAGTCTAAGATATGATATTTTCAATGACTTCCTATGCATCTGAAAGTTGGACAATGAATAAGGAAAACCAAAGAAGAATCTGTGCACTTGAATTGTGGTTTTGAAAAAGAATACTGACTCTCCTATTGTCTGCCAAAAGTACACACAAATCTCTCTTTAAAGAAGTACAACTAGGGTGGTTCTTAGAGACAAATGTGGTAAAAATTCATCTCACATACACTGAATACACTTTCAAGTGGGCCAGTCCTTGGAAAAAAGATACCTGCTGGGGAAAGTCACTGAAAGAGAAGATGACCTTCTAGAAAACAAAGGAGAGATCTTTTAAAATATTAAGAAGGATTTGATGCATGTGGGGAATGAAATCCTTTTTTAAATTATGGACACAAAAGTATTTTCAAGAAAATTTATGTGGAAAAGAAACCATTTTAAAATGACTTACACTTCATAAAAACTTTAAAAGTATTTTAAAGTAACAGTCTATGAAAGGAGATATGGTGGCACAGTGGTTAAGTGCTCACAGGTAACTGAAAGGCTGATGGTTTAAACCACCAGCTGCTTCACAGGGAAAACATGAAGCAATTCTTTCCTCTAAAGAGTGGAGCCTTAGGAATGCCATAAAGCAGTTCTAAGCAGTTCTGATCAGAATCAGAAATTACTCTGTGACAAGACGTTTACATATTGTTTTTCAATGCAGCATAGTATTCTATTGTGTGAATATACCACAGCTTCTCTATCCATTTGTTTGTTGATGGGCACTTAGGTTCTTTCCAACTCCTTGCTATCTTGAACAAAGTCGTGATAAACATGGGTGTGCATATTTCTTCTTGGATGGCATTTATGGTCTCTTTGGGGTATATTCTTAGGAGTGGAATTGCTGGGTCAAATGGTATTTCTATTTGCAACTTTTTGAGAAAGTGCCACAGCGCTACACCATTTTACACTTCCACCAACAGTGAATAAGGGTTCCAGTTTCTCCATAACCTCGCCAGCATTTGTTACTTTCTGTTCTGTTAAATTTTGCTATTCTGACCAGGGTGAGATGATACCTCAGAGTTGTTTTGATTTGCATCTCTCTTAGAGCTAGGGATTTTGAACATTTCTTCATGTGCTTCTTGGCCATCTGAATGTCCTCTGTGGTGAAGTGTCTATTCATATCTTGTTCCCATTTTTCAATTGGATTGTTTCCTCTATCTTGTTGTGGTCATCTTTGTCCTTTTGTTCCTATTTTTATTTCTATAACTACAATATAGGATACTCTGGGGTCATAGTTCATGAGGATTTTTCTGCGAATCCAGAGATGACGTTGTTTTGACCTCTTGAATAAATGACAGAAAGTTGGACAATGTCCTCCCATGAGAGTTACAGCCTCAGAAATCTTGCTAAAGGATCAGTTCTGAGTTTGAGTTTAAATACATTCATTTATTATATTTAAGATGACTGACTTTCCATTAAAATTTCCACATGTTACATTTAATGTTTTCCAATAACAATGACACTTTTGAGTCTAATTCAGGAGAATCTTGATCTTTTTCCCTTTTTATTTTTTCTGGCCTAGTTTTATAAGGAAGGATTATCACTGTGAACATGACAAGAAAAGCAGTCTGAACAAAGTTCTTAATTCATCACTATTTGTTTTGCCTTCTCTTCAGTATGAAAATGTTAAACTTTACAAAAAGACAACCAGGATCATGGCTAAATATTTCTTTTCACAATCTCTAGTTTCAAATATTCTAATTTTAGGACTGAAATCCTATATCTCCTCCAACACCCTAACAAAGTTAATGGCACAAACTACTTTTTTGAACCTTCTTCCTTGACTTAATTTTTTATGGCTCTAAAAAATATAAAACATGAAGAAGTGAAGCTAGAAATATTTTCTCTTTCATGTATGACAGATGTTCCCTTGCCTATGTTTTATGGGCATAATCCATTTTTGAAGAATACAGGCAAGGCTGCTTCTGCCAGCAGAGCCGCCTGGAAAGAGGTCTGCTTGTCCTGACCAGAAAAATTGTTGATCATGAGTTTGTGGCCCACACACTATTCAGATTTGAGGATGAAGTTCTGCATTAATTGACAGAAGAATAAGCCTGAGATTAAAGTTAAAGGCCAGGATGATTGAGCTTGGGCTCACACACTTTGGCCATGTTGGGACAGTCCTTGGGAAAAGACATCATGCTGGGAAAGGGGGAAGGCAGAGAAAGAAAGGAAGACCCTCAACGACGTAGTGTGACACAGTCATTGCAACGATAGGTTCAAACATATCAGAGATGACAAGGATGGCTCATTACAGACAGGACAGAGAAAGGCTCAGATCTGTTGCTCCTAGGGTCACTGGGAGTTGTGCTTGACTCGATGACACCTAACAACAACAACAACAAAGTGTAGAGTGTGTTGGTACATGTGTATATAATGATGGCAGTCAGGTTCTATTGGTGTTTAAAATAATTTTAGAAAATATTTTAATACTGGATACACATAATGAAAGACAAGACTCTCCGGCAGATTTGTTTTTAACATGATATTGGAAGTTTTCATATGGTTATTGTAATGGATAACTTAGAAAAACATTATGTTTATTAGATATGGACATAAAACAGACCAGTGACCCAAGCTACCAAGCTGGTATCAGAATCAAGTTTATTTTAATGGTCACAGAAGGACACGCATAGACTTCCCTTTTTGCTTCAGCCTGATCCTATCTTATCCTTACTCTCGCAGATTCAGCAGCTCTGCCTTTCAGATTTTCACCCAGTTATTTTTAGTTCTTCTGAAGCCTGGGAAATAAGAAATCCAACCTCCTTGGAAAATCCAGTCGAGCCAACCATAGCAGGCCTCTGAATCTGATTAGATAAAACAACAAAGAGGTTCTGTTGGGGCTGAAGCAGGAAGAGCCAAGGTGGGTGGCAATCTCTGCTTCACTCAGGGGAAATGTAGCCTCAAAGAATTCAAAAGTGGGTGAAAAAAATAACATAAGCAGTGGACAACTTTCCCACATCTCAGGTCACTCTCCAAATACAGCTAGAAAAATTTTCCCCACACTAAACTTAAAAAAAATTTTTTTGAAGTATAATAAACAGTGTGTGAATGTATGTTTATCCTGAGCACCACACTGAGAAAGACATTCGCTCCCTAATAATGTTTGTGCTCTGTAGTAACCAGTTTAAATCTTCCTTATTAGCTTACAAGGTAAATCTAGATAAACTGAAAGAGGTAAAAATGGAGAAGTTTTAAGTCCCTCAATATGATACTGGAGTAATTAAATGCTGTCTTTTCTCTCAGTTGTTAAAATGGAAGAGAATCATCAGAGGGAAAATGTGGGTAAAACTTTTTTACTCATGGAGGGTTAAGAAATAGGTTCCAACTTGTTCCCTTGATTCCTGGGATCTGTGTACCAGGCCGTAGCTTGGCAATACAAGGCACAGTCTAACCAGGGAGGGGCGCTGTCATCAATAGCTTTTGAAAGAACTCAAAGAAGAAACATGCGGCATCCCCTGCATCGCCACTTTGTAAAAGAAAATAAATAAAAAGGAGGCCTGGTACTGAAACACAAGATAGTGGACATCTGGCATTGTCAGCGCTGGAAGTTCCTCCAGTGCCCTGTATTTCAGTCTCATTGTTTAAAATGTGCAGATTGTCTTACATGGCACAGTCATCTGGTAATTTGAAAAATTCCTCCACTTTTCCTTCTATAGTGCAGATGTCTATTGTTTTAAAACTGTGGCAATGTTAGAAGGTTTAAGTATAATAAAGTGGTTAATTTATTTCTTAGTTATGAGTAAAGTCAACACGACTAAACTTGCATTCTTTTTTCTCTGTGTTTCAGCTTCTCTCTCTGCTTGTCAACACGTCAGTTCCTTTTTAATAAATACAAGCGGTTGAGAGGCACAGTGGCTCATGTATGAGAAGGGTATGGTGGGGGAACTGGCACACAGTTGGGCCAGGACTCAAACAGCCCATGAAGTGGGCTGGAGATATTTAGGGGTATATGTTGTTGTGTTGCTATATGCCACTGAGTCATCTGAGACTCAATGCGACCCTATGTACAACAGCTTTGAACCCTGCTCTATCCTGTGCCAATCTCACTGTCTCCAACACACCTACCCCCATTACCCAGGTCACTGAATCAATCCATCTCATCAAGAGTCTTCTCTTCTTTTACTGTCCCTCCACCTTCCCAAGCATGATGTCCCTCTCCAAGGACTGGTCCCTTCTTGCAACATGCCCAAAGTATGTCAGAGGAAGCCTCAGAATCCCTGCCTCCAAGGAGGAGGCTGGTTTCACCCTCTCTACGACTTAGTGGGTTCAGATCGTATCTGAGCAGGTATACTGGAGCACAAATATATAGAGACACAATTGGTTTGCAATTGGCTGTTAACCTGAAGATTGTATTTAGAACCTACCCAGTGGTTCTACTCAAAGAAGGCTGGGGAACTGATTTTGTAAAGATTACAGCCAGGGAAATTCTGTGGAGTAGTTCCATTCTGCAGTGATTGGCCAGTTCTCTTCTAAAATACAAGCTTGCCATGTGTAAGAGCTGATTGTATGGCATTGATATTCTTTTTTTATGACTATGGAGTCCTTGAGTGGTTCGACAGTTAATGTGCTCACTTGCTAACTGAAAAACTGGAAGTTTGACTTTACTGAGAGGCACCTTGGTGAATGATTTCTGAAAAGTCAGCTGCTGAAAACCCTTTAGGGCACAGTTCTGCTCTATATGCTTGAGGTCCCATGAATTGGAATAAACTAGATAGCAGCTGATTTTTTTTCCCTCCTACTATGACTATGTCAGATTTTAAGGAGCCCTGATGGCAAAGATTTTAAGCTAGGCTGACAACACAAAGGTTGCTGGTTCAGACTCCACCAGCTGTTCTGAGTGAGAAAAGGCCTGACAGTAGGCTCGCATTAAAGTTTTTGCAGTCTCTCTCATTGCCATCAAGCCACAGTTAGAACTGATGTGTACAGGAAGAGACTGCCCATCTATTTTTTCAGAAGCCGCTGTGTGGCTGCTATGGCCTAGGCCACCAGAGCTTCCCATTATGATCACAGCCTTGGAATTCCTGTGGGGAAGGTCTGCTTTGTTCGGTAAGATCACTGTGAAGTGAAATCAACAGGATAACAACTTAAAAAAAATAGTAGAGTTTGTGTGCCAGCAAATTTCAGAAGCCAGGTGTCTTTGAGCTCTTTCTTATGACATGAACAGAACCCAGGTTCCATATAACTATGGATGGGATGAGATATCCAGAAGTAAGTGAACAACTTTTCAATTGTTTCACTTCCACTGCTTCTAACCTAAGCACATTACTGACAGGTATAAGCATGTGTATGTATGTGTGTATGTTGCTGTTACGTGCACTCACCTCTGACTCATAGTGAACCTATGTACAATAGCTCGGACCTTGCTCTGCCTTAAGCCAATCTCACTGTCTCTGACTGCTCCCATTGCCACAGTCACTGTCTCATCAGCTTAAAACACATAATGTTAGGGTAGAATTTTTTAGTTAACCAAGAGTTTACATATATGTTATCTTTTTGATCTTCCAAAAAGTTTGGGCCTGGAGGTTTACAAGTTCCCTGCAGCATTCCAATTCTGTATTTGTGGCTTCTACTGGAAGCTGTGGTGTTGTCTTCTATAGCAAGTTGACTGCTAACCTTAAGGCTGGCATTTCCAGAGATTCAAATCCACCAGGAACTGTCCAGGAGGATGATGGGAAGTCTTCTCCAGATAGGTTTCACAGCCTTGGAAAACAGATGAGGGGTCGTTTTGAGTCAGACTGAGTCAGGATCGATGAGTAAGTGATGTTGTTGTTATGTGCCGTCGAGTTGCTTGCGACTTATAGTGACCCTGTATACAACAGCCCTAAACTCTGCTCTGTCCTGTGCCAATCGCACTGTCTCTGACACCCCCATCCCACTTATCCTAGTCACTGAATCAATCCACCTCATAGAGGACCTTCCCCTCCTGCGCTGACCCTCCACCCTCCCAAGCATGATGTCCCTCTCCAAGGACCGGTCTCTCCTTACAACATGTCCAAAGTATGTTAGATGGAGCCTCAGAATCCTTGCCTCCAAGGAGCAGCCTGGTTTAACCCTTTCCAGGACAAATCTGTTTATTTTCCTAGCAGTCCATGGTACTCTCAATACTCTTCTCTAGCACGACACTCAGATGGGAAAATGGTTTGTAATCGCGAAATTCAGAGCACTGATGACTTAGTGGTAAGGAGTTGTGCTCGCAACCCAAAGATCGAGGTTCAAATTCATTAGCTGCTCCACAGGTGAAGGATAGGCAATCTCGTCCCATGTGATTAACTGACTGAAAATCTGCTGGAGGGTCTGCTATAGGTCAGTTCTGACTTCTCAGTACTCAACAACAACAATAATGACAATTGCAGAATCAATAGAACAAACAGGCTTCACTCAGTGAAGTGACACACGAAGGCACTTCGTACAGTACCTCCAACTTCAGAGGGTGTTTTAAAAATTGCATGTGGCATTCACACATCTTTGTTAAAGGGCCAGAGACTCATCAGCTGAGATTTCTGAAGTGGAGGAGAAAGTCTGTGAATGCCCTGGGAGTCCGAGCAGCTCATCATTTGAAGTCTGGCAGCCACCCAGAGTCACCCAAGTTGTGCCAGATTTGTCACCATGGCATTGGCTGTGCATACTCACAATCAGAGCCCTAAGGACAAGACCCTGGTCCTCCCACTTATTCCCCTTCTTTCAGCATCTCTCTCACCTCTAACCACAGCTGTATAAGAAATGAACACTGGTGGAAATAACCATGCACTCAGAGAGCCTTTCAAAATGTGTCTTGAAAATAATACCCAGATTTAGTTTCTACACCAAGCTGTTCTCTCTGTTGTTGCAAGCTTTTTGAAAGAGATGATTTCCTGAGGGGAGAAGAAAATAAATAAGAATTTTGTTATTTGTTTGCCAGGGCCAGGGATATCTTGACTAGTACTTTAGGACATATTTTAATTTTAAGAAATTATCTTGAACTTTCTATTCTGACTTGGAAAATCATTTAGCCAGTGTTGTGGGAATGTCCCCCTGTTTGAGGTGGTTTAAGACATGTATGTTAGTATTTACCAGTGATGGGAAGATCTTTGCAATCTCACAGTATGGTTCTGATTTCTTATATATTGCATAAAGATTGTTTTTAAAAAAATACTACAAAACCCCTTTACTTTCATGAAAATAAATAGGAAACATAGAGGTTTTATAAAGTTCAGGATGATTCGATGACTGTTGTGTATATTAGCAATTCTGCAGTCTATTAAGCTGTGTGAGGAGTTCTCCTGATCACCCAGCAGACGCTCGGTGGCTGACTCATATCTGAGGGCTTGGATCACATGTGTGAGTCTGTGTCTGGGGTGGAGCTCTCTGGGAAAGCAACACTCCATCACAAACACAGAGGCACACCTGTCCTCCAAATGGCCAATAAGGCAAAACACATGACATCAAAACACAGGGAATCAGGGTTTAAAAAGGGGGGAAGGTGGAGACAGCTAAGCTGAGGCAAAGTTAAAGGCAAGTGTCAAGGCAGAGGAATGGGGAGTTGGATGTGTGCTGCTCATGAACTGGTTTATCAGTTAACTGCTGCTCATCAGCCTTGTCCTGCCTGCCATTGAGGTGGATCCCACATACACAGTGCATGAAAAGTTGGTCAGAAAAAAAAAAGTTGGTCAGAGGGATGCTGCATCCTGAAAAATAACTTATCATCAAGGTGGAACAAGGAGAAATGACTTCTGCTTGCATTTCCTCACAAAAATGATAAGAAATTTTTTTAAAAAAATTTATTTTTAACTGATGGTACAAAATGGATTTCATGCTTTTTTTAAAAAAACACTACAATGAATATTTAATATTAAAAGAGTATCAAAAGCAGAAATTTTATATCATTGTTCTTTTATATAAAATTTACAAAATTAGCTTTCCATGAATTCTTAAACCTCTTAGAAGGACGTGTTAGTAGTCTTAAAGTGACTGAACTTGTACATAGTTTATATTTTATGGCATACTTTAAATGAAATAATTATAGTAGAAAATTTGCTGTCTACATAGTTGTAAACTTAATTGACTACAAGAAATTGTGCACAGAAAAAAGTATAAGCACAACAGTATAAAAGTAGAGCTTCTGAGAGGTAAAAACTATTTCAGCTGCTGTTCAGAAGGTTTATTTTTAATTACTAAGTTTAACCTTTTTTAAAATGAAACTTCTTGTATTGTAGATTTCCTTATTCTTTTGACGATCTACATAGATTTCTGTCTCTTTTATTTATTGCATAGATATTAGGAGAATGTTAACTTTTTAGTAATATTGTTGTATATGATCCATCCCCCTCACCCAAAGAACACTGTGTGTACTGATACTGGATTTTATTACCTACCTGCTCCCCATGCTATGTGCACTACACCCATGAAATAGTTCCTAATCAACCACAGGGCCTTTCCTTGTGGGTTCTGTAACACGGACAGTGAAATGAACACCAGTGTTTGAAAACAGGCATTTCTAGTAACTACCGGGACATTGTGTGTTTCTGTGCTGAAGACCACGATTCCTCATTAAATATGGGCTTTTTCCTCTGAGGAAATATCACAAGAGAAATGATTATTAGAAACATGAAATGTTTTATGTTGGGCACCCAGGACTCACGCTCACAGCATCTGAGTTGGAAGTTTCGTGCCACCGTGGTCTTTATTGAGAAACATATGGCTTGAAATTGAGAAGCCAGGGGAAATTGTGAGGATTAAAGGAAATCAATTAAGAGCTGAGTACCATCCATCTTGCAGGCTCATTGCACCTGGGATCATTTTCTTGGCAATGTGTACAACTGGGCTTTCTCCTCTTTAAAGGATCCTGGTTGCAGGATGAAAACTACCATTCTGAGTAAAATTCTGTACAAATCTCTCTTTTGGTGACTAGAAAAACTTTTTTTTTCTTGTTAAGATTCTCAATTTCACAGGGAATTTTGGATAGAGACTGCTAAATCCTTGCTGTATGTCTTTGATCCTGGACTGATATTTCCGGGTGTGTTTTTCCTTACATTTAACTGAAATCTGTTTAACTCGTCTGTGCTTTTACAAAGACTGAGTTTGGTGGAGACAGTCTGGACATGGTTTCAGAAGTTTTAGGGTATTTTAGAAGAGACTTGTGGCACAAAGCTTAAAGCACTCGACAGCTACGTGAACCTTCCAACTGGTGATTCCCGTATACTAGCTGTTCCATCTAGTAGATGCATTTTGCAGCCAAATGATTGACAGTCCTGGATGCGCTATGGGGCTCCTAATCAGCCCTAGAGTGTCACTGTGAGCCAGAGTCAATTTTCGGCAATGGCTTTGATTTGGTCTGGGAGTCCCTGGTTTCTCCATCAGTTAACACACTCAGCTGCCGATTGGGAGGTTGAAGAGTTCTGTTACTTAAAAGGCAAAGTCTTACCATCAACTTTGGAAAAAGCAATCATTAAAAAGGCAAAACAAAAACAGGACAAAAGAACATTCAACATATGGAGCACAGTTCCACTCTGATACACATGGAGGTCTCTCTGCATTGGCATTAGCTTTGCAACAGTTATCTAAATATACTTAAATGTGAGACAAAAGTGATAAGCATTACAGATTTCCTGTCATTCTGTTTCAGGAGAAAGTAAAATAATAATAATAATAATAATAATAATAATAATAATAATAATATAGCTATTTCTGAGCTTCTACTTAAAGCATTCTCTTAACTATTTTATGTACTTTATTCCAATGCTAAGAACATTTATTGAGCACTTAATATGTGTCAGTCTCTGGTTAAAGCCCCCTTTGTGTGCTAATTCAGTGATCCTTCCACAAGTACTCTATGAAGTAGGTGGTCCATGATCTTAATTTTATGGCCAAGGAAACTAAAGTTGACACATTGTAGACCTTTCAACTATTACACTATATTCTGTGCCTATGGAATCCACTTCCTAAATAGCTTGCCTCTGGAAACTCTATGAACTTTGATAAATGTCAATAGTTGTAGAGGGTGTTCAGGCCTTTTGTTCATAGGGTCGTTATGAGTTGTGCTTGACTTGAAGGTAATCAATAACAACAACAACATGCTGTACTATTACCTCACTCCATACTTATGATGCCCTGCAGGATAGCACAGCTTCCCCTTTTATGTGTGAAGATACTGAGGATCAGAAGTTCACTAACTTTCCCAAACTAGGGCAGCTAGAAAGTGGCATAGCTAGAATTCAGTCCTAGACTGAGTGATATCAAAGCCTATGGCTTTCCCATCAGAGTGGATTCACATGTGTTCGATGGCTAACACCTTAAAGAAGTATGTGCTCCAAGTATTGAGCTTGGATGAAGCAATGGCATCAATCATAAGGCAATATAGGGAGACTGCTGTGGTGTGGGGAGGGCACTGCAGCCTGCCCAGAGTTGTAGCCCATATACATGGTTCAAATTGGCCCCTTACCCATGCTGCAAGGTCAATGAATTGAGAATTTCAGAATGGTTTGCTTCCCAGACTGGACATGCGCCTTCAGACAGGCTCTCTGTGGAAATCCTGCTGGGATGTCCACATAGCACACATACTTGTAATGCTTTCCTCTGCCTCAGGCTATAAGGGTGCTTTGTAGTAGAACTTAAAGTTCTGTCTTGTTAGGATTTCATATGGTCTTTGGTGAAGCATAAAAGTGAACTATAGATTAACCCCAAACTAGAAAATATGTTTATGATTCCATTTTCTATAGGGTCACAGAGGTGTATGAGAACAGGATGCCTGACAGGAAGTGAAAATCCATAGTCTCCAAAATATTAATTTCCCTAGGTTTGACCAGATTGCCTTGTACCTAGCTTTCTCTAGGATAAGTAGCTTTAAGCAGGGGCCATTATGGAAGGCTTCACACTGTTCTTGTGGCAATGAAAAGGCAACATTTCCTGAGATTTTAAGGTTTAAGTCTTAAAAAATAAATTTCAGTAATTATTATATGTTGTTGCTATATATTGATGAGTCGGAACTGACTCATTACTGACCCTCCCATGAGTTTCCAGAGGCAACAAATTTTTCAGGAGATTGCCCATCTTTATCCCACAGAGCAGCTGGTGGATTCGAACTGCATGCCTTACTTAAGGTTGGTAGTGTAACTTCTATTTACTATGCAACCAGAGAATCATATAGATGTCATATGTTTATAATATATAACGTTGGGCTTCTTACTAATTTTGGGGATTATAATACTCAAATATAATGAAATATACATTTAGAGTGTTTCTTCATATTGTTTTCAGAATAAAAATGTACACATTGGTTAATATGATTCCCATTTACTTACATTATTTGCTAAACTCATGGTACGCCGTAGGACTTGTACTTGTCTTTTTTATAAGTAATTTCTTGAGTGCCTAGTATTAAAATACAAAATAAAGATTTATATAGCTTTATTGACAAACTAAATACAAAAGAAATATTAATAAGCTGAATTATGTGTATTTGCCTTCATTTAGATAGTAATTTAAAAATTATAGCCAGATTCTTAAAATTTAAAGCATAAATTTATTCTTAGCATTGAGATGAATAGATGAAGTTCTATGAGCTCATGCAATCCTGAAACTTGAGGGCAAAATGTTGTGTTAATTGAAGAGTACATGTACCATAACTTGTTTTAAAAAACACATTTCCCTCGTGGATTACGTTAGGAGTATTTCTGGACTCAGAGGCTCCTGACATAGAGGTCACTTCTTTTTGCGGTGCAAAGGTAGACAAAATGCAATTCCAAAACTAATGCATAAAAAGTGTGTAGTATATGTAACATTTTAATCTCAAGGGAGAATTTGTTACTTCCTATCAGAATAAAGGCTATTTTATTTACTGCTCAGAGCCTGGAATGGTACCTGGCAAATAGTAGCACCAAATAGACATTGCACTCAACAGATACTTAACATTTCTGCCTAATACTGATCAGTCTGTCATTCCTTGGTAGCATGCATGTTGCTACAATGATTGCAACTATGTCACTGACATTTCAGATATAAGCAGTCACCCATCGTGGACATGACTTTCAATGAAGCTTTTAGACAAAGACAAGATAAGAAGAAAGGCCTGGCTAATGAATTCTGAAAATTGGTCATTGAGAACCCTGTGGGTCCCAGCAGAATATAGGCCTGCATGGTTCTGGAAGATGAGCCCATTAGTTTGGTAATACACAATGTCTGCAACAATGGCATTGAGTGTACCAGTGACCATGAACATGACGGAGGACTGGTCAGCATGTTCTGCTGTGCAGTGGATGTCCATGAATTGGAGCAGACCTGAGAGTGAGTAACAAAGTGCATTACGGTCGGTGCTTGGAGAGGATATGTATGGTGCTAATGGAATAAAGTACTCAAGTCTCATAATTTAAAAAAAAATAATAGTGGGAATTAATATAGTTCATGATTTCAAACATTTTTACATGAATGATTTGTTAGATCCTCCCTCCAGACACTTTGAGGAAGAGCAGACGATCTCTAAAAAATAAGGACAAGTAGGGGCCTAGTTTAATTTTATCAGTTCCAAGCCCTTGTCTTCTGTTTCCATATTCAGGATATTTTCCATTACACCATCTTTCCTTTATATAATTTAAATATATTTTTGGTGCTAATTGTTGTTGTTGATGATTGCCTGCGAGTTGAGCCTGACTCATAGCAACCCTATGAACAAAAGGCCTGAAGCCCCTCTACAACTGTTGACATTTATCAAAGCTCACAGGGTTTCTGGAGGCATGTTGTTTAGGAAGTGGATACCACTAGAAAGTGGGAAAAAGTTTTGTTATATTTTCACTTTTTCACTAAATGAAAAATGGTATTCCTCCTGGACAGGTACAAAATCTCTCCATTGTTAGCACTTTCCATAATGCCTACATGATACCTGCGACAAAGCCAAGAAACTGCTGTTTGACTAATAAATGGAATGATTTCATCAGTGTTGAAAGCCAATCTTTAAAAAAAATTCTCTGTCAATTGATGCTTGATTTTTCTGAGGAGTAAAATTT
>NW_006399861.1:6110779-6137660 GCF_000299155.1 Elephantulus edwardii
CCAGTTCGCTCCTTTCTTTCAAAAGTAAAAGAAACACTCCCTCCCTGGGACACAATCCCCCCCACGCCTCCTGGCACCCCAAGTACATTCCACTATGCAACCTAAGAAATTCTTTTTTTTAAAAAAGGTCCAAAATAAAGTGTGCCTTACTGGTTTTCTTTTAAATATGTATTCCAACTTGTTCTATGAATGTTATAACAAATAGAAAACATTTGAAGAAGCTCTTGATAAGCTTTTTTCCTTTAGATGAGTGCTGTGCTACTACAGCACATGACATCATGGTTGGCTCCAACGTCTGGAAAGGAGACAGTATGAAAAATGACAAGTTCTAGTAGCCATGTCATAACAGGAGATGAGATTTAAAACAAGACTGACAAAATAAAGTTTGAGGAAACTGACTATTTTTTATATTGCACATTTATCATGACAGTTTGGGGGTTAATTTCTGGAACGAGCACAAGGATGAATGAGGTAATATTTGCACATGTTGTGGATAAGATATCCAAAGAGGGGGGAGCCCATTTCCAGGCTAATGTGCAACTAAGATTATAAACTGAATGGCTGGGAACTGCCCTGTGGTTAGAATAATGTAGTATTCAAAACGTCAATGCTGATAGCATGGTGAACAGTCATATTGGGTCTGAAGCTTTCTAAATAGAAAAGGCAGGAAAGGGAGAAGTTTTTCTCCAGCAAGGAGAACGTTTTGGGGAAAAAGAAAATGGTAGGTGAATGGCAAAACTGCCTCACAGAGATGACATTGTAAAGGTTGATGATTAAAGCTTCACTGAAGTGAAATTTGATAATGAAAGTAGCTTAATACTGTTGGTCTTTATATTGAGGTGTGAGGAGAGATTACAACACTGACTCTAGTTCCTTACCACTCAGCTGTTACTACTATCAGAGAAATGTTCAGAGGTCTTCTTTGGACTCACTTTGTTTTATTCCGTGGCTTTGAGGAGGGAGAAAGAATGCGCTGTGAGGGAAGTGTTGACTGAAATGTGCCGTTAATTTCATGTCTCTTCTGTAAAAAGAACCTTCAAAGTGTGCCAAGAAATTTTAAGTGTTTCAACAACATACCCTTGTGACAATAGAAAAAGGAGGGTATGTTTTCATGTTATCAATAAAAATATAGAAATAATTTATGGTACTTAACTCTAAACTGGGTCATAATGGAACTTTTTTGACATGAACAGAAATAGAAGCAAGCTCTGCCTTGTTCTTAAGCCCTTGAGATCAGAATAAACATGATTTTTCATTGTCGTTGAGATCTGAAGTCTTGATTGCTAACAAGCTTGAATTTTATGGAGGGCTCTCATTTTTGGAAGCCTTCTTTTTCTCTCTACCCAACAGATCCCAGATTTACAAGCTTAGCAGTTTTAGAAGGAAATAAAACAGGCGTATTTGTATCTTTTTCAACTTGTGTAAGTTTCCAGATGGCATTAGAAGCTAGTATTGGCTGTGAAGAAACACTTGTTTGTGTCTCAGTCTTGTGCTTGGGTCTGAAAGACTTGGCAAATGGCTCACTTTTAATATCTAAACAAATAAACAAAGGACTGTCAGCATTTGCTGACACTCAGTATTCCGTCCTCCAGTTTTGTTCACCAGATGTGAACACCAAAGGCCAATTTCCTTAATTTCTGTTTGTTCAGAATATCTTTAGAGAATTATGCTATTGAGAATACCAAATTTTTAATTCTTTGCATTAAAATGTCTATGAACATATGTGATTTCATGGTTGTACAGTGATAAGTTGAACATAGCAACAAGAAAGGGGTTGGTTCATGTAATTTATTCCGTATAATGCCTAATGGGGCACTTTGACAACAGAGCCCAAGATTTAAGTGTCTGCTATTTAAAGTATAGTAATAGAGACTCTTCATATCTAGTCTGGAGTCTAAGGTGTGCCTTTCCAGGCCATGGTCTTTGTACTTACTTGCTATGCGTCAGAGAGCTGGACAATGACTAAGGATGAGAATTGACTAAGGAGAATTTATGCCTTTGAGTTGTGGTGCTAGAGAAGAGTATTTAACAAACCATGGGCTGCCTAGAGAACAAACAGGTCTGTCTTGGAAAGGGTGAAAACAACTTGCTCTCTAGAGGCAAGGATCTTGAAGCTCTGACATATTTTAGATATGTTGCAGGGAGGGACCAACCCATCCTTGGAGAGGGACATCATGCTTGGGAGGTGGAAGGACAGGGCAAGAGAGAAAGACACAGGTTAGATGGATTGACTTAGTGACTGGGGTAATAGGGATGGAGGGGATCAGAGAAAGTGAGGTTGGCTCAGGATAGAGCAGGGTTCAGAGCTGTTGTACATATGGTCGCTATGAGTTGCAAGCAACTCGATGGCACATAACAATAATAACAACAACAGACACTATGGAGATGAAAAAGTGTTAAGAAGAAGTTTGATTTGAAAGTAACTTCAGTATTATAGAAGACATTAATAAATGCAAAAAAGAAGTAACAGAGGAAGCAAATGTTACAATGGGAAAAGACAGGTATGGACTTTGATGTAAGCACCTGCACGAGTTCAGGGTGGGACTTTGTCATTTTCTTATGTAGACCATTTCCACTTACCTCTCAGTCTTGCTTTTCTTACCTGTGAAGTAAGGACATTGACAATCACTTCATAGAGATGTGTTACACACCATTCAATTTTGGTATTTCTACCACAAAATCTGAGAGTGTACTTGTTCTTAGTCTTTGAAAAGAGTTTGTCTAAAGCAAGAAAGAATGCTGGATCAATGTAGAAGATTAAAAAGAATGGAATGGCCAGAGTAAAATATCTGGGAAAGAAAGATGAATGTGAAGGATAAGTGGACAATGGAGAGAAGGAATTCAGAAAAAGATGAGCAGAGTTCTCTGGAACAACTTGATTTCATTCATGACCAGGAACGTGGACGTGTAGCTGCTTAAAAAATTATATTAACACTTCTCGTCTTTTTTTCTTTACCCTAAAGACCTTAACCCATGCACTATTCTTCATAAATAATTCTTGATGAAGATAGTGATGATATGTCCTCTTCATGCTAATCCAAGCAGTTCCCAGTTTACTAATGGATTGGTTTCCAAGAGTCTGTTGTAAATCAGTTGTTTGGTTTTTGGAATGTACTTTTTCCTTCGAGACAATGTAACACTCAGTTAGTTAAATTCTTCAACTACTTCACAAAAGACCATTTAATCCACAAAATTGTGGAATTATAGTGCTAATGTACTGCAGAATAGTAATTAATTAGTGGCATATTATACACGTCTTGATGGTTTGCAAAGTGTTTTTGCATACATTTTTTAAGAAAAATGGACAATCTCTGTGTAGTATTTTTTTCCATGGAAAAAAATATGTTCCAGGTTTTAAATGTGGAGGCCAGTAACATTCTCCACCCACACTGGTCAGAGTGAAAAGGCTTGGATCCCGCAGCTCAGTCTCTCCTCTGTATGGCTCAGTGAAGCTTGTCTTCAAGAAAGATCCATTGAAAAAAAAAAAAAAAAGAAAGATCCAAAGTTGGGAGCAAGTAAAATGGGCACATGCCAGTACAAGTGAAAACAATCATGGCTTTATTTCACAAGATAGAAGTTGAATCTACACTCTGCCACTTACTAGTTATTGAACCTACGTGAATTATGTCACCCTTGCATTGTTATTGTAGTTAGATGCCATTGAGTCAAGTACAACTTAGAGTATCCCTATGAACAACAGTTCTGAGTCCTGTCCTAGCCTGCACCATCTACATCATCTCTGACACAGTTGAGACAGTCACTGTACCAATCCATTGTTGTGTATGATATTAATTATATTGTTCAATAATTTTTACATTCTGTCGGATCACCTCTTTTTGGAGTAGGAATAAATATAGATCACTTCCAGTCAGTTGGCCAAGTAGTTGTTCTCCAGATTTCTTGGCACTATATTGTGAGCTCATCCAGGGCAGCATCTGTTGGTTGAAATATGCCAATTGGTATGCTGTCAGTTGCTGGGGCTTTATTTGTTTGCCAATTCCTTCAGAGAAACCTGAACTGAACTTCCTCCTTCATCATCATTGCCCCTTGATCATATGTTGTTTCATGAAATTCTTCTGTTTCAGCCAATTCTTTTTGGTTTAGTGAGTCTGTGTACTCCTTCCATCTTCTTTTGATGCTTCCTGACACAGTCAACATTCTACTTATAGCATTCTTTAGGATTGCAACTTGAGACTTGAATTTGTTCTTCAGTTCCTTCAGATTAAAAAATGTTGGGTGAGTTCATTGCTTTTGATTTTCCAGTTCCATCTCTTTGCACACTTCATTATAATTCTTTGCTTTGTCTTCCCAAGCTGCCCTTTGAAATCTTCTGTCCAGCTCCTTAACTTCCTACTTTCATCCCTTTGCTTTGGCTTCTGGAACTTCAGTGCAATGTTCAGAGTCTCTTCTGACATCTGTCTTTTCGTTTTGTTTTGGTTTTTCTTAACATCTATCTTGGTACTTTTTTCTTTCTTCCTCTGTCTTTGTAATGACTTCTTGCATTCTTCATGGATGATTTTCTTTTTTAAAAAAGAAAATGTTTATACTGTTTTTCTTACAGTTTGTACACATTATTTTCAAACTGGATCTTTCCTGTTTCCTTTACCCACCCAATTGTGCAATCCTGTTCTCACCCCTCTGCTCCTACTCTCCTGCCCTTAGATCCTCATGCACGTTTTACTAGTTATGGATGATGTTCTTGATAACCTCCCACAGCTCATCTGGTCTCTGTTCATGACTGTTCAAGGCCTCAAACTTGTTCCTGTGATTGTTTTAAAATTCAGGTAGGATAGACTCAAGGGCAATTTTTGGTTCTTAAATGTTTATTTTAATTTCTTTAGCTTCAGTTTGAACTTGCATATGAGTAGTTGATGGTCTCTTCCACAATCAGCACCTGGCCTAACTCTCGCAGCAGATCTTGTGCATCTCCAGTGATTCTTTCCACAGATGTACTCTGATTCCTATGTAGACCATCAGGTGGTATAGTTGCTATTTGCATTTCTTAGAAAAGATATTTGCAATGAGTATTTAATTATACAGAATTCTATCATTCTATCTCAAGTCTCATTTCTGTTACTAATTTTGTATTTCCTGAATATTGATCCTTCTTTCCTGATCCCAACTTTTACATTCCAGGCACCCATTATTATTAGTGCATCTTGGTTGAATTGTCCAATTGATTTATTTTTTTTAAATTTAATTTTATTATTTTTAATGAACATTTACAGAGATTTTGGATTTTCATTCATTCATTAGTGCACTTTTTTCTTTACCCCCTTCCACCCAGTTTGCTCCTCTCTTTGAAAAGCAAAAGATAAACTTCTTCGTTGGTATACAATCCCCCCTGACTCCCTCCAATGCACTCCACTATGCAACCTTAATTCTGAATTCCTGTGATAATCATAATATACTATCATATATCACTTTTAAACTGTCCTTTCCCTCATCTGTTTCAATTCAGTATACATAATCGATGCTGTTTTTCTCAGTTTTACCCCAACCCTGATGTCAGTCACTTTCTACAACAGTGGCACCATGCAGTATTTGTCCTTTTGTGACTGAGATATTTTACTCAGCATAAGGTCCCCAAGGGTCACCCATTTTGAATAATATTGCATGAGTTCCTTGTTTTTCAATGCAGTGTAGTATTCCATTGTGTGAATACACCACAGCTTCTCTATCCAATCGTTTGTTGATGGGCACTTAGGTTGTTTCCAACTCCTAGCTATTGTGAACAAAGCTGCGATGAACATGGGTGTGCATATATCTGCTTGGATGTCAGTTATGGTCTCTTTGGGGTATATTCCCAGTAGTGGAATTGCTGGGTCAAATGGTATCTCTATTTCCAACGTTTTGAGAAAGCACCTTACCACTTTCCACAATGGTTGCACCATTTTACACTCCCACCAACAGTGATTAGGGGTTCCAGTATCTCCACAACCTCACCAGCATTTGTTGCTTGCTGTTCTGTTAAAGTTTGCTATTCTTACTGTCCAATTGATTTCTCATGGCAAAAGTTGGCATTTTCTTCTCTTTGGCTCTGGTTGTTTTTACATATATTTGAATGGTAGCTGTATTTACAAATCTTCCTTGGATGCTCAGCTTTAGAGCAATATATGAGAAGTAAGTATTTTACCCCAAAGAGCAGATGACTTTCTTATTATATATAGGTAACAGATCAGGTGTTGGTCCTGCCAACACTCTCTTTGGTGCACGTGTCTTATTTCCACTCCAACTTTGCCTTACCAGCCTCAGTTCCTTCTCCTTGCCCATCTAGAACCTCCCACCCTCAGACTCCAGCCAATTCCGGTTTGATGATTCAGGCTTCGGATCACCTCTGTTCAACCATTTCCTCTCCACTACTCTGTGATGCTGGTGCTCTTGGCACGTCAGAACATCTGTGGCCATGGTATGGGCAGAACCTCAACAGCCGAGGCACTATAAAAACAGTAGATGGATGGAAAATGAAGAAAACACTAGAAGCACACAGATAACATAAAAAGTTACAACATAATTGTGATTGGAAGTCCAGAACATGAGGGGGCAAGGAAAGCACTGAGAAAATTGTGGAAGAGATACTAGAAGAAAATTTTCCAGGTATCATGAAGAACAATGAAATTTACATTTAAGAAGCTAAAAACAAAGCAAAACAAAATAAAAAAAACCAACACAAACCCAAGCAGACTAGACTCCAAAATAAAGACATCAAAACACAGCATAATAAAAGTCTCCAAAATAAAAAGCACTGCAATAAAGACAAAGAGTACATGGTTTCTGCTGAGAAATTAGAACTTAATCTAACTAGTTCTTGGGATGGCATACACAAAAGGCTGAAAGAAAATAATTGCAACAGAGGATACTGTATCCAGCAAAGCTGTCCATCAGATATGAAGGAGAAATTAGGTTGTTTGCCGAAAAAAACAGAAAACTTAAGGGATTTGTGAAAACAAGACGAACCTTATGAGAAATTCTAAGGGAATTCTTTGACACAGAGACACCAAAGGAAAGTGGGCAGATCCTAGAAACCAGATACAACAGAAAAAGAAGCACAGCAAAATGGCAGCAATAAATCCTTAGCTGTCAATAATCACACTCAATATGAATGGCTTAAATACACCATTTAAGGTGGGGAGGAGGAGGAGTAGAATAGATTAAAAAAAATCTCAGGTTATTGATGAGTCTTCCTCCAATCCTGATGCTACATTCCTCCTTGTAAAGCCCAGCCTCCTGCATGATCTTTTCTGTATATTGATTGGAAAGGTATGGAGACAGGATGCATCCCTAGCATGCACTATTCCTGATTTTGAACCATGCAGAATTCCTTGCTCTGTTCTAATGACTGCCTTTTGGACCAAGTTTAGGTTTCGCATAAGCACAATTAAGGGAATCCCATCGTTCTCAAGGGTAGCTACATTTTGTTGTGATCTACACAGTCAAATGTCTTTGCATAGTCAATGAAACACACAGATTCTTTTGTTACTCTCTGCTTTCAGCTAAGATCCATCTGATACTGGTTTTAATGCCTATCTGGTAGTTTTCTTTTGAAATACTATACCAGTAGGTTTTGGATAATCTTCAACAGGATCTTCTTGCTTTTGTGTGATATTAATTATATTATTCAATAATTTCCACACTCTGCAGGGTCACCGTTTTTTGTTTTTTGTTTCTTTTTTTCTAATGGGAATAAGTATGGATCTCTTCCACTCAGTTGGCCAAATAGTTGTCCTCCAGAGTTCTTGGCAAAAATTGGTGAGTGTGTCCAGGGCAGCATCTGTTTGTTGAAATATGTCAATTGGTATGCCATCAATTCCTGAGGGCTTGTTTTATCTTGTTTTTTCCAATTCCTTCAGAGCAACTTCATTCATCACCATTTCTTCTTGATCATATGTTGTTCCTTGAAATTCTGTGTCAGCCAATTAATTTTGGTTTAGTGACTCTATGTACTCATTCTATCTTCTTTTTATGCTTCCAAGGTCATTCAATAGTCTGCTCCCAGCATCCTTAAGTATTGCAACTGGAGGCTTGAATGTGTTCTTCAGTTCCTTCAGCTTATGGAACTCTTAGCAAATACGGCCTTTTGATTTTCTGACTTGAGCACTTTTTACTTTGTATTTTCATATTTTGTTTTCCCAATCTGCCCTTTGAAATCTTCTCTTCTTTTCCTTAACTTCTTGATTTCTTCCCTTTGCTTTGGATTCTCAGTTCTTTAGTGCAGTTTTCAGTGTCCCTCCTGACATCCATCTTGGTCTTCTTCCTTCATCTTTGTAATGACCTTTTGCATTCTTCATGGATTATATTTTTTATATCCTCTACAGCTCATCTGGTCTTTATTCATTAGTGTTCAAGTGCTCAAACCTGTTTCTGAGATGGTATTTAAACTCAGGTGGGATAGACTCAAGGTCAAATTTTGGTTTTTGTGGATTTAATATTTTTTTTAGCTTTAGTTTAGTTAATGGTCTATTTCACAGTCAGCACCTAGCCTACTTTTCACCAATAATATTGAGATTCTCCAACAATTTTTCCCACAGATGTAATCAATCTGATTCTTGTGTAGGCCATCTGGTGAGGTCCACATGTATAGTCATCACTTGTGTTTCCTATAAAAGGTATTATTAATGAATCACTGATTGTACAGAATTCTATCTCTGTCCTCATTTCTGTCACTAAGTCCATTTTCCCCCGCCTACTATTCTTCTTCCCTGTTCCCAACATTTGTATTCCACTCACCCATTATTATTAAAACATCTTGGTTGCATGTTTGATTGATTTTTTTAATTGAAAAATTTGGTAGAAGTCATCTATTTTTCTTTGGCTCTGGTTGTTAGTGCATAAATTTGAAAGATAGTAGTATTAACAAGTCTTTTTGCATTCATATGGATATTAACCTGTCACTCACAACATAATATTACAAGATGGGCCTATAAATGGTCTTTTAAACTAAGAATGTGACCTCATTTACATTAAGTTTTTCATTTCCGGCATAGTAGATCATGTTTGATTCAAAATGTCCCATGCCAATCTATTTCACTTTTCCAGTGCTTAGTATGTCAATATTTACACATTCCATTTCTTCCTTAACAATATCCAATCTACAACATTCCTATTTCTCACATTTTATGTTCTAATCACTAGCGTTTGCTTACAACTGTCCTCCCCCTTTATGATTCCCAATATGAAGGCTCGGCCTCTGGTGCCATATCTGCTAGTCTGCTTTAAGTGTGCTCTATTGTACATAGTGTTTTTGAAGCATGTTATTTCAAAAGTGGGTGGCCAATCTTGTTCCCTAATGTGTCTTAATTTGGGTGTTCAACTTTAGAGCAATATTTACCAACAAACATTTTACCCCAAAGGGCAGATGACAGTATGCAGCTAACAGATCAGATGTTGGTCCTGGGTCCACCCTTTTGGCACCTGTTTTGTGTTCCCACCTTCACCCCACCAGCATCCAGCTCAGTTCCCTCTCTTTGCTGCTCCAACACTTCCAATCATGATGACAGAAAGACCTCCACATGGGAGGCAGATGGGCAGTGAGAACCTCGGGTCTTCTGGTGTGGCAGGTGGCAGTAGCAAAATTTAATATGACAACAAACAATGTTGGAGAGGATGTGGAGAGATTTGAACTCTCAGGCACTGCTGATGGGATTGTAAAATGGTACAACCACTCTGGAAAGCAGTTTGGCCTTTTCTCAAAGAGCTGAACATAGATATCCCAAATGACCCAGCTATTCCACTGCTAGTAATATATTCTGAGTAAAATAGAAGTGCAACACAAACAGAGATATGTATAAACGGAAACAGCTCATATTTCTATCAACAAATGCATAGATTGAGAAATTTTAATAATTAAAACAATTCAACAAGAAGAAGCAACAATTTAGTAAAGTACTATATAACATGGGAGAGTCTAGAGAGCATTATGCTGAATGAACTAACTCAGTCTCATAAAGGCATATACTGCATAAGACTAATTTTATAAATATTAAAAAGACAACTAGTACAATGTCAATAGAAGCCCAAAAGGGGGCAGAAGGCACAGTGTGGGAAGAAGGGGTGCTCACCAGGATAACAAAGTTTGGTGGGTGGAGAGGTGGGTGAAGAAATTAGGAAAGATCTAATGGGGAGCTGAAAAGATGGGTTATCAGTAGGCAGAAACCAGTAGCGATAATTTTATAAAACAATGTATTTGAGTTATCATATGAAACACAATTTGAGTGAAAGAATGTGTGAAATATAATATACATAAAGGAAATACAAGGATGGGCAATCTCCTCCCATGCAATTAATTGCTTGTGAAAACCCTCTGAGGGGTCAGCTATGGGTCAGTTCCAAATTTAGGGTGTACAACAATAAACCATTATAAAATGGAAAAGAGATGGAGGGAATACAAACACACGGTAGTTACAATGAAAAATCATTGAACATAAAAAATTCAATTGATTTCTGTCCAGCCTCATTTCTGTTAATAAGACTGTATTTTCCAACTATCATTCCTTACTTACTGTTTCCAACTTTTGCTTTACAACCATCAATAATTACTAATGCATCTTGATTGCATATTTGGTCAATTTCAGACTGCAAATGTTGGCAGAAACCATCAATTTCCTCCTTCTTAGCTTTAGTTGTTCATGCGTATATTTGAATAGTAATTGTATTAGCAGGTCTTCTTAATGTATATGTGGATGTTATCCTGTCACTTACAACATTGTTCTTCAGGATAGGTCTTCAAATTGTCGTTTTTCACTATGAATGCAACATCATTCTTTCTCACTTTTTCATTACTGGCATAAAAGATCTTATGACTATCTGATTCAAAGAGGCCCATGTCATTCCACATCAGTTCACTAATGCCTAGAATGTTGGTCTTCATGTGTTCATTTCATTTTTTACAATTTCCAGTCTTCCTACATTCATACTTTTACATTCCACATTCCAATTATTAAAGGACACTTGCAGCAGTTTCTCCTCATTTTGAGTGACTTCCAATCTAGGCTTTCTTCTTCTTTTTTTGGGGGGGAGCATTGGGGGCTATAAGTCTAATACTATATTTCTCTATTATTCATAGAGGTTTATGAGGCCTATTACTCACCCCCCCCATGAGGCCTATTAGTTCAGAGGTGAATGGCCAATCCTACTTCCTTGTTGTTGATGAGTGTGGAAGAGTTGAAACTGATTCATAGGTGACTTTCAAAGGCAGTAAATTGCATATGAGGAGATTGTCTATTCTTCTTCCATGGATCAGCTGTTGGATTTGCCTTTGGGATTGCAGTGCAGCTTCTAATCACTAGGTTACCAGAGCTCTTGCTGAAACCTGTCCACCATGATTGACTCTGGGGCATTGGAAACACTGGTGGCATAAGTTCTAGCATCATAGCATCTCATAAGTTACACCAGTTCAACAAATTGACAGAAAAGGTTAATACTAAAAAGAACAAGTGATAAACAAGAAGCCTATATACACCTAAGCTATGAGGTAATTAGCAACATGCAAATCATTCCCCCAATTCAACAAACTGATAGATGTTATACCACTAAACTGTAAAGACGATCAGGCATATGAATACCACCCTTACACAGAGTGATCATTATGACAGTGACCTCAAGGGGCTTTGTAATATTTTAAAATAGATGTGTCCTATCTCCTTATCTTTTCAATCTATATGCAGAACAGATTATCTGAGAGGCTGGGCTCAATGAGGAGAAATGTGGCATCAGGAGTGGAGATAGACTGATCAACAGTCCATGTTATGCAGATGACACAACCTTGTTTACTGAAATTGGGGAGGACCAGAAGCGCTTGCTGGAGAAGGTCAAAAAGACTGAAGCCTTCAACATCAAGAAAACAAAGATTCTCACCACTGGGCCGATTGGTAACATCATGATAGATGGTGAAGAGACTGAGATGGTTAACAGCTTCAGTTTGCTTGGCTCCACAATCTTCACTCTTGATACCAGCCAGGAAATTAAAGAGAAATTGCATTTGGAAAGTCTGCTGTCAGAAACTTCTCCAAAGTACTGAAGGGCAACAATGTCAGTCTGGAGACTAAAGTGCACCCGATCTAGGCTACTACAGTCTTTGCAATTGCGTGCTATGCATCAGAAAGCTGGACAATGACTAGGGATAATAAAAGGAGAATTGATGCCTTTGAACTGTGGTTCTGGAGAAGAGTATTGAATATAGCATGGACTGCTAGAAGAACAAACAGGTCTGTCCTAGAAAGGGTGAGACCAGTCTCCTCCTTGGAGGCAAGGATCCTGAAGCTTTGCCTGACATACTTTGGAAATTGTTGTAAGGAGGGACCAGTCCTTGGAGAGAAACATCATGCTTGGGAGGATGGAGGGACAGAGCAAGAGAGGAAGAACCTCAATGAGATGGATTGATTCAGTAACTGGGGTAATAGGGGTAGGTGTGTCAAAGACAATATGATTGGCAATGGATAGAGCAGAGTTTAGAGCTGTTGTACATAGGATTGCTATGAGTTGCAGGTGACTCAACAGCACACAACAACAACAATATTAAAAGTGCACTTAGAAGAGTGTGACAAGTGGACCACTTGTTCTGGTATTGATTCCAGTTCATCTTGGTCCCATGTATATCAGAGTAGAACTGTATTAGAATTTTCAATGGCTAATATTTTTTGGAAATTGTTGTTGGTGTTGTTAGGTGCCATCGAGTCGAGTATGAACAAAAGATCTGAACCCAGTCCTGTCCTGCACCATCCTCACAATTCCTGACACACAAGAGAATATTGCAGCAGTCACTGTGTCAGTCCACCTGGTTGAGGGGCTTCCTCTACTTAGCTGACCCTCCACCCTTCCCAGCATCATGTACTTCTCCACGGAATAGCACCTCCTAGCAACATGCTCAAAGTATGTGAGGAGAAGCCTCATCATTCTTGCCTCCAAAGAGCACTCTGGCTGCACCCTCTCCAAGACATACGTATTTCTTCTCTTGGCCATCCATGGAATGTTAAGTGCTCTTCTCCGATAGCACAGTTCAAAGGCATCAATTCTTTTTCTGTCAGCCTTATTCACTGTCCAGGTCCCAGGTCTCAGATGCATAGTGAGCAATCAGAAAGACTATGGCCTGAATCAGATGCACCTTAGTCCTCAAAGTGACATCACTACTCCTTAATAACTTGGAAACATCCCTAACTGCAGACCTTCCCATTGCAATGGATCTCCTCTTTCCTGCCTGCTCTTACCAAGGGTATTAATTTGGATCCAAGCAAGATGTAGCTGTTGAAAGTTTCAATCTCCTCTCCATCCATGATGACAATGCCTGTTGGTCCCATGAAGAGTCTTTGTTTTCTTGAAATTGAGATGGAATCCATTCTGAAGACTGCATTCCTTGATTATCTGCAGCAAGTCCTCCCCACTTTCAGCAAGCAAGATTGTGTCATCTGCATAACAGATTATTAATGAGTCTCCCTCCAATCCTGATGCCACATTCCTCTTGATAAGAGTCCAGCTCCTCAGATAATTTACTCAGCATATGCATTGAACAGGTATAGAGACAGAACACAAATGTGACACACTTCCTTCTCAATTCCAAAGCATTTAGTGCTACCCTGCTCCATTTGCACAACAGCTTCCTCCTCCAGGTATAGGTTCCTCATGAGCCTAATCAAGTGCTCTGTTGACTCCCATTCTTCTCAATGTTAGCCACAACTTATTATGATCCACACAGTCAAATGCCTTTTCACAGTCAATAAAGCACAAATAGACATTCTTATGGTATTACTTACTTTCAGCCAGGATACATCTGACATCAGCAATGATATCCCTGGGGTCCAAGCCTTTTCTAAATCCAGCAAAGAAATAAGACTGGTGTTGAGATGAGTAGAAGGAGGTACAGAAGTGTGGAGGACATGTCTGGCCTCATCAAATTGGTTTTGTTATTGATGCTGTTGACAGGGACAGTTCCCCTTTATGAAGCTGGTCAAGGTCAGATATGGCCATTGCCATGTGTCTAAACCCTTTGGAATTAAACTGGTAAAAAGAAGGAAAAATACAGGATTGTAGGATTGTGCGATGGAGCTTGATTTGGGCCACATCCTGAAAGCAGCAGCAACACTCCATTCACATGTCACTGACTAGAATTAATCACATGGCCTCATCTAATTGCAAGAAACATTGGGTTGTGCAGTCTTGCTGCTTGCCCAAGAAGTGAAAGCAGTTCTGATGGTCAACTAGCAGTGTGTGTCACAGGCAGAGGCAGAGGTAGGTGTGCAAGCAGCTGCTTGTTGGTAGAAAATATTTGCAATGAGAAAAATGATTTAAAACAAGCAAAACAGCTGAATACAATTTAAGAGAAACAAATAAATGAGCACCTAATATAAATAAGATAATGGCCTAATGGAATACTATACAGTTTTCAGAAACAATAATTTTGAAAATCACTCCCTAATTTGAAAGGGACTGGAGAGCATTATGCTAAGTGAACTAACTCAGTTCTATAAGGACAAAATCTGTGTAAGACAATTACTGTAGAAATAGATAACTGTATGAGGATCCAAGGTGGTAGGGGGGGGGGTAGGTGCAGAAAGGTGAAGATGGGCAGGGGGAATAATCACAGGGTCACACAATTGGATGTGAAGAGGGGGGTTTGGCTAAAGGAAAAGGGATCTGGTATGAAAAGCAATGTATACAGGCTTTGTGAGTGGAACATTATAAAATAAAAATTTTATTTCAATAAAACCTAAAAAATATCTTTGTGTATTAGGAGGATTAAGTTAGTGTTTCAAATCGGGTCTTCTGTGTTCTCTTGGGCTTATAAAGTGCTTTTTTCTACCCTCATAGAAGTTCTTCAAAACAACTTGAAATATACTTTAAATCCCATTGAAAGTTTGGGATCATTCCATGTTGAATATTAGCAGCCAATATTTAAAGGGTAATGGCTTTGCTTACTCCAACAGAGCAGAAAATGGAAGAGGAGGGAGGGAAAATACCTATCTATATAGTATGACTCAGGACATTAGAAGTCTCTTACAAAATTTGGGTTGCTTGCCATGCTTTCTAATAGTAAAGCATTTGGCTACAAGGGTGTTTAGTAGCTTTGGCTATGCACTAGAATCACCAGGTAGCTTTAAACTATTCTGATCCCTAGGCCATCCCTTAGATTAGTAAAATTAGAATTTTATAAAGTGAAATTTAGGCATCAGCATTTTCTAAAGCTTCTTAAGACAGAGAAGCATTAGTCTAACTTAGAATTATCTGGACTGTGGAAACATGCACCAGTTCAATTCAAGAAAGGATTTTGTAAAACAAATTAGAGTCCTTTGAATTAAATGAAGGGGTGGGGAAAGGTCTTTCTGGATAAAGTTATACAACATAATTTGTGAAAAATAGGCCTAGAAAAGGAATATAAGTATAAAAAGTCTATATACTTAATATAGTTTCCCCCTCCCCTCTTAAATATTTAAGGCAAAAGAGTTATTTAACGGTCAGATACCATTCTCTCATAGGTTAATAATCTGTAATATTATGGGAAGGTAGAGATACAACCAATAAATGATAATAATTCTTATCTTTACTTAACACTTCTTTCACAGGTAAGATTATTCTAGACTTTTCTCAGACTAGTGTCTGAAACGGTCATTTCTTCTCTTTTTTGTAGATGTCTAGAGGCCATGGAAAGAGCATGAGATTTTGAGTCCTAGTTCTGCATCTGGACTTTGAGCATGAGATTTTGAGTCCTAGTTCTGCATCTGGACTTTGGGCCTGAGCCCTTTTCTCTAAAATGGTTATAGTCAATGTTTTGTTGAAAAGCTAAGGACTGCTGTGAGGATTCACATTAACAAATGTGAAAGAATCGTATGTAGCTTTTTATACTTCTTAAATAAATGGTTAACCAACATGAGAAGTAGGGATGTGCTTAATTGTTTACTCTACAATATCTATAGAAATTTATCTGATAGTATGCCCTGATTTTTCCAAATGGACTTTAGTTAGACATTCTTTTCTGTAATCTAGAAGAAGCTATAATACTGTCCCATATTGATGCAAGGAAGAGATTTACTTCCACCACTTACCAAAAGGTAGAAAACAGCATTAGAATAACAATTTTACATGCCCCAAAATGTAAAGCATAAGCTAATTTTTACTATAGCTTACAGAAGATAACTGGATTCTCAAATATTACCATAGGTAACAAAAATCAAAACAAGATTCGTGTTTCAACTAACAAAATCTACTCATCTTGATTATACATAGATTAGTTAATATTTGAGATCTAGTGATGTAGTCCAAAGGAAATTGTTCTGTTAACCCAAAGCAACATCTTTTGGGGGAATCAAATTCACCAGCCCTGCCATAGGAGAAATACAGGCAACCTCTTCTCATGTGATTTATTGCCTTAGAAACACAACGGAAGGCCATCTAAGAAAAAGTTCTGATTCACAGTGGGTTTAGTTAGTGAATCAATGATTAGAAAAGGCGACTGTTACTAGATGAGGAGGCTAATAGATAAACATAGCAATGTGTGTTTGTGACTGTCTATGGTTTACTTTCTGTAACAGACTCTTCAACTTGATGATAGTGTTCTAAATTAAAACACTGAGTCAGCTCATACATCTGGCCTTACTTGGTGGTTTTCTAACTTGCCAGTGTTATAATACCTTCAATGTACTAATATTAATCATAGTTCAAATTAGCCACATCATGAAAGAATAATTTTCTAAAAATTATACATCCTTATCCTTAGAGATGGTACATACACCTGCTTCATTTTTTTGTTGTCACATCAGGGGAGGTGATGGGGAGGGAGGGAATGCCAGTCCTGCATTTCAAGCCATTGTTAGACTCATGGAGTTTTTCCTGAGGTTCCATCCTGTCACCAGAGGGAAGATGGAGGTGCATGTGGCCACACTGTCACACTCCTCTGCCAGCTGCAAACCTCATCACGGTTCCTGTGAAGTACATTTCCACAGATCAGGTTTCTGCCAGGGAAGACTTTAACAATCTCCTACTCCACTTTTAACCGACAACAATTAGTATTAGCAAATGGTACAGGCCACTGCTTGGGATTACATATGATTCCTATTCAAAAGAGACAAACTTTTACTCAAACCAGATCCACATGCAGAACACTTGAGCTCCCCTCTTAGATATAATGAAATTGAGACAGTTTCTATCTTTCATTTAAATAAAAATCACTCTCACATTTGAAATCAAGTTGGCTGTTTCTCCTTGGCTGGGTTAGTCATCTGGTAAGGAGGACTTCCAGAGTCCTTAAGCTTGGCCAGGACTTTAGGGAGTGGGGATCATTATCCTTTTGTCCTTTTGTGCCTTACTTGTTTAATGTGGTCAAACTTTTTTTTCCTCTTAAGTTTTTGCAGCAGGCATCCCCTCCCCCCCAACACATATGGCAAATAAGTTAAATTCTAAATACATTTTACAGTCAATTTTCTTCTTTTTCAGTGTTGTAAGTCAGAAAAGCACAGATATGATTGAGGTCACTTCAGCTCATTATAGGACCACGAAGATTCAAAGGTCTCATTTTCTTGATCTACGACATGCCTGTGGTTCCCTTATATTACTATGTTATTTTTCAGGGCAAGGTAAGGTCAATTTCCTTTCCACGTGTTTCAAAGGTTTATGATTGTTCCAAATGGAGAGACCATAACCTCAATGTGTTGGGAGATTTTACTGTTCTTCTTCATTAAGGTCTTCAAAAATAGTTCTTGATGCCTGTTATCTCTCCAGTCACTGGTGAGACTGTATTCCTAATGGATGGAAGTTGATTAAATGAAACAATTAAAAAGTATTTTCAGATGATCTACCTCATAGTAACAATTCTTTCCAGTACGTTCCCTTCACAGGAGAATTACCGATAATTGAAAATGGTATATTTCATGGAATGGAATATGGGTGATGAAATCATTCCTGCTTTATAATTAAATTTCAGAAAAGATAGGTAAACTTTTTTCAAGTCCATCCAGCACGAGCAGAATACAGAAAGGACTAAATATACTTTCTGTCTTCTAGAACTTTACACATTTTCCTACCTTATGCATTTCATTTTTTGAGTAAGTTTTTTATAATGCTATGAAACCACATGGCTCCCCATTAGTATCTTGTCATTAGTTTAGGCAAACCCCATTTTTTTAATCATTAAGCAAGTGTATGTGTATGTGAAACACATGCTGTTTACTCACAGTGCTCTAGAGTCACAGGTAATATTTTCTTTACTATTTTGTAATATGTTGTAAGGGGGGGAAATCCCTCTGAATATTTGTCCTGGAGAGGGTGAAGCTGGGCTGCTCCTTGGAGGCAAGGATTCTGAACCTTCGTCTGACATACTCTGGACATGTTGTAAGGAGGGACCAGTCTTTGGAGAGGGATGTCATGCTTGGGAGGGTGGAGGGACAGCGCAGGAGAGGAAGACCCTCAATGAGATGGATTGATTCAGTGACTGGGGTAACGGGGGTAGGTGTGTCAAAGAAAATGAGGTTGGCACAGAATAGAGCAGGGTTTAGAGCTCTTGTATATAGAGTCGCTATGAGTCACAAGCGACTCGGCATCATACAACAATAACAAAACTGGTTTACTTACAAAGTTCATATACGCTGTGTTTCACACTATTGCTCATTCATACTGTGTTCAATACAAACATTCCCCTGCCCTATGTTTTACCAAATTAATCACCATTGGGCAGGATAATGATGAGTATTTAAACATTTTAAGATTAAATTTCACACTCAGTTTGCAATATTGATTTCTTTAGAGGAAAGGAGGGACCATCAGAGGTATGTTAATGGTGTAGAAAGCCTCAGTAATGGCTTTGTAATGTGTTGATTTGGCTGTCTGTTGTTAGGGACCATCAAGTTGACTCTGACTCACAGCCACCCTATTAACAACAGTTCTGAACCTTGCCCTATCCTGGACCATCCTCATGGTCTCTGTTTTGCTCAAGCCTCTTGTAGTAGTCACTGTTTAATCCATCTCATTGAGGATCTTCCTCTCTCTCACTGAACCTACCTTTCTCTGATTAATGTCTCTTGCTAAGGCTGATTGCTCCTGAAAATATGCCCAAAGTTAAATAAGACAAAGTTTCTCCACCCTTGCCTCTAAGGAGTACCATTGGTGGCACTTGCTTCAAGACAGGTTTGTTTGTTATGTCAGCATCCCATGAGATATTCAGTATTCTTCTCCAACACCACAATTCAAAGGCAGGAATTCTTCTGTTATCCTTGTTCTACTTTGAGATGCAGAGGAAGCAATTAGAAATATCATGGGTCAAGCACACCGTAGTCTTGAAATGGATCTCTTTGCTCTTTAGAATTTGGGAGAGATTCTTGACAACAGATTCCTCTGGTGTAAAATATCTTTTGAATTTTTCACTGCTTCTGTAATGGGTGTTAATTGTGGATCCACATAAAATATAATAATTGACAACTTCAGTCTAATTTTTATATCATTATGTTGCTTATTAGTCCAATGTTGAAGATTTTTATTTCCTTAATATTGAGATGTAACCCTTATTGAAGGCTGTAGTTTTTGGTCTTCTTCAGTAAGGGTTTGAGGTCCTCTTCACTTTCAATCAGTAAGGTGTGTCATCTACATAAAACAGATTGTTGATGAATCTTCCTCAAATCCTGAAGCCACATGGTTCTTCATATAACCCAGCTTCTCAAATGATTTGCTCCTCATGCAAATTGATAGGTATGGAGAAAGGATGCAACCCCAATGCACACAGTTTCTGGTTATAAATAATGCAGTGCTCCCTTGCTCCATTCAGAAAACTACTTCTTGGTCAATGAATATGTTTTTCATGCACAAAGTCTAGTTTCTGGGATTCCTATTTTTCTAAATGTTAGCCATAGTTTATAATTCACACAATCAAATCTTTTTCATAACAATAAAACACAAGTAAACCTCATTTTGGTATTCTCTGCTTTCAATCAAGATACACCTAAAATCAGCAGTGATATCCCATGTGCCAGGACCTCTTCTGGATCCAGCTTGAACTTCTTACAACTCCCTGTTGTACACTTCCAGCCATTTTTTAATACTCTTCAGCAAGATTTTACTTGCAGATGATAGCAATGATATTGTGATAATATTATTTGATTTTACTAGGTTAAAGACACTCTCCAGAATTTTCTATTTGTGTTTCTTGTCAGGGTTGGTCACAAGGGAGAGTATTGGGAAATTTATAAAGTGAGAGGGAAGTAGTCTTTAGTTGGTAGCCCACAGGTGGTGTTGATCTGCTGATTAGCCTAGTAGGCATGAAACAGCAGTTGGTTCCTGGGCATATGCCTAATGGTTCTAACTGCTCCTGGATTCTCTAGCTTCTTGCAGTCCTGACCTTTGTATGTGTTTATTTCAGTGAGGAAGGCCCTTATTTAGCAGGATACTAGTATTATTTCTCTACTGCTGCTGTATTATCACAATTTTGATGGCTTAAAAAAGATTAATATCTGTATCTGTAGTCAAAACTCATCGCATTAGGTAACCACTAATCTACTTTCTCTGTATGATTTTACCTGCTCTGGGCATTTAATATAGGTTGAATCATAAAATAGGTGATCTTTCATGACTGGTTTCTTTCACTTATCGTATTTTATGATCTGCTTTATCCATGCTATAATACTTTGTGTTTTTTTCACTGGTGAATAATTTTTAAGTGTATGATTACACTATTGTTATCGCTGATTGCCTTTGAGTTGAGCACAACTCATAGCGACCCTATGAACAAGAGGCCTGAAGCCCCTCTACAACTATCGACATTTATCAAAGTTCATAGAGTTTCCAGAAGCATGTTGTTTAAGAAGTGGATACCGCTCCTGCTTCTACGTGGTTCAAATCCCCCAGCTGCTCTGAGGGAGAAAGAAGGGTAATCTTCCATGTTATTAACTGCCTCTGAGAACCCTCTGGAGAGTCAGTTATGGCTCAGTGCTGAGTCAATGGCACACAATAACAACAACAAGAACAACAACAATATATTCATTAGTTAGGAAGCTGTAGTGGCCTAGTGGGTAAGAAGTTGCTCTCCTAACCCAAAGGTAGATGGTCAGAATATACCAGCTGCTTTGCAAGAGAAAGATGGGCAATCTTTTCCCATGCTATTGACAGCCTTTGAAAACTGACTGTTGGGTCAAAGACTCAAAAGCAATTACAGATTCCTTACCCAAATATTTACACTATTTCTATAACACTCTAGTTTTAATAGGGAGGGGATATAGATTTTTTTCCTCACTTAGAGCATTACCCTTATCTACCAGGTCTGTCACAATAAAAACTGACATAGCTTACAGTTCATGTTTGTGGGTTTCAGATCATTCATGTTCTTTACCAGTTTACATTCATTTTCTCTTCCTGACTGCCTGCCTTGTGAATTTTAAATTCCCAAATCTGATGCAAATAAAACCACTTTTAAGAGACAGTTTATTTCAGTTTCACAGTTTCTTTAGGCCAACTTTTGCAACAGATTATCTTTTTTTTTTCTACTCATCTATTGTGGGAACTTCGGTGCTGCAGTGGTTAAGTGCGTGGCTGCTAATGTAAAGGTTTGCAGTTCAAATCTGCCAATCACTTTCCAGGAGAAAGGCGTGACAGGTTTGTTTCCACAGAAACTATAGCTTTGGAAGTCCTGTGGGGCCATTTTACTCTACACTAGAGGATCTTTATGTGTCAAAATTGACTTGATGGCAATGGGTTAAGTTTTTCCTTTATCACCTGTTTATCTAACTTGATATCCTAAAGGTTCTGCCTTTCTGGTTGAATCCTAACTGCTACAGCTCACAATTCAACCTTTTGTAGCTGTAGGAATATGGGAAATACATAGATACCCCCAAGACCATTGAATGGTTCAGCAGGATTAGCAAAGTATCTGTTCCAGAACAGTGTAGCTGTAATGGCATCCTCTCTTTCCTCCTTTAAATACAAACATCAGATGAGGTGCATTAGGAAAATCTGCACTCAAGTATCACTTACTTAAAGGTCAAAGAATAAGGATGCCAATTTAAAGATTGAGGAGGTCTGAACCAAGCCATAGTATTTTCCATTGCTCCACTTGCAAGTGAAAGATAATGAAAACCAAAGAAGAATTAATTGGTGTCTTCAGATTTTGGTGCTGGTGAAGAGTATTGAAAATACCATGGACTGCGAAGGGAACAAAGAAATCTGTCTTGAAGGAATTGCAATCAGAGTGCTCTTTAGAAGCAAGGATGATGAAACTTTGCATATATACTTTGGGTGTGTTGTCAAGAGGGGCTGGTTCTCGAAAAAAGACATTACGCTTGGAAAAGCAGTGACAATAAAGGAGAAGAAGACCCTCGAGGAGATGGATTGTCACAGCGACAGCAATATTGGATGTGAGCCTGGCAGAGATGTTTCTAAGTTAAAGAGATGGTGAGGATGACACAAGATAGGATGAAGGTCATAAGGTCATTAAGAGTTGTAACAGTGGCAACTGGTCATATTGTATAGGCCATCAATAATCCATCCAGTCAGTGCCTGATTTCAAGAAGACAGGAGAAGTACAATCCTCTTTGTTTCTTGAAAAAATAAAAAGCTAATATTGGTGAACAGTAGTGATGTCAACCATATGGCAAAGAAGATACATGATAGAGAAGAGACAAAAGAGATAATTAGAAAAGATTAACTCTGTTAGATTCTCTTCCTATTTCAGCACTAGGAATGCTTCTAAGTCATCTTTGACTTAATCCTTTGCTGCCATATTGGGGATAAGAAACTCTATTTGTGAAACTTGTAGTGGCAGCATAATTTCTGTCAAAGAGGGGAAAATAGAAATCATGGAGAATTTTTAAGTATGTAGTTGTACTGATTTTCTTCTTTAAAACCTGACTGTGAATTTGAAATTATAACAAATATTATGAGGCTAGCACATTAAATATTATTGTTATTGGGTACATTTGAGTCAGAAGTGATTAATAGCTGACCCTTCAGTATATTTTCAGAAGCTGTAAATCATATGGGAGGAGACTGCTCATTTCCTGAAGAGCATGGATTTGAACCCTGTTGCTTTGGATTGGCGGTGTGATTTCTTACCACTAAGCTACCAGAGCTCTCTCATTAAATATGAATGCATTTATATTAGTAAGAGATAAGTAGTATGGTGCTATAAATATTATTTAAACAGGTAATAATGAGAACTTAATTTGGGAAGAGTTATCCACTCTTTCATGAAATGATGAAATTTCTCATGGAGGTAACATTTAAAACCCTTTAATAATGAAATTTTAAATGACTACTTTGGGTAAAGAATTCTTTTAGCTGAAGTGCTGTAAACTCCTAAAGCATCTAGATTCTTTTCTGCGGATCATTTTCTGATCTCTCATCTGAATATGTATGAATGTAGTGACAGGTAAGTGCAGTCACATTTCTATGATGGTTTTGAAAACAGCCTCGTTGGTATGAATGCAGAATTCCTAAAGATAATTGGAATTGACAAGTATCCTTTATATGAATCTCAGAGAAACACTGACAGTTACTGAGAATTGCCTGGAAATGAGACAGTCTGAAAAAAAATTTGGAAATTTGTTAGATGCTTACCCTTTTTTGTATTGGAAAGAACATGACCAATTCATTCCCTTGTCTAACTTCATTCAAAACTTTTGCATTTGCTCATCAGCTGGTGTGCTAATGCTGTTCCCAGAAGAACTCCACAGTCTCTGAGAACATTTATTCTACCACCCACTTCCTGGCCAGCGGCCCACTGCACACCCATCCCTTTGTTAGTTAGGGATGGAGTGTAAACCCAATGTGCTGAGCACACAATGGCACATTCTTGGAGTGTGGCTGTCTAGACCATTTCCTCCACACAGTGGCTCTAGGGTCTTTTTATGGAGTGATTACTGGAACGTGGAGCTGCTGAACTGTGGATAGTGGCTTCTTCAACAGATTCCTTAGCCAGTCCTGACTGCTGTGTTTCAAGGGGTCCTCTTCCACCGATTAGTAGGTTGTTAATGTGCCTCTTCAAATTAGCTTTCAAGTGGGTTTTCTTACAGCCAAAGGGTTCTCTCTCTCTCAAAATTGAGTGAATTTAGTCTTTCAATTTGTTCTTTTTTGTTCATTTTGTGAACTCACATAAATTTGGGAAGGGAGTACAGGATTTTTAAACCTAAAGATTCTAACTACTTTTTGTGAGATAGGAACTATTTGGAGATGTTTTCAGTGTTTGAAAGGACAGTGAAGGGACGCCTCTGGATTCCTGAAACCACAGCTTGGCTCCACATTTGTTAACTGAGCAACTTCACATTCATTGCCTTATTTCCACTAGCTGCTTCCCAAAGCTCTACCCAGTCAACAAAATGTGTTTTAAGAGTAAAAGTAGTCTAAGAACTGACCAAGGGAAAAACAGACTAAGTGTATGTTAAGAAATACTCTTTAAGCTATGGTAGCCTAGTAGGTAGGAAGTTGTGCTTTCAGCATAAAGGGAGGTGGTTTAAATCCACCAACTGCTACTGGGAAGAATGATTAGTAATCTCTCATGAAGTTTACAGTCTTTAAAAATCCACTGGAGAGTTAGCAATGAGTCATTTCCAATTCAGTAGCAATGCATTTGAATTTTAAAGTAAATATTAACTATTTCTTGGAGTAAAAATATAGTTGTTATTGTGGCTTTCAGGTGCCTCTAAATTGGCTATGATTCATAGAGACCTTAAAAATAACAGATTGTAACCTTGCCCTTTGTGGTACCATCCTCAACATCTCGGCCATGCTCAAGTTTATTATTGTGGACCCTGTAACAGTCGATCTCACTGAGAGCCTTCCTCTTTTTTATTGACCTGTCTTTTCCCAAGGACTAGATCATCCTTACAACATGCCCAACTTTTGTGAGACACCATCCTTGCCTCTTACAGCACCCTAGTTGCACTTCCTTCTGGGACAGAGTTATTTGTTCCTTTGACAGTCCATGAGAAAATATGTCAACACCAGAATTCAAAGTCACCAATTCTTTGGTCTTTCTTATTCATTTTCTAGCTTCTGCAAGAACTATGCCTCTCTTTATTTCTGGCTTAGGAAAGCCTATCTCTTTCTGATATTATAAAAATGTCACCTTAAATTTATACAGTGAAGCCATCAAAAGGTGGAATCTGTGTAGGAGTAATTTGTTGCACTACTAAGCAAAAGGTCAGTAGTTCAATAGAGTAGCTGTTCCTTGGGAGCAGACTTACAGCATCGGAAACTTGATAGAGCATTGCTATGAGTTGGAATCAATTCCATGACAATTGGTTTTGATGTAGAAAGGGGTAGAAAAGAAATGACTACACTCTAGTGGCCTAAGTGGCACAAAACTGCGCTGCAATCCTGAAGGCACGTAGTTTGAGGCCATCAGCCTCAAAACTCAAAACTCAGTGGGAGAAGGATTGGCAATCTGCTCCTGTGTAATTAACTCCCTCTGAAAACCCACCGGAGGCTCAGCTATGGGTCGCTTCCGACTTGATGGTACACAACAACAACAGCATACCCTATCAAAGGTGGAAATCTTGTGAAATCCAGAAAAGCAAAGCAGAAGCCATAAAGTTCTGACTCTCCTCTGAGAAAACACCAAATGGAGGATGACACCGGTGCAACTGGAGGGCCTGGAGGCCCTGGGGGCCCTGGGGTGGAAGCCCGCAGTGGTTTCCATGGAGGCTTCAGTAGCGGTCTGCGAGGTCGGGGCTGCAGCCATGGACGGGGCCTTGGGAGGGGCCGCGGAGCTCGAGGAGGCAAAGCCGAGGACAAGGAGTGGCTCCCTGTCACCAAACTGGGCGGCCTGGTGAAAGATATGAAGATAAAAATCATTGGAGGAGATTTATCTCTTCTCCCTGCCCATCAAGGAGTCTGAGATCATTGACTTCTTCCTGGGCATGTCCCTCAAGGATGAAGGGTTGAAAATCATGCCAGTGCAGAAGCAGACACGTGCTGGCCAGCGGACCAGGTTCAAGGTCTTTGTCTGCATCGGAGACTATAATGGCCATGTTGGCTTGGGCGTCAAGTGCTTCAAGAAGGTGGCTACTGCCATCCGTGGGGCCATCATCCTAGCCAAGCTCTCCATTGTCCCTGTGCGGCATGGCTACTGGGGTAACAAGATTGGCAAGCCTCACAACGTTCCCTGCAAGGTGACTGGGTGCTGTGACTCTGTGTTGTTGTGTCTGATCCCTGCACCCTGAAGCACTGGAATCGTCTCAGCCCCTGTGCCTAAGAAGCTGTTGATGATGGCTGGAATTAATGACTGTTACACCTCAGCCAGGGGCTGCACAACTACCCTGGGTAACTTCGCTAAGGCCACCTTTGATGCCATCTCTAAGAACTACAGCTATTTGACCCCAGATCTCTGAAAAGAGATGGTGTTCACTAAGTCTCCCTACCGGAAATTCACGGATCATCTTGTAAAGACTCACAACAGAGTCTCTGTGCAGAGGACTCAGGCTCCAGCTGTGGCCACCACATAGTGGATTTTCTATAACAAATAAAGTGAATTAAGTTCTATTAAATAAAAAAAGAAAAAAAAAGTTCTGACTCTCACAAGTTTCTCAGTAGCTTTTTCTGTTTATATTGTTAATCAAGCTGGGATTTGGTTTTGTGTGTATGAAAGAAATTTGAGTTCAGCATCATTTATTGGATTATATGGCAATTAATTAGCAAAGTACCTTTATGAAATTTTAAGTTCCCAAGAATACCTAGCTCTGCTTCTGATGTATTAACTTTGCCAGGACCATAGTGTTTTAGTAACTGTTGCTTTATATTGTTCTCTGATATTTGGATATCCAGTCCTTTCATAATTTATTTTTTTTTAAATAGCTTGGTTATCTTTACATGTTTTCTTTTAGAAATGAGCTTTATGGTTAATTTATCAAATTTCTTCTTCTTGTTGTTGTTATGTGCCGTCGAGTCGTTTGCGACTCATAGCGACCCTATGCACAACAGCCCT
>NW_006399861.1:6140885-6143395 GCF_000299155.1 Elephantulus edwardii
GGAGCACGTTCTCGCTGTCTCCAAGGGCCTCCTCCCGCCGGTTCCTCCTGGGTACCTTTGAAGGATGCCTCTCCGTTATTGTCTGAGGTGACTTCCCCTTGTGCGCCACTTCCAAGCTTCCCTTCTGCCCAGGAGCACGTTCTCGCTGTCCCCAAGGGCCTCCTCCCGCCGGTAAGTTTTTTATTAGGATTACATGAATGTAGAGAGGTATCTGGGATAATTGACAATTTTATATTATTGAATCTCCCTGAGCACAAACACAATCTCTATTAGTCTTATATTACTTCTTTTTTTCCCTCAGTTGATGCACATTTCGTTTGACTAAATATAAGGGAGGAACAAAAGAAAAACTGAATTTCAATTCAATTTGAAGCTGCTTGAAATGCATCAATCTAAAATGTCTTTCGTTAGTTTAGAAGATGTCAGGTTATTAAAGATACTAATTAGTTGGAAAGTTAAAAACAGAAAGGTAATTGCTGTGGTTCTGTGTATGTGCAATCTCAATCCTTTTGTACAGCAAAATTATTGTTATTGTTGTTACGTGTCATCGCGTCGGAAAGGACTCAGAGCCGAGCCTCCAGCAGGTTTCCAGAGATGTGAATCACAGCGAAGGAGACTGCCCGTCTTTCCCTCATGGAGCGGCTGGCAGCGTAGCTCCTGACGCAGGAAATGCTTGTTATTAGGTAGCAGGAAGAAAGACTTGGCAATTTACTTCAGAAAATCAGCCACCAGTCCAGTCTATATTTGTTCGTGGGGATAGTACAGGACTGGGGAAAATTCCTTGTGTTGTGTATGGGGTTGTCAAGAATTATTGAACAATGACAGCTAAGGACAATAAACAACACTAGAAACTAACTTCTATCCTGCTCTTGGGTTTTTTGTTGTTTGTTTTTGTTTTTTTTTTAAAATTTCCATCCGGTTTTATAATACATCTCCTCTTGGTCAGTAGGGGGTGCTCCTGCAGCGACATGTCATCTTCCAACGTCACTGATTCCTGACAAATTTCAAAGCATCAGAAGTATTGGTTTATAAATTATCAGCTGCAGTTCTCACATATTCTAGCCGACTCACATCTGTGGGCATTTTATGTAGAAGACAAGTAATGGGAGAAGGTGAGATCGTCAAAGTGTCTTGTAATGTAAGAAGGGCTGTATTATACAAGCACAGAAGGCAGAAAGGGATTATAGCATGTTGTGTTTGAGCTAATGAGTGGAGCCTCTGCTTTTAGGGGCTGTTCCTTTGAGCCCTGGTGCCAGCAGACTGCTTTGCGAGCTCTCAGATTCCTGATCTCAGTCCTTAAAGGGCAACATTTTTCAAGCAGAAGAGAAGCCAGGAGAGCAATGTGTGGGGGATGTGAAGGAAGCAAGGCTGGTTGCAGACAATAGTTTGGGAAAAGATTTTATCTACTAGTTTTGGAATAATTTCCTGCATCAGAGATATTGATAGTGTTCAAGGGCGTTTGTCACAGTCTGTGTTCAGCACTTCTTTCTTAGGGGCCAAACTATCCAGTGCTTATTTCTCTTCTGTAAAGATCACATTTTACTATAATCAGCACTAATATCTGCATCAACTGGATATGCAATATAGGAAGAAGCTGCAGTGCAATCCCAAAGACAAGAGTTTCAAATTTACCAGCTGCTCCATGGGAGAAGGATAGGCAATATCTTCTCATGCGATTAGCTGTCATCATGCTTGGGAGGGTGGACGGACAGTGCAGGAGGGGAAGGTCCTTTATGAGGTGGATTGGTTCAGTGACTGGGGTAATAGGGATGGGTAGATCGGAGACGGTGCGACTGGCACAGGACAAAGAGTTTAGGGCTTTTGTACATAGGGTTGCTATGAGTCGCAACAACAACAGCAATCTGAAAGTTGCACAATTACTGAGTAAGACTGAAACATAATATTGTAGATAGTAAATAGTTATTTGTTTAATATATGATGAGGGAGGGGGAAGGCAAAAAAAGAAAGGAGGAAGAGAGAAAAACATGTCACCGGAGTAAACTGATATTTCTTAGTTAACAGATTTTTAAACTGATCCATGTTCTTGGAAAAAACAACAAAGTCTATATAGGATAATGCTGAATATAATCCATTCTAAGTACCACAACATAAAATGGTTTGTCTATAATAAGGTTTCTGATAATATTGGTGTTATTGTTAAGTACTACGAAATTGATTTTCTACCTCTAGTTACCTCACGTGACAGAGTGGAAGCAGAGGGTTTTCTAGGTTGTAATCTTTAGGGGAGCTGTTCCCTCAGGAACTCATGAGATCTGATGACCAAATTTTGTTTGGTCTTTGTTGTTATTATTTTATTTTCTACTAGTTTATTTACAAAATTTGGATACATTGTTTCCAAGAACAAATTATTTCAATTTCTCTCTGTACAACCCTGTGATTAATCTTCCTTCCTGGAGAAGAGTATTGAGAATACCATGGACTGCTAGGAAAACAAACAGATTCGTCCTGGAAAGGGTTAAACCGGGTGGCTCCTTGGAGGCAAGGATTCT
>NW_006399861.1:6144705-6145808 GCF_000299155.1 Elephantulus edwardii
GTCTTACCCCAACCCTGATGTCAGTCCCTTTCTACAACAGTGGCACTATGCAGTATTTGTCTTTTTGTGACTGAGATATTTCACTCAACATAATATCTTCCAGGGTGACCCATTTTGAATAATATTGCATGAGTTCCTTGTTTTTCAATGCAGCACATTATTCCATTGTGTGAATATACCACAGCTTCTCTATCCATTCATTTGTTGATGGGCATTTAGGTTGTTTCCAACTCCTTGCTATCGTGAACAAAGCTGCGATAAGCATATATCTGCTTGGATGGCAGTTATGATCTCTTTGGGGTAAATTCCCAGTAGTGGAATTGCTGAGTCAAATGGTATCTCTATTTGCAACTTTTTGAGAAAACGTCACACCACTTTCCACAGTGGTTGCACCATTTTACACTTCCACCAGCAGTGAATCAGAGTTCCAGTTTCTCCACAACCTCGCTAGCACTTGTTGTTGCTTGCTGTTCTGTTAAATTTTGCTATACTGGGGTGAGATGATATCTCATAGTTGTTTTGATTTGCATCTCTCTTTCAACTGGGGATTTGTAACATTTCTGCATGTGCTTGTTGGCCTTTTGAATGTCTTCTTTGGTGAAGTGTCTGTTCATATCCTGTTTATCTTGGTGCTCAAATATTTTATAAATTCTAGACATAAGTCCCTTATCTGACATGTCATTACCAAATACTTTTTCCCAGTCTGTGGCTTCCGCTTTTAACCTGTTGGAGAAGTTTTTGGATGTGCATAGGGATTTGATTCTTAGTAGGTCCCTTTCAGTTGTATATTTTTCAGGATACCTGGAGGACTGTTTATGTTGTGGATTAGGACTACTAGAGTTCTTCCAAGCTTTCCTTTAATGAAGTTTATAGTCCTTGGGTTTATGTCCTTAATCCACCTTGAGTTGGGTTTTGTATAAGGAGTGAGGTGTGGACCTTGCTTGAGTCTTCTGCAGATATTTTTCCAATTTTGCCAACATCGTTTGTTAAAAAGGCTGTAGTTTCCCCACTTAACTGATTTCATCTCCTTGTAAAAAATCAGTTGACCATAGGTAGATGGGCTGATTTCTGGATTCTCAATTCTATTCCATTGATCTATGTGC
>NW_006399861.1:6146552-6147584 GCF_000299155.1 Elephantulus edwardii
TTCTCTTGTCTTATTTCTATCGCTAAGGCTTCCAATACAATATTGAATAGGAGAGGTGATAGTGGGAATCCTTGCCTAGTTCCTCTTCTTAAAGGGAATACCTTTAAAGGAGGCGGGACTTTATGAAGAAGAATGTAGCATTGGAAGTGGATGAAGACTCATCAACAACCTGAGTTATGCAGATGACACAACTTTGCTCACCTAAACTGAGGAGGACTTCAAGTGTTTAACGCATAAGGCCAAAGATTGAAGCCTTCAATATGGATTGCATCTTAACATCAAGAAAACAGAGATCCTTACCACTAATCAGTTGACAGCATCATGGAAAGTTGTTAACAATTTCATCTTGCTTGAATTTAACATCCTTAATACCAGTAGCCAGGAAGTCAAGGTGAGTTACTTTGGGAAATTCTACTGAAAGGACCTCTCTAGAGTGCTAACCAGCAACAACAGTCTAGAAACTAACATGTGCCTGATATAAGCCATGATCTTCTCAATTGCTTGCTATGCATCTGAGAACTGGACAGTAAATAACGGTGACAGAAGGAGAATCAATGCTTTTGATCTGTGATGCTGCAGAAAGGCACTGAACATACAATGGAATGCCAAGAAATAAATAGACCTGTCCTGGAAAGGTTAAACCAGGTTGCTCCTTGGAGACAAGGATTTAGAAATTCTACCTCACATACTTTGGGCATATCATCTGGGGACCAATCCCTGGAGAAGAAGAACATCATACTTGGAAGGGTGGAAGGTCAACACATGAGAGAAAAACTCTGAGTGGGATGGATTGACACTGGGACTGTGGCAATGGGGTCAGATGTGTCAGAAGTAGTGAAGATAACTTAGGATAGGGCAAGGTTTATATAGGACATGGGGTTGCTATGAGTCATAGTTGATTCGACGGCACATAGCAACAAGAACAACTAGAATATTTTCTTGCACAAGGCAACGCATCAGATGTTTATAAGCCAAAGAGGTTAGTTCAGGTATTTATGTTCCTAAAATTGGGAAGGGTGTACACCAGGGATG
>NW_006399861.1:6148526-6159869 GCF_000299155.1 Elephantulus edwardii
AACAACAACAACAACAACAACAATTCCTTGAATTGCCATTCCCAGTAAGACTATTGAGACATTCACTCTTCAAATAACTACAAGTAAGACTATTTCAAGAGTCCTCATTCCTCTGGATGCCTTATTTTATTCAATGTTTTACTTTGTATAGATGGTAAGAATATTTATGATTAATTTGGAGGAAATAAATGTTATTTTGATTTGAATATATTTTTTAAGTTCTCCTACTTAAGTGTCCACATAACTTAATTCAATGACCTTATCTCTCTAACTATATCCAACTATTCTAACTAGAATCGACTCATAACTTACTCTCAAATAGGTTTTCAGAGGTTGTAAATCATGTAATAGAGGAGATTGCTCTTCTTTTTTCTTGAAGAGAAGCTGGTGGATTTGGATCACATGCCTTTGGATTTGCAGCACAACTACTTATCCACTAGGCACCAGAGAACGTGATTTTTGTCTATGTATATAGACTTCCAAAGTTTACCTCCCAAAGCCTTGGTGGTGAAGTGCCTGGTGGTGTGTTGGGCCACCTATCTAAAAAGCTGGCAGTTTAACTAAAAGTTGGAAGTTTGAATCACCAGTTGATCTGAGGGAAACAGATGGAAAGTGTCTTCCAGTAAAGATTGAAAGCTTCAGAAATCTGATAGAATGAATTTGAACTGACTTGACAGCTTATTATTGTTAGAGATTATCAAGTCAACTACAGCACAGAACAACACTATGAGGGACACATCTGACCCATGCCCTATCTTGTGCCATCCGCATGATCTTAGATATATTTGCATTGTTATAGTTACTGTGTCAATACATCTTGTCCTCCTGTTTTTCTCTGATGCTCCACTTTTCCAAGTAAGATGTCCTTTTACAAGTTGTCAAGAACTCTTGACAACATCCCAAAAGTATGTATAAGTTTTACCATCTTTGCCTCTAAGGAGCACTGTGGTTGCATTTCTGAAAGACAGAATGTTTGATCTTTTGACCATCCATAAGACATTGAGTATTCTTCTCTAATACCAAAATTCAAAGGTATCAGTCTTTTTATCCTTATTCATTGTGTAACTTTAAGATCCACACAGTCAAAAGCCTTTACATAATCAATGGAACACAGATAGATCTTCCTCTGGTATTCTTTGCTTCCCATATGGATTATAACAAACTGTGGCTGACTGTGAGAAGTATGGGAATTCCAGAACACTTGATTGTGCTAATGCAAAACCTGTACTTGGACTAGGAGGCAGTTGTCAGAACAGAGCAAGGAAACATTACATGGTTCAAAATTGGGAAAGTTGGACTCCAAGGATGTGTCCTATCTCCAAACCTTTTCAACCTATATGCAGAACAGATTATCCGGAAGGCTGAGCAGTATGAGGAGAAGTGTAGCATCAGGGTTGATGGAAGATTCATCAACAATCTGTGTTATACAGAAGACAAAACCCTGCTTGCTGAAAATGAAGAGGATCTGAAATGCTTGCTGCAGAGGGTCAAGGACTGCAGCTTTCAATATGGATAGAGGCTCAATATTAAGAAGACAAAGATTCTCACCACTGGACCAATTGGCAGCATCAGGATGGATGGTGAAGAGATTGAGATTGTTCACAGCTTTAGTTTGCTTAGTTCCACAGTAAATACTCTTGTCACCAGCATCCAGGAAAGTAGGATGTATTGCTTTGGGTAAGTCTGCTGCTAGGGACCTCTCCAAAGTACTGAAGAGCAATGGTGTCAGTCTGGAGACTAAGGTGCGTCTGATACAAGCCATGGTCTTTGCAATCACTTGCTATGGATCCGAGGAGAACTGATGCCTTTGAGCTCTGGTGCTGGAGAAGAGTATTGAATGAACCATGGACTGCTAAGAAAACAAACAGATTAATCCTGGAGAGGGTGAAGCTAGGCTGCTCCTTGGAGGCAAGGATTCTGAGGCTTCATCTGACACATTTTGGACATGTTGCAAGGAGGGACTGGTCCTTGGAGAGGGACATCATGCTTGGGACTGTGGAGAGACAGCACAGATGGGAAAACCCTCTATAAGGTGGATTGATTCAGTGACAGGGGTAATCAGGGTAGGTGTGTCAGAGACAGTGAGATTGGCACAGGGCAGAGCAGGGTTAGGGCTGTTGTCGCTGAATTGCAAGCAACTCGACAACAAACAGCAACAACAACAACAACTTTAAGATGTGTAAGGAATAATTAAAATATCATGATTTTGGTAGACAAATTTAACTCTTTAATTGGATATCCTACCTCTTCAATACTTTGAAAAGGTCCTAGATAACAGATTTTCCCAAAGCAACACGTCTTTTGATTTCTTGACTGCTGCTAATACAAGTGTTCATGGTGGATAGAAGTAAAATGAAATATTTGACAGCTTCTTTCATTTTTATGCAATCCCTCCCCCTAAGTCCACTCCACTGTACAGCCTTCATTGTGCACTCCTGTCATGATAATAATACCTAATCATATATCTCTTTTAAACAGTTCTCTCCCTCATCTGTTTCAATACAGTGTACATTATTTATCCCATCTTTCTCAGTCTTCCCTCAACCCCGATGTCAGTCTCATTTTACAACAGTGGCACTATGTCCTTTTGTGATTGAGATATTTCACTCAGCATAATGTTTTCTAGGATCACCCATTTTGTATACTATTTCATAAGTTCCTTATTTTCCAATGCAGCATAATATTCCATTGTGTGAATATACCAGAGCTTCTCTAGCCATTCATTTTTTGATGGGCACTTGGGTTGTTTCCAACTCTTTGCTATGGTAAACAAAGCTGCAATAAATGTGGGTGTGCATATATCTGCTTGGGTAGCGGTTTTGGTTACTTTAGGGTATTTTCCCTATAGTGAATTGCTAGGTCAAATGGTATTTCTATTTGCAACCTTTTGCGAAAGCGCCATATAGCCTTTCATAGTGGTTGCAATATTTTACACTCTCACCAAAAGTGAATAAGGGTTCCAGTTTCTCCACAACCTTACCAGCATTTGATGTTTGCTGTTCTGTTAATTTTTACAATTTTTACTGGGGTGAGATGATATCTCATAGTTGTTTTAATTTGCATCTCTTTTAGAGCTAGGGATTTTGAACATTTATTCATGTGTTTGTTGACCATCTGAATGTCTCGTTTGGTGAAGTGTCTGTTCATATCCTGTACCCATTTTCCAATTGGATTATTTACCATTATATTGTTGTGGTGCTTGAGTATTTTATGAATTCTAGATATAAGTCCCTTGTCTAACATGCCATTACCAAATATTTTTTTTCCCAGTCTGTGGCTTCCATTTTTACCCTGTTGGAGAAGTTTTTGGATGTGCATAGGGATTTGATTTGTAGACAGTCCCATTCATCTATTTTATCCACTCCTGGCTGGAGACTTTTCAGGATGCTTGGAAGACTGTTTATGTTGTGGATTAGGACTTGTATAGTTCTTCCAAGGTTTTCTTTAATGAAGTTTATAATCCTTGCTTTTAGTCCTGGGTCCATGATCCACTTTGCGTTGATTTTTTTATATGGGGTGAGGTGTGGATCTTGCTTGAGTTTTCAGCAGATAGTTTTCCAATAGAAAAATGGGCACAGGATATGAACAGGCACTTTACTGAAGATGACATTCAGAAGGCTAACAAGCATCAAAATCCCTAGCTCTAAGAGAGATGCAAATTAAAACAACTATGAGATATCTCACCCCAGTCAGAATAGCAAAATTTAACAGAACTGCAAGCAACAAATGCTGGTGTAGTTGTGGAAAAACTGGAACCCTTATTCACTGTTGTTGGGAGGGTAAAATGGTGCAACCACTGTGGAAGGCAGTATGGCGCTATCTTGAAAGTTGCAAATAGAGATATCATTTGACCCAGCAAGTCCACTAATGGGAATATACCCCAAAGATACCATAACTGACATCCAAGCAGATATATGCACACCCATGATTATTGCAGCTTTGTTCACAATAGCAAGGAGTTGAAAACAACCTAACGGCCCGTCAACAAACGAATGGATAGAGAAGCTCTGGTATATTCACACAATGGAATACTATGCTGCATTGAAAAACAAGGAATTAATGTAATATTATACAAAATGGGTGACTCTGGAGGACATTATGCTGAGGGAAGTATCCCAGTCACAAAATGACAAATACTGCATGGTACCACTGTTGTAAAACAGGACTGACCTTGGGGTTGGAGAGAGACTGAGAAAGATGGGTTCAATATGTATACTGCACTGAAACAGATGAGGGAGAAAACTGTTTAAAAAGGATATGTGATTAGGTATTTTTGTCATGACAGGAGTCTCTGCTCATGTTTCCCTCCATCATGTTGTCAGCATCTGAAACATTGAAGCTCATATTTTGATCATGGTTTCTTGTTTTTCCAGTACCGCTAATGCCTCATTTGTTTTATCTACATTGTTTTGGATTGGGGTTTGTTTTTTTTTAAACTCATTCTGGGTTTTCCTTGCAATGTTTTATTATTCTTCCAGTTTGTCTTTCATCCATTTTAAAGAGTCAATCATTGTTCTTTTAAATTCTGTGTCAGAAAGTTTCATCATACTTTCTGGCTTTAGGAAATCCATTGATGCTGTGTCACCTTTTGCTGGTGACATCTTGCTTTGCTCTTGTGTAGTGTATGGGATAGCTTGCTTTCTTTGAGACATTGATAGGTTCTTGATCTGAAGACAATGCTGTAGAAATCATTTGGGCAGTTACCCGACCTGTGTTTTTTCTCTGAATTTTTGACTCAAGGAAAAGTTCAATTCAGAGTCTGTGAGAGCAGCTTCTTGTATTTAAGTCAGATCAAGGTGCTCTGGATTAAAGGCAAGTTGATTGACTGGATGTGTGGGTACAGGTGTGGAGCTGAATGGGTGGCTGGGCAGGCATGGGGGGATGGTGGCAGGATGACCACAGGGACAGGTCAGCCACTTGTGGGGACCTCACTCTCATTTCAGCTGTCTGGGTGTGCTCATGAGTGGTGTCCCTACTCAAATTCCAGCTGTTCGTCTCCCACCCTGAGGCTTTCGCTCAGTGGTCCTTGCTCAGTGGCCCTTACCTGGATGCTATCACCCAGTAGCCCCTGTCCCAGCAGGGCCCTGGGTCTAGTGGGACCCATGAATATTCAGTTAAATTCCCACTGACCCACTTTCTTCTTTCTGGCCTGCAGTGTTCATGAAAGCTCAGTCAAATTCCCACTGGCCTGCTCAGTTTTGGAAGCTCTCCTGGGCAGTCAGTGGTGCCCAAGAAAACTCAGTTAAATTCCCACTGGCCTGCATGATCCTGGGCAGTTGGCGGGGCCCAAGAGAAATCAGCCAAATTCCCACAGGCCTGCTTGCTCCTGGATGCTCTCCTGGGCAGTCGGTGGTGCATGAGAAAACTCAGTCAAATTCCAACAGACCCACTTGCTCCTAGTGGGGCTTAAGAGAACTCAGTCAATTCCCCATTACCCTTCTTTCTCCTGGCAGATGGGTCCCATAGCAGCTCGGCTGGTGGCATGGCTCAATGCTCCTGTAGTTCACAAATGAATTATTTTAATAAAAGTTCTGACTCAAATTCCTACTGTCCACCTTGTGCTGTGTCGGTCTTTGTGTGCCTTGATGTTCTCTCTAGTGGCCCTTTTCAATGCAGCTTGCTGCTCCTTCAGCTCCTCACACTGCTTTCTCCACCGCTGCCATTTTGGAATCCTTGATTTTTTATTTCTTATTGTTGATAATTTCAACCCATATCTTTAATCTTCTGCTACAAGTGCCTCAATTCCTCTTCACTTTCTGAAAGCAGGTTTGTATCATCTGTGTAATGCAGGTTGTTGATGAATATTCCTCCAATCTTCAGTCCATATTTTTCTTCATATGGTACAGCCTCTTAAGTCACTTGTTCAGTCTACTGACTGACGATAAGGACATTCTCAAGAAAGGTGAATTAACAGGATATAGAAATTATGAAGCAATATCATTAATCTCACACACTAACAAAGTAATGCTGATGATCACTCAAAAAATAGCTAGAATGGTACATAGGAAGAGAACAGTCAGAAATTCAAGCAGAATTCAGAAGAGGCTGTGGCACCAGGAACATCATTGCTGATGTCAGATGGATCCTGACTGAATGTAAAGAATACCAGAAGACTGTCTATTTGTGCTTTATTGAATATGCAAAGGTATTTAAATGTGTGGATAATAAAAAAATTTTAATTAACTTTGAGAAGAGCAGGAATCTCAGAATGTTTAATTGTGCTTATGCCTAGAACAAGAGGCTATAGTGCAAACAGAATGAGGGAACACTGTTGTTGTTGTTGTTATGTGTTGTCAAGTTGCTTGCCACTCATAACAACACTATGTGCAATAGCCATATACCCTGCTCTATCCCTTGCCAATCTTAACATCTCTGACACACCTACCCCCATTACCCATTACTGAATCAATACATTTCATCAAGGGTCTTCCTTTCTTGCACTGTCCCTCCACCCTCCCAAGCATGACATCACCCTCCGAGCATTGGTCCTTCCTTGAAACATGTCCAAAGTGTGTCAGATGACAAAGGATGTCAGAATCCTTGCCTCCAAGGAGCAGCCTGGTTCACCTTCTCTAGGATGAATTTGCTTGCTGTCCTAGCTATCCATGGTATATTCAATACTCTTCTCCAGAACCACAGCTCAAAGGCATCAATTCTCCTTCTATCACCCCTAGTCATTGCCCAGATTTCTGATGCATAGCAAATAATGACAAAGATCATGGCCTGAATCAGGTGCACCTTAGTCTCCAGTCTGACATCATTGCTCTTCAGTGCCTTGGAGAGGTCTCTGACAGCAGACACTCCCAATGTAATTGGTCTTTTAAGTTCCTGGCTGCTTGTACTAAAAGTGATGATTGCAGAGCCTAGCAAACTACCTGGTATAAAATAAATAAAGATGTGCACCTGGGTTGTATCCTCTCTCCATATATGTTCAATCTGTATGATGAGCAAATTTTTTGAAAAGTTGGACTCTATGAAGAAGTATATGACATCAGGATCGCAGGAAGACTTATCAATAACCTTCATTGTACAGATGACACAACCTTGTTCACTCAAAGTGAGTAAGACTTGAATTGCCTGCTATAGGAGATCAAAGATGGAATTAATGCCTTCAGTATGGACTGCATCTCAACATCAAGAAATTAAAGATTCTCACTGAACCAATAGGCAAAATCATGATAGATGGAAAAAAAGACTGAAGCTATCAATGACTTCATTATACTTGGATCCACAATCAATACCTTCAGTATCACCAGTCAGGAGATCAGATGCCTTTCACTGAGAAAGTCTGCATGCAGGTAGAGACCTCTCCAAGTTATTGAAAACAACAAAGTTAGTTTGGAGACTAAAGTGTGATTAATTAAGGCCATGGTCTTTTCAGTCACTTGCTGTGCATCTGAATGCTGGACAGTGAATAAGGATGACAAAAGAAAATTTGATGTCTTTAAACTGTGCTTTTGAAGAACAGTACTGAATACTCCACAGACTACCAAAAGAACAGACATGGATTCCCTGGAAAAAGTGCAGCCAGAGAGTGCTTCTTGAAGGCAAATGTGATAAAACTTCATCTCATATATGTTGAGCATTAAAGAGAGAGATCCAGCTTGGAGAGTTGGATGGTCAGTAAAAGAGAAGAAGAGCCCCAACCAGATGCATTGACACAATGGTCTCAAGTATGTCAGAGATTGTAAGGATGGCACAGGATAGACACAGCTCAGATCTATTATTCACAGTGTCACTATGGGTTGGTTGTACTCAACTTGACAACATCTAATGACAACAACTGATTGAATAGATATGGATCAAAGGTACAACCCTGACATACATCTTTCCTGATTTTAAACCAAGTAGGTGACTCGACAGCACATAACAACAACAACAACAACAACAACAACAACAACACAACACCAGCAACAATAGTCTTCCCTTGTTCTGTTCAGACAATAGTGGGTTTTTTTTTCTTTCTTTCTGTGTCAAATGTGTTAATGGTTGGCTATCTAATGTGGACAGAGAGTGGGGTGGAGCTCCCCAATTAAAACAAGCGTGGAAGGAGGAGTGGCATCCACTTCCATAATAGCTTGCCTCGGAAAACCCTATGAACCTCGAGAGAGGATGAAAGGCACACAAGCGTTGAGAACCCTTCTTCATAGGGTTGCTGTGAGTCGCCTGCGACTCGACGGCACTTAACAACAACAACAACATATATAGATTATTCATGAGCACAATGAAGTGTCCTGGGATTGCTGTTATTTTCAGTGTTATCCATAATTTGTTATGATCCACCTAGTCTAGTAAATGCCTTTGCACAATCAATAAAACACAAGTAAATATCTATAAAAAGAGCAAGGACTACATGGGGATAGCCATAATAGAACTTTTATCAACTTCACTAAGGGAAACTGTCCCTGTTGATGGCATCAATAGCACAAAACTAATTCCAGTAAGGTCAGACATGTCCCACACTCTGTCATACCTCTTTCTACTCATTGCAACACTAATATTACTGAGTCTAAAGTCCAATTCAATAGCTCACAGACCACACAGTAAAAAAGGTTGTAATACAGATTAATAACAGAATACAGTCAAGACAGCCCTCCAAATATGCACTCAGGCACTACAGCTTCAAGCATCATGGCTTCCGGCCAGTGTTTCCAAATTCTCAGGCCTGTCAATATTGGCTTCCCACCACCAATTGTCCAAAAACGTTCTCAGTCCTGCCCATATTGGCTTTCTACCCTAAGGCCCCATCTCACATCAGGTTTCCAATTTAGCTGTAGGTGTTGCTGCTGTAGCTATAATTGGATCAGCAAAAGGCATCCTATATTGTCTTGCTTCCTCTTCGCTGTTGCTGTATGACTCATAGTAACCCAATGAACAAAAGATCTGAATCCTGTTCTATCCTGTTCCATCTTTCTGACACACAAGAGACCATTGCAGCAGTCACAGTATCAATTCACCTAGTTGTGGATCTCACTCTCCTCCACTGATGCTCCATCCTTCCTAGCGTCATGTCCTTCTCCAGGGAATAACCCCTCCAAGCAACATGCCCAAAGTATGTGAGGTGAAGCCTCATCACTCTTGCCTCCAAAGAGCACTCTGGCTGCACTCTATCCAAGACATATCTGTTAATTCTCTTGGCTCTCCATGGGGTGTTCAGTGCTCTTCTCCAACACCACAACTCAAAATATCATTTTTTCTCTGTCATGCTTATTCATTGTCCAGCTTAGATGAATAGCAAGCAATCAGAAAGACCATGTTCTGAATCAGACACAACTTAGTCCTCAAACTGACATCATAGTCTTCAATGATTTGGAGTGGTCCCTAAGTGCAGATTCTTTCAGTTCAATGCATCTTCTTATTTCCTGACTGCTAGTATCAAGGGTATCAATTGTGGATCCAACAAGATACAGTTTCAGTCTCCTCTTTATACATCATGACACTGCCTGTTGTTTCAGTGGTAAGAAACTTTGTTTTCTTGACATTGAGATGCAATCTGTACTGAAGGCTGCATTCCTTGATCTTCTGAAACAAATGATTCAAGTCCTCCTCAATTTCAGCAAGCAAGGTTGTCTCATCTACATAATACAGGTTATTGATGAGTCTCGCTCTTATCCTGATGCCATGATTCTCTTCATGGAGTCCAAATTCTCGGATAATTTGCTCAACATATGGATAGAATAGGTATGGAGATAGAATACAACCCTGATGCACTCCTTTCTAAATTTTAAGCCATGAATTGGTTTCCTGTTCTTGTTCACACAACAGCCTCCTGGTCCAGGTATAGGTTCTGCATGAGCACAATTTCAGGAAGAACCATATGAGCAAGACCAAATGGTAATGAAAGAGGAAGTAGAAGCTGCATTGAAGGCATTGGCAGAAAATAAAGCTCCAGGAATTGATGGGATACAAATTGACTTGTTTCAATGAACAGATAGTCTTGGATGTGCTCACTAATCTATGCCAGGAAATTTGGAGGACAGCTCTCTGGCCAATGGATTTGAAGAGGTCTGTATTTGTTACTGTTCCCAAGAAAGGGAACCAGGAAGAGTGTGTGTCAGGATTGTATCCTTTCTCCATACCTATTCAATTTGTAAACTAGTAAATAATTCATGAAGCTAAGTTTATAAATAGGTTTATGGCATCAGGGTTGAAGGAAGACTCATCATCAACAACAAGTGTTACACTGATGGCACATTGCTAAAAGTGAGGAGGATATGAAACATTTGCTGTAGAAGATAAAGGATTATAGCTATGGAATGGATTATATCTCAACATCAAGAAGACAAAGATTCTCACCACAAGACCAACAGCCAACAAAATTATTATAGATGGAGATGCATTTGAAGCAATCAACGATTTAATCTTACTTGGATCAACAATTAACACTGTTGGTACCAGCAATCAGGAAATGAGGAGATAGATTGCACTGGGCAAATTGCTGTCAGGGACCTCTCAAAAATGCTGAATAGCACTGATATCACTTTGAAAACTAAGATGCACATGATTCTGGCCATGGTATTATCAATCACCAGTAATGCATCAGAGAGCTGGATAATGAATAAAGGGTGACAGAAGAATTGATGCCTTTGAATTGTGGTGCTGGAGAAGAGTACTGACTACACCATCCAAAAGAACAAACAGATATATCCTGGAGAGAGAACAGTCAGAATGCTCCTTAGAGGCAAGGATAGACACACTTCATCTTTCATACTTTGGATATGTAGCTAGGTGAGGCAATTTCTTGGAAAAAGACATTATGCTTAGAAAGATGGAGGATCAGCGAAGGAGAGGAAGATTCCAATGAGATGGATTGACACTGTGACTTTAGCAATGGGTGTAGTGTCTCAGAGATAATGAGGATGACATAAGATAGGGAAGGTTTCAGGTTGTCTGTTTATAGGGTCACTGTGAGTCATACTTGCCTGACAGCACCTATCAACAATAATCAACTTGCAAGCAAACATAATTGTCTGATATTTTGTGTCTAGAATTATGCAATGACACAATGTAGGAAGATGAATTGTATTTTAATATTCTTACTCAGCTACACAAGAAATAATCTGTTCTAGAGTTTAAATTTGCTATAAAGCCTGATAGCTGGAGTTCATATGTCAGTTGTATTACTTACTGGGTGTAACACACAGACTTTTAATAATTTCTGATTTCTGTTTCTTTACCTGTAAAATCAGAATAACTAAAATTACTTTTCTTTTCTTTCTTTCTTTCTTTTTTAAAATTTAGGTTGTTTATTTTTCATTTCAATGAACATCTACAGAGATTTTGGGATTCCATTCATTCATTGTTGCACCCTTCTCCCCGCACAAACACCTCCCCCCACCCCAT
>NW_006399861.1:6164801-6165368 GCF_000299155.1 Elephantulus edwardii
AGTACCTTCCTTTTGCTTAGGTTGATGGGACCAATGTGGTAGGGCCAAAGAGTAGTTAGTAGTCTAAAGAAACTAATCTTCAATATTGGACAACTTTTTTCAAGTGCTGTTGAAATATGCTATGAATTTGGTTTATATTTTTTTGTTTGTCTGTGTGGTTTTTTCTTTCGTTTTTGTTGAGTTTCCCCCCCCCCTTTACTTTAAGTCCTGGCCCGAGGGCCCCAAAGTTCAGAGCTGGGGGGGCGCGAGCCGGGTCGGGGGGGAAGCAATGCAATACCATAAATGGGTGTCGTGGGTCAGAGCTGCAGGGCTGTGTCCCAATTCAAGTCTACTCCCACCGTTCACAGCATCTGTGCACAGCTTTTGGCCAGTCCCAACATTCAGAGCTGGTGGGGGGGCGTGCACGAGCCGGGTCGCGGGGGGAGCAATGCAATACCTGAAGATGGGGGTCGTGGGTCAGAGCTGCAGGGGTGTGTACGGATTCAAGTCCACTCCCACCGTTCACTGCATCTGCGCAGAGCCCTTGGCCAGTCCCAAAGTTGAGAGCTGGTGGAGGGGTGCGCGAGC
>NW_006399861.1:6167566-6191605 GCF_000299155.1 Elephantulus edwardii
CAATACCTGAAGATGGGGATCGTGGGTCAGAGCTGCAGGGGTGTGTCCCAATTCAAGTCCACTCCCACCATTCACTGTGTCTGCGCACAGCCCTTGGCCAGTCTCAAAGTTCAGAGCTGGCAGCGGGGTGCAGGAGCCTGGTCAAGGGGGAGGAATGCAATACCTGAAGATGGGGGTCATGGGTCAGAGCTGCAGGGGTGTGTCCCGATTCAAGTCCACTCCCACCGTTCACTGCGTCTACGCACAGCCCTTGGCCAGTCCCAAAGTTCAGAGCTCCGGGGGGGTGCACAAGCCGGGTCGAGGGGGAGCAATGCAATACCTGAAGATGGGGGTCGTGAGTCAGAGCTGCAGGGGTGTGTCCCGATTCAAGTCCACTCCCACCGTTCACTCTAAAATTACTTTTCTTTGAGTACTTTTCTTACTGTTTTCAAGAAAGTTTTGCATGTGTGTCAGAGTCAATCTTTTATTTACCATATACAATATGCCAATTGAGAAAATAATTTGAGATGATGTATTGCTGAAGAAGAATGAAACTTCAGGAATGCAGAACAACTCATTAATAACCTGTGTTATACAGATGATAAAATCTTGCTTCCAGAAAGCATAGAGGACTGGAAGTACATATGGAAGAGGATAATAACCTACTGCCTTCAGTATAAATTGCACTTCAACATACAGAAAATAAAATTTGTGCAACTGGACAAAATATCAAGAAAATGGAGAAATGATTGAAGTTATTAAAGATTTCATTTTACCTGTATCCACAATCAACATTCATGGACGCAGCAGTCAAGAAATCAAAAGGCATATTGCATTGGACAAATCTGCTGTGAAGGACTTTCAAAATGTGCTAAAGAGCAGAGAATTCATTTTCGAGGCTAAGGTGTATCTGAGCCAAGCCATGGTGTTTTCAATTGCTTCATATGCATGCAAAAGTTTGAGAGTGAATAATTAAGACTGGTGAACTCTGGTTTTGGTGAAGAGTATTGTACATCTCATGGACTACCAAAATAACAAATTTGTCTTGGAAGAAGTATAGTCAGAGTGCTTCTTAGAGGCTAAAATGGAAGACTTCGTCTCACATGCTTTGGACATGTTATCAGAGATGCCAATACTTGGAAGGGGGCATCTCTCTTGGGAAGGTAAAGGATCAGAAAAGGAGCAGGGAAACTTTAGAATATGAATGACAGAATGATTGTAAGTGTGGTGTTAGGATTTTTTTTTTGTTGTTGTTGTTAGGATTTTTAACAATGACTTTAATACCCATTGCTGTGAACAGCTGGGAATATGTAAGTAAAATGAATCTTTGGGGTTCTACCTTCCACCCTTAGCTTCCCTGGGGGAAGGTTTCCAACTGCTTCAACTGCACACATGTGACTTGCTATTGATAAGCATCTTCAGCATTATCAACAGTTGTGAGACCAACATAAGAGAGTGAGCTAACCAGATTTGAGCCAGATGGAGTCAGAGCCAGAGCCCTTGGTATGGAGCTAGAGCCAGAGGTTTTGCTTGCTGGTGGGAAGCTTCTAACTGCAGAGGCTTCTTGCATTTGTGTTGCTGGACTGAAGCTGGATGTCACTGTATGATATCCTTTGGCTACACACCCCCACCAACATATTTCCCTAATAAACATTACATCTGCGAGTAAAAAGAGGTCTTGTAAAGGTGTGTAGTCATTTCAACAAATATTCAGGTCCAGTAATTAGTGGAAGTAGGTGCAACGATGTGGGAGACTATGTGTGACAAAGGGATATATTTTATATACTGGATGTTGTTGATGGTGACAGTTCCCCTTTGAGGAGTTAGTTGAGGTCTTCCCTATCTCCATGTTGTCATTTCTCCTTTTACAGTAAAGATGACACAGGATTTGCACTGCTTTTATATGCTGTATACAATTTAAACTAGGGTGGATTAAACAACATTCGTAGAGTTGTGGGGAGGATTAGGTGAGATGATTCAGTCATGTGAAATCTTGCTATGAAACTTTAAAGAGATCCTTGGAAGCAGATTTTCCTAATGAGATACAATGCTTGATTTATTGACTGCTGCTTCCATGGATGTTGATTGTGGATCCAAATAAAATGAAATCCTTGACAACATCAGTGTTTCCTCCATTGATCACAATATTGTTGGTTAGTTCATTTGTGAAGAATTTTTGTATCCTTGATGTTAATATGTAACTTATATTGGAAGCTATAGTCTTTAAGCTTCATCAAAACTATAGTCTTTGGGCTTCTTCCTCTGTAGTCTTTTTAAATAGTCTGCAGCTGGCTTTAGAGAAACAAACTCACTCAACCCCTTTGGTATACTGTCTTGGTGATGTCTTCTTTCATTAGGAGGTAGGAAGATCATGTGTGATTTTTGCTTTTAAAATATTTTTAAGAGTTGATGTTCAATATACAGACACATTAACTTATTGAGGTTGTAGAAATGTTAACAATAACATTTTAGCACCTTTTTCATTTTTTAGCTGTCTTAATTTTGTAAATATTTGCTTCTTAAACAATACCACTAATATCACAGACAAACAAAATTCTGCTGAAGGTTATCCAAAAACTACTGGAATTGTATATTGACAGATAACTACTAGAAATACAAGCTGGGTTTTGAGGAGGCCATGGCAGCAGAGACATCATTGCTAATGACAGATGGACCTTGGCTAAAAGCAGAGAGTACCAGAGGAACGTCTATCTGTGTTTTATTGACTATGCAAAGACATTGGACCATGTGGATCACAACAAATTGTGGCTAACCTTGATGAGAATGAGTATCCCAGAACACTTGATTGTGCTCATGCGAGATCTATACTTGAACCAGGAAGCTGTTGTCAGAACAGAGGAAGGAAAACACTGCATGGTTCAAAGGTAGGAAAGGAGTGAGTCAGGGATCTTTTCAATCAGAATGCAGAACAGATCATTGAGGAGGCTGGACTTTATAAGGAAGAATGTGGCATCAGGATTGGAGGACTCATCAATAACTTGCATTCTGCATATGACACAACCTTACTTGCCAAAACTGAGGAGGACTTGAAACATTTACTGCAGAAAGTCAAGGATGGTAGTCTGCAATACGAATTGAAGCACATCATCAAGATGACAAAGATGATTACCACTAGGATAATTGGAGCACTCTGATAGATGGAGAAGAGATTGAGGTTGTTAATTTGAGTTTGTTCGACTCCACAATCAACACTCTCAGCACTGTCAGTCAGGAAATCAAATGATGAATTGCATTGAGCAACTTTTCTGTCAGGGACCTCTCCAAAGAGCTAAAGAATCAATCTGGAGGTTAAGGTGCACCTGATCCAGGCCATGGTCTTTACAATTACTTGCTATGCATTAGAGAGCTGAGCAATGACCAAGGATGACAGAAGAATTGGTGCCTTTAAATTGTGGTGCTGGAAAAGAGGATTGAATATACCATGGATTGCCAAGAGAATAAACAGGTCTGTCTTGGAGAGGGTGAAACAAGTTTCTCCTTAGAGGCTAGGATTCTGAAGCCCTGTCTCACATACTTTGGGCACGTAGGCAGCAGGGACCAGTCTTTGAAGAAGGATATCATTCGTGGAAGGGTGGAGGAACAGTGTAGGAAAGGCAGACTGCTGATGAGATGGATTGACACAATAACTGGAGTAATAGGAGGCAGTGAGACTGACTCAAGATAAGACAGCATTCAGAGGGTACATAGGGTCCCTATGAGGCAGGAGTAGCACAACAACAACAACAACAACATTATTAGGGGGTTCTATTGTTGAACTGCTAAGAGAACAAAAGGGGTTGATCCTAGAGAGAGTGAAACCAGGCTGTTCCTTGGAAGCAAGGATTTTAATGCTCCATCTGACAAACCTGCTTTGTGCATGTTTCAAGGAGGGACCAGTTCTTGGAGAGGGACATCATGCTTGGAAGTTTGGAGGGATAGCTCTAAGAAGGAAGACCCTTGATGAGACTGATTGACTCAGTGACTAGGGAAATAGGGGTAGGTGTGTCAGTGAAAATGAAATTGACCAAAGCTAGAGCAGGATTCAGGGCTGTTGTACATAGGGTTGCTATGAATTCAGGACTGTTGTATCTAGGGTTGCAAGTGACTCTATGACACATAAAAACAACAAGTGTCACGCTGTCAAACCAGAAGCATGTGGTTCGAGTCCACCAATTGCTGCATGGGAGAAAGATGGGCAGTCTCCCTTGTGTGATTTATAGCCTCTGAAAATCCACTGGAGCAGTAGCTATGAGTTGCTTCTGATTCCAATACCACATAAGAAAAGCAACATCTATTATTTAGTCATCCAATAGTAAGTCATGTAGAGATGCAGTATAAATGCTTCATTCTTTTATTTATCCAGCTTCCAAATTAATTAAGCAATTATTAGTCCACAGGTGATGAAAAATTAATTTTTTAAATATTGTAAGATTATGAAATTAAATATGCTATTAAATTAAATTAATTGTTATTTTTATACTTCTTCATGATTGCATTTCTGTCTTTGGCCAATAGGAGTCTTTTCAAATTGGCTATTAAACCTTTGACATTATAGAATGACCTTTCTTTACTTACTACGTAAAGATGTTTCAGATGATTTTGTACATATCTTGCTCCAGACCGAAGATAGCCAATTTCACTATGAATCCCTAGTTCCTTTAATATGAAATTGTATACAAAGACTGTGATCTTTTCTTTAAGACTACTCATTGGATGTAGGTTTGTTATCATTTCTAGGCCTTTTCAATAAATTAAATGTAAAATTAAAATACAATGTAACAGAGTCTTTACCTTTTCTACATTGCATCCTTTGTTTAGGAAGGATGTAAGTCCAAATCCTATGTACCAACTTCAGAGAAAGATTTTCCTTGAGGCAATACTGAGGGAAGATCCTGGCCACAGAGATTCTGCTAAGTTTTGTGACTTGCTGTTGCTGCTTACATTGCTGACACAATGTGAGAATTCCAAGGGGGAGTGCAGTGAATGTATTAGTTATTTCTGTAACAGAAGTTTCTTTCATCTGCTAGGTGAGAATGCTTGTCTGTCAGTTATTCTTCTAACACTAAGAATCTAAATTAAGACAGACTAAGAAGAAGGATTGGACATCCACTTCTGAAATATAATTGGCCTTTGAAAACACTATGTATAGCAGAGCACTCTTAGAGCAGACTAACAGGTATGGCAACTGAAGTTGAGACCTCAAATTTGGAAACAAAAGGAGAAACAGTTGTAAGAAGAAATTAACAATTTGTATGTGGAATGTGAGAAGCATGTATGTAGGAACACTAGACATTGTAAAGAAAGAAATGAAATACATAAATATTGACATATTGGGTATTAGCAAAATGAAATGGATTGGCATGAGGCATTTTGAATCCCACGATCATGTGATCTATTATGCTGGAGATGAAAAGGTGAAAGGAAAAAACAAAAACCAACACAACAATTGGGCTCACTTTCATAGATAAAAAGGACATTTCTAGATCCATCTTGAAATACAACATTGTAAGTGACAGGATAATATCCATACGTATACAAGGAAAATCTGCTAATACCACTATCATTCAAATTTATGCTAAAATCAGAGACAAAAAGGAGGAAATAGATGATTTTTATCAACTGTTGCAGTCATAAATTGATGGAACACATAACCAAGATGCTTTAATAATAATGCAATAGTTGGGAGCCAGGAAGAAGAATCAGTAGTCCATAAATATGGGTTTGGTGATGAAAATGAAGCTGGTGATAGAATGATAGACTTCTGTACAATCAATGATTTATTCATAGCAAATACCTTTTATAAGAAACATAAACTCAAGCTATGCATATGGATTTAATCTGATGGGATACACAGGAATCAGATCAACTACATCTGTGAAAGGAGCCGCTGGAGACATTTAATACCAGCAGTGAAAACTAGGTCAGATACTGATTGTAGAACAGATCATCAACTGCTCATTTGCAAGTTCAAAGTAAAACCAAAGAAGTTAAATCATATACACGGGAATCAAAATTTGACCTTGGGTCTATCTCCCATGAGTTTAAAAACCAACTCAGGAATAGGTTTGAGGCCTTGAACACTAATGAACCAGATAAGCTATGGGAAGATATCAAGAATATCACTCATGAATAATGCAAAAAGTCATTACAAAGAAGGAAGAAGAAGAAAAGACAAAAATGGGTGTCAGAAGAGAGACTGAGTATTGCACTCAGTAGAGTATTGCACTCAGCAGAGTGCTGAGAAGCCAAAGCAAAGGGAAGAAATCAAGAAGTTGAGGAGCTGAATAGACGATTTCAAAGGGCCGGTTGGGAAGACAAGGCAAAAATAGTATAATGAAATGTGCAAGGAGCTAGAGTCGGAAAATCAAAAGGGTTGAACTCACTCAGCATTTCTTAAGCTGAAAAAACTAAAGAATAAATTCAAGCCATGAATTGCAATACTTAAGGATGCTATGGGAAGAATATTGAATGATTCAGGGAGCATTAAAAGAAGATGGAAAGAGTATACAGTCATTGTACAAAACCTAAATGGCTAACACAGAAGTATTTCAAGAAACAACATATGATCAAGAGGCAGCTAAAGGAAGAAGTTCAGGCTGCTCTAAAGGACTTGGCAAAAAATAAACCCCCAGGAGCTGGTGGAATAACAACTGACATATTTCAGCAAACAAATGATGCCCTTTATGTGCTCATCAAGTGGTGCCAAGAAATCTGGAGGACAACTACATGGCCAACTGATTGAAAGAGACCCATATATATTCCCATTCCAAAAAAAAAGTGACGAGACAGAGTATGAAAATTATTGAACAATATCACCATCACGCACTCACAACATCCTGTTGAAAATGGAAAAAAAAAATGACTGGAACAGTACATTGAAAAAGAACTATCAGAAATACAAGCTGGGTTTAGAAGAGGTTGTGACACCTGGGACATTGCCAATGTCAGATGGATCTTGGCAGAAAATAGAGAGTATCAGAAGAATATCTATCTGTGTTTCATTGACTATGCAAAGGCTTTTGACTGTGTGGATCACAATAATTTGTAGCTAAGCTTGAGGAGACTGGGAATCCCAGAACACTTGATTTTGCTTATATGAAACTTATACTTGGACCAAGAAGCAGCCCTCAGAACAGAGCAAGGAAACACTGCATGGTTCAAAATCAGGGAAGGAGTGCTCCAGGAATGTGTCATGTCCCCATACCTTTTCAATCTGTACGCAGAACAGATAATTTGGGAAGCAGGCCTTTAGGAGGAATAGTGTGGCATTGGGATTGGATGAGTTTTCCTCCAATCCTGATGCCACATTCCTCCTCAGAAAGTCCAGCCTCCTCAATGATCTGTTCTGCATACTCATTGAAAACGTATGGAGACAAGATCCATCCCTGACTCACTTCTTTCCTGATTTTGAACCATGCAGTGTTTCCTTGCTCTGTTCTGACAACTGCTTTCTGTTTCAAGTTTAGGTCTTGCATGAGCAAAATCAAGTATTCTGAGATTCCTTTCTTCTCAAGGTTAGCCAGAATTCTTTGTGATACGTACAGTCAAATGCCTTTGCATAGTCAATAAAATACAGATTGATTTCCCATTGGTATTCCGCTTTCAGCAAAGATCTATCTATTATTGGCAATTAGTGCCATGACCTCTTCTAAACCTGGCTTGTATTTCAGGTAGTTCTCTGTTGTGTTTCAATCATTTTTGGATAATCTTCAGCAGGATTTTGGGTGTTACATATAAATGCATAAAGATCAAACATATATATATATAGTTTTATGTTTGCATTAGATAATAAACACTGAACATAACGTGAAACTTATTCAATAATATCATTAATATCACATGCAAGTAAAATCTTACTGAAGATTATTTTAAAAACTGCTGGAATTGGCAAACGACTTTCAGAAATTCAAGTAGATACAGAAGAGACTGTGATGTGAGAGATACCATTACTGATATCAGATAGATCATGATTGAAATTAAAGAATAAAAAAAGATGCTTAATCTATCTTTTATTAACTATGCAAAAGCTTGATTGCATGGATTATAGTAAATTGAGGATAACATAGAGAAGAACGGGGATCCTGGAACATTTCATGCAGCCATGAAAAACCTATACATGGACCAAGATGCAGTTGTCTGAACAGATGAAAGGAACTCTGCATGGTTTAACATCAGGAACTGTGCTTTTCAGGGTTGTATCCTTTCTCAACACCTATTCAATTTGTATGCTGAGCAAATGATTCAAGAAGCTGGACTATGTGAAGTAGAATGTGGTGTCAGTACCAGAGTCTGTCTTATCAACAATCTATATTATGCAAATGACACAAATTTGCTTGCTGAAAGTGAAGTGGACTTGAAATAATTACTGAAGAAGATCTTCAATATGAATTGTATCTCAACATCAAAAAACAAAAATCCCACCATTAGGCAACATTGGGATAGATTAAAACAAAGCTGAAGTCAATGGTTTTATTTTATTTGGATCCACATTGAACATTCATGGTAGCAGCAGTCAAGAAATCAAAGGACATGTTACATTAGGAAAAAACCTGTCAAGGACCTCTCCAAAGTGCTAAAAAGCAAGGATGTCAGTTTAAAGAGTAAAGTGTTTCTAGTTCAAGTAATATATTTTTCCATTTACATCTGAAAGACGGGCAATAAATAAAGATGACAGAAGAAGAATTGATGCCTTTAAGTTGTGATACTGGAGAAGAGTATTGACTATCCCATTGACTACCAAAAGAACAAACACGCCTTTTTAAAAGGAAATGTAGCCTAGGTGTTCCTTAGAGGCAAGGATGATGAAATGTACTTTGGGCATTTTGTCAGCAAGGACCAGTTCTTGGGAAGGACATCATGCTTGGGAAGGTAGAGGGTCAAAGAAATAGAGGAAAACCCCCACAAAAAAACAAATTGGATCAATCATTGTCACAATGAGTTCAAACAGATTAGAGTTCATCAGGATGGAACATGACAGAATAAGTTTCAGATCTGTTATTTACAAGATCCTTATGAGTTGTAGTTGACACAATGGCACCTACCAACACAACAATATATTATACAGTATGTAATTCATGAGTGGCATCCACTTCTTAAACAATATGCCTCTGGAAACTTTATGACCTCTGTGAAACAACGATAATTATAGAAAGGCTTCAGGTTTTTTTGCTCATAGGGTTGCTAAGAGTTGTGTTTGATTCGATAGCAATCAACAACAACAACAACACAATGCCTTATGTGTGGTATGAGACATGCTATAGGGCACTCTGTGGCAGAGTCTGTAGAGAGTTGTATTGCTAACCCAAAGATGGCACTTCTCTGCTGGTTCAAATCCACCAGTGGCTCCTTAGGAAAAGATGACATTTTCCTCCAGTGTTATTAACAATCTTATAAAACCTTCTAAAGGTCAATTGTTAGTTGGTGATGACTCCATGACATGTCTGCAACTATAGCTATACATCTAAATCTTAATTTCTATCTATATCTCTGTAGGAGAAAGACTGTAAATCTCCTCCTCTCTGCAGTTAACAATCAGAATACTCTCCAACTTCTTCTATGTTATAAAGCATTTTTCAAAATCATTGCTCCTGAGTGTTGCATAGAATTCCATCATGTGAATGTACCACAATTTATTAATCTAGTCATTTATTGATGGACATTTGGGCTGTTTCCATTATCTTGCTACTGTGAATAACGCTTCTATGGACATCAGTGTATAAGTCTCGGTTTGTGTCTTGGTTATGTTTTCCTTGGGGTATATCCCTAGGAGTGGAATATCTGGATCATATGGAATTTCTATTTTCAGCTCTTTGAAGAAACACCAGACTGCCTTTCAGAGTGGTTGCACCATTTTGCAATCCCACCTACAGTACATAAGAGTTCCAGTCTCTCCATGAAAGTATCAGTGGCACCAAGAACAAAACTGTGTTTGTCTAATCTTCTGTATCTTGTTAATTCAGGACCTCACTTTCTCACCTTATCCCTCCTTTTTCAACATGTTCCCAATAGACTCTGTTCCCTACTCTGTGAAATGACTCTTATTCTAGGATATGACTCTATTTTCTAGGATAACTAAAGGCAATTGAGGAGATTTAAAATGTAATTCTCTTGGAAGTTGACCTGTACTTACTTGTTTAAAATGAAAAAAGAAAGTGTGCTGAAGTTGTGCTGAAGCACAACTATTGGGCAGACAGCGTCATCACCTGAAGTGCATTAGACAATTTTTATCTGATAGCAGATAAGTGCATTTTTTTCCAGATAAGCCTTTGAGAGTCTAAAAGTGTTCAATATTATCACATTTTCATTTGATGACACTTTGATCTTTATTAATAATCATTAATCAAGTTATTTTATATTAGTGTATGATGGGACAACTTTTATTCTATATCTGTCACATATTGGAAATTTCCATAACATTTCATGGGTCAGAACTAACTGTGGTGATTGTCAACATCCATCTATCATCTATTCTATCCAACCATATTATTTTATTTTGAAATAAGAAAGGCCAGCTATTGCAAACACAATAGACCACAACAGAGTGTAAAGAGAGTTTTATATACACCAGGAAACCAAACAATTCTGATGACTCTCTTGCTCTATTTACTGTATTGTGGTCTAAAACCAAGGCTGCAAATCTTTAAGGTATGCCTGTCTTTGTGAGATGGCTGGCTGGGCTTAAGAACATGGTGCATGTCCAAAACAATGGGTTCAAACAAGAATGGCCTTGACTTAATTAGCACTGTTCTAAACTGTATGCTCAGGCAGAAAGTTTGCTTAAAGGAAATAACAAACAAGCTTTTTTTCTTTTTTTTTTTTAAAACAAGCTTATTTTAAACACTACATAGATAATCGTGAAGTAGTGAAATGGTAATTATGCACTGAGCTCTCTATATTAAAGCATAGGCTTTCATTCTGTTATAAAGTATCTGTTAAAATGATATTACTTTGGATAATCCTTTTTCAACGTGTTGGGAATAATTTTTCTCATGAGTGCATATGAATACAGCAATATGTGTTGAGAGAGCGGAATTAGATGGTCTCTGCACTATATTTCATCTCTATTTTTTCAGTAATTTAAATCTTAATTTTCAATAAATTTTAAGCTCTGCTTAAACTATATTCTTTTTCTTGATTTAATAAAAGGCAATTGAGGAGATTTAAAATGTGGAGATTTCAGCTGAGGAGATTTAAGCATATAGGATAGTTACCATATACAGTTGTTGTTGTTGTTGATGATGATTGCCTTTGAGTCAAGCATGACTCATAGCGACCCTATGAACAAAAGGCCTGAAGCCCCTCTACAGCTATCAACATTCATCAAAGTTCATAGAGTTTCCGGAGGCATGTTGTTTAGGAAGTGGATGCCACTCGTGTACAATTTATTAAATGAGAGATTCCAGAACCCTTCTCATTAATTTCCATGACAGAAGAGGAGTCAATAGGTGACTTACTAACGGTGACAATGCTAAACGTATAGGTCTTAATTTGCCGAACTTTTGTGGTTTTAAGTATCTCTGCGTCATCAAATAGCCACCATCATTGCATATCTCAGTGAAAGTGACTGGAGACAAAATGCTCTGGTAATTATTGATTCTAAAAGCTGACTGAGTTTATGAGATATAAAATTGATCAAACAGTGAGCTCCTGTGCCTGTTCTTTTGCATAATGTATGTTAAGTGTTATAGTTCCATTCATTTGACTTTTCCCATTTATTTATTTATTTTTACAGAGGTTTTGGATTTCCATTCATTCATTGCCGCAATTTTCTCCCTGCCCACCCCTCCCCACCAGCTCGCTTCCCCCTCCGAAGAGAGAAAAAAAATCCTTCATTAGTATACAATTCCCACGTCCCTTCCCCCCACCCTCAACCCTGAGTACACTTCTCTATGCAACCTTAATTCTGGATTCCTGTGCTAACCATAATACTCAATCATATATCACTTCTAATCTGTTATACCGTTACAGATGGTGGAACTCTGGTGGTCTAGTGTGTAAGGATTTGTGCTGTTAACCCAAATCTACCTCTCACAGGTGAAACCAAGTAGCCCAGAGAGAGAAAGATGTGGAATTTGCATCTTCAGACACCCCATGGAGGATCAGTTAGGAGTCAGTTCTGATTCACAGCATTGAGAGGTTAGGAAGGGAAGAAAAAGGGCCGCTCATTATCTTAGACTGCTTTGAAGCAGTGAAAAATATTTTTAAGGCCCATGTGTTTTTAGTTGTAATTGCAAACAAAAAAGAAAAATTTTTAAATTCTATTTCTGTGTTAAAAATAGAGAAATATACTTTGAATTATTTTGCCACCCTTCAATTTTAACATAAAATATAGTCTGAAACATGAAATTATTTTTTATTTTACCTTACTATTTTGAGACTTATTAAGTATTAAATTTTCTTGAAGAAGAGCAACAATCCAAGTCTGTCACTGCCAAGCTAATTCTGACCTACAGAGCCTTAGTATAAAGGTTTTGGGTACTTTAAAATAAGAAGGGAGAAAGCAAGAAAATCAGCCACTGGGAAATTCTCTGGAGCAGTCCGCTAAGATATACATGATAGTTCCAGGAGTTGAAAGAAATTTAACTGTGACTAGTATAAACTGGTTTAGTTCTGGTATATGCAGCATATAGTATTGCATTCACATGCATGGTAAAATGAAAATCTGTTGCAAGTGATGGCTTGTTTATGTTTTCTGACTTATAAACTGCTCATATGCTACTTTGGAGGTGTGGCGTCCTTTATCATTATAGAAGGACAAGGCTACAAGTTTAGAAGGTGGATGAATAGTGGCAATCTGTGGAGCAGTTTGCAGCTGAGTTCAGCTGACTGGAGGTTTTCCCTGCAGATGAGGGGGATCTGGTTCTGTTCTGGATCTGCATAATATCTTGAACTATTTTTCAATGTTTTGGGTTTGGCAAACCCAGAGTGTGTTTTGCTAAGCACTTTTCTCTTCATTCTAAGCCCATGTGTATTATAAAGGAAATTTAGTCCGTATGTTTTTAATTCCTTTACACTTAACTCATCAAAATGTTGTTTTGTAAAAGCTATTTGATGTCCAAGAAGCCTTTGAATCGTTTTATAACTTTGAAAAGCTTCCCCTCTCTCCTTAGAAACAGGAAGTTTTGTTTTTCTGAGAGTAAATGAACTAAAATATCTTAAAAGATACTTCTTACTTAGGAGCTAGGATTTATAAGAAAGTTCAAATCTAAAAGAAATGTTGAAGTGAATTATAATCATAATAGAAGGAAACATTTATACCATACTTGTTATATATTTGATTTGTCCTATTTTTCATATTTAATTATTATAATAATCATGTGAAATAGGTGCTGTTACTGTCTCTATTTTGAAAAAGAACCCAAAGTCTCACAGCTCTTGTGATGAGTATGAGTCCAGATGGTGTGAGGCACTGTGCCCAAATATTTAGCTATTATACTATATTTCCCATTACTTTAAAGTACTTTGGGCATCTTATCAGGAAGTACCAGTTCTTGGAAAAGAACACCATGCTGGGAAAAGTGGAAGAAAGTCAGAGAAAGAGAGGAAGCCCCTCAACAAGGTGGATAGATACAGTAACTGTAACAGTGGGCTCCAGCATATCAAAGATGTTGAGGATGGCACAGGATGGGACAAGACCAGATCTATGTTCATAAGGTGGTTGTGAGTTCTGGTCAGCTTGACAGCATCTAACGACAACAAATCTTTTTACTTAAAGCTGGGCATTATTTAAAAGGAGGTTTGAACCAACCACGCACTGACCAATAAGTCAATAAGTTGCAGTGATATCAGTCCTAATTAGTGGCAACTCCATTTGTATCAGAGCAGAGTTATGCATTTAAGTTATAGTGTTGGTAAAGGATATTGCACAGACTGTAAAAGCACCATGAACTAAAGAAGAATGGACCAATCTGTCCTGGACAAAGTATAGCCAGAATGCTCCTTAGAAATAAGGATTAAACAGGGTCTCAGTACTTTGAGCAGAGGCCAGGTCCTGGAGAAAAATTTCGTACCTGTTTAAACAGAGGGTCTGAAAAGAGGAAAGAAGGTCCTCTCACCAAGATAGGCTGCAACAAAGAGCTGAAAGACGACAACGGTTATGAGGCTGGTGCAGGACTGGCCAGTGTGTTGTTCTGTTTTAAACAGATGGAAAGTGACTTAATGGCAGTTGAGAGAACAAAATGCCTGTCTCTCTTCTGGTACAACAGTCATGGAGTGTATATCCTGATGCATCTTGTGGCCTTCTGGTATGAGAAGACTGGTGAGGGAAATTGGAAAAAATGTTTCCACTTGCTTAATATTTCCAACAAGAATAGGAAGGATGGGAGTGAGCTGGGGTGGGTTGCATTCTTCCAGCTTGTGTTCCTGGGAGAATTTGTTGTCCATGGATGTCATGGAGCATCTCAGGTGTCCAGATCTTCGGATTCCATTGGATATTTTCTTCCTAGTAGAGCTCTTTTTATGCTCAGTGATATCAAGAGCTTAATATTCTTTTTTTTAGGTAAAATAAAATTTTACTCTTAAAAATCATAGTTAAGCTAAAGAATAATGTAAATACTTTTAGAGACTTCCATATTCAGTCATATAAATTAGTTTGTTCTACTAGAATTGATTTTGGAAGGAGGAGTGGCATCTAATTCCTAAACAACATACCTCTGAAAACTCTATAAACTTTGGTAAATATTGATAATTAGAAAAAGGTTTCAGGACTTTTGTTCATAGAGTCATTATGAGTCATGCTTAACTCGATGGCAATCAACAACAACAATTGGAACTGATTAGGAGCAAAATATTATAACAAAAAAAGGGATTGTTTAACAGTTTACTCAACTTGTTGATATTTATTAGTTTTTTATGATCTTAATGAATTTTTTTATTAGAAAAACAATGCAAACACATTACAAACACATTACAAGCAATTTAGAAAAGAGAAAAGACCCACATTTTTGTTGGTTTAAATATGTAGACTTTTATTGTGTTTTAATATAATGCCTGTAATGTGTATGGTTTTTAATTTCTGTGCTTACTTTTTTAGCAACTTTTCCCCCTTCTCATCAAGGAAATGACATGGTTTTTTTAAAAAAAATGTTAAAATGTACTATTTCTTTTTCATTTCAGTGAGGGCTTAACTGTCATGTTTTATCATTTTTTAAATCACCATAGTTTTGGGACTTTTAATTTAGCTTTGCATTAAATTAGAAGAAGTTTCCATTTTTTAAAAGATAAGCCATTGAAGATACTCTTTGACAGCTCTGGTGGCCTAGTGACAAGAAACTGCACTTCAATCCCAGAGATACACGGTTCGAATCCACCAAGTACTCTGCTGGAGAAGGAGGGGCAATCTCCTCCTGTACCAGTCAGGAAAATTGGAAGGAGGAGGCTAAAGCCAGGGTGCACTAGTGATTTAGTGGTAAAGAGTTATGCTGCCAGTCCAAAGGAACACGATTGAAATCCACCAGCTGCTGTTCAGGAAAAGGATGGGTATTCTCTTTGAGTGTACTTTATTGCCTCTGAAAATCTACTGGAGGGTCAGCTATGGGTCATTTCCAACTCAATAATACATAACAACAGCAACAAAAACAACAAAAGCCATGGGAGCAAATGCGTGGTGTATAAACTTTCCTCAAGAAATATACCTTAGGTTCCAAATCAAAATAGGAATAGTAGATGTTGTCAGTCCTTCCAACTGCACAAATTAAAAAAGCACAACAGAACCCATTGCTATGTAGTCTGTCTGATTTTGATTGATGGCAACCCTTATTTAAGTTTCCAAAGCTGCAATTTTTATAGGAAGAGACATCCCATCTGTATTTTATTAAATAAAATTTTTATTTTATACTGGTTTACTTTCAAAGTTCTTATACAATGTTCTTCACATTGGATCTTTCCCACTTCCTTTACCCACCCCTCCTCCACCCATCAAATTGTGCAACCCTCTGATTACCAGCCCACCCTCCACCCATGCTCACCCTCTGTTCTCCCCTCTCCCTCTTTGATCCTCATACATGTTCTAAAATAATGGTCTTATACAGTTATTTGTCCTTACGGGAATGAGTTCATTTATCATAATGGACCTCCCAAGTTAGGTAGTGATTTACAAAATCAGTGCTCCTGCATGACAGCCCATCATGACAGAGCAGCTGGTAGGTTCAAGCCTAGCCTGTAAATTAGGAGCCCAACAAGTAATGCACATATATATGACAAGGGCTCCTTCTCAGCAAATTGTGGTTGTCAGGTGCCATCAGGTCTACTATGATTCACAGGGACCCTCTGAACAACAGATCTGAACCTTGCCTTATCCTGTGCCATTCTCATTATCTCTGTCATACTCAAGCCCATTGTGGTAACCACTGCGTCCATCCATCTCATGGAGGGTCTTCTTGACCCTCTACTTTTTCCCTATTGATGTCTCTCTCCAAGAACTGCTTCCTTCTGCAATGATGGCAAAATGAAGTGAGATGGAGTTTCACCATTGTTGCCTCTAAGAAACACTCTGGTTGCACTTCTTCCAAGACAAATGTGTTGTTCATGAGTTATTCAATACTCTTCTGCAAAACCACAATTCAAAGACACAAATTCATCTTCTATCATCTTTACTTATCTGTCTTTCAGATGAATAGGAAGCAATTGAAAAGACCATGGCTTGTACTAGGTGCACCTTAGTTTTTAGACTGAGATTTTGATTTTTTAGCACTTCCTTGATAGTCGATTTCTCCAGTGTCACACATCTTTGGATTACTTAGTGTTGATTGCGGATCAGCGTAAAATGAAATAATTTACCACTCCAATCTTTTCTCCATTCATCGTCATGTTATTGCCAAATGTTCTAGTGGTGAGGATTTTCATTTTCTTGATGTTGAGATGAAACCCATATTGAAGGCTGTTCGTATTTTAAAAAACATATTTGCAATGAATAAATCGTTCACTGTACAATATTTTATAACTTGATCTCCAGCCTCATTTGTGTCTCCAGGCCACATTTCTAGCTACCTTCTTTATTTTCAACTTTGCATACCAGTCACCAATTATTATCTTGATTGCATGTTTGATCAATTTCAGATTGTGAGAGCTAGGAGAAATATCCAATTTTTTTCATATTTGACTTTCATGATTAGTGCATATATTTGAGCAAGGATTCTGTTAACAAAACTTACTTGTGTCTTTATAAATAGTATCCTATTACTCATGGTATTATACTTCAGGATAGAACTTGAAATGTTCTTTGTTTTAATTACTAATATTTTATATTGATTTGCATACAAATTCACATATATTGTGTTTCATGCATTCCTCTATTCACATTGTATTTCACAGTATCTTTCCCATAACACTGTGTTTTATAAAGTTAATCACCATTGATCCAAGCCATCATTAACCTACCCTATCTTTTCAGGTCCCCATTGACTATTTAATAAATGGAAATGTTCTTTTTGAGGATGAATGGCCTACTGTTCCTCTTTAATTTGTCACTTCTGGTGTAAGTGTACCATGTGACTTTTGTTATGTGCTATCGAGTAGCCTGTGTCTTACTAATTCCGACACACCAACTCACATTGCCCCAGGTACTGTATCAATTCACCTCTTATGGGGTTTCCCTCTCCTGCGCTGTTCCTCCACCATTCTGAGCATGATGCTGTTCTCCAAGGACTGGTATCTTCTGGCCACATGCCCAAAATATGTGAGACAGAGCTTCAAAATCTTAACCTCCAAGGAGAAACTTGGTTTCACCCTTTCCAAGACAGACCTATTTGTTTTCTTGGTGGTCTATGGTATGTTCAAGACTCTTCTCCAGCACCACAATTCGAAGTCTTCTGTACTTCTTCTGTCATCCTTAGTCACTGTGAAGCTCTATGATGCATAGCAAGAAATTGCATAGACCATAGCCTGGATTAGGCACACCTTAGTCTCTAGACTGACATCGTTGATTTTCAGTACTCTGGATAGGTCCCTGACAGTAGATTTTCCCAATGCAATTCATTTTTTTATCTCCCTACTGTTGGTGCTAAGAGTGTTGATTTTGGAGCTGAGCAAGCTGTAATTGTTTACAACCTCAATCTCTTCTCCGTCTATGTTGGTGCTACCAAAACCCTATTTCATGTGATTATCTGATTCAAAATGGTCAGTACCAATCCCTCTTAACTTACTAATATCTAAGATGTCAATCTTTATGTGTTACATTTAAAATTTTCCTGGACTCATGCTTTTTACAGTCTATGTTCCAATTATTATTGAATATTTGCTGCTGTTTTTCTTTGAGTCTTGCCATATCAGCAAATGAAGGTCTTTCATTGAGTGACAGCTTTACTCCACTTGCATCGTTACAGAAGACTCCATTTGGAGGAGGGTGCTGTTTTTGAGGAGGTGAGTTCTGAGGGTCTTCCCACATAAAGAGCTCATTTTTCCGGCACTGTATAAAAAAAGTTTTTCTATTGTCTATCAAGTTTTCAAAGTCTGTTAATCCAGGAGTGGATTTCCACTCCTGCTTCTTGATCTGTCTTAGTCTGTAATCTCCATTCGGCTTTGTAAAACCTTGAAAATTATTAGAATTATACAAATTTCATTGAAGCGCTCAAAAGAAGTCTGAAATTAACATGTTGCCGCACACTTTCGTGGTTGGAAACAAGTTTTTGATGTATTACTGTCATTTGCAGCAACGTGTTAACTGTATTTTGTGAAATTTTCTCTTCTGCATATTTCTGTAAGAAAAGTTTCAAAAGGTTTAACCTTTAAAACCTATAAAGTCTCACACACATTAAGCTTTAAAATTTAAAAAAAAACTGCAATAGAATCCAGTTTTAAAAATTTCCTATTACCTCAAAGAAGAAACTACAATAGTACTTTTATTGTGTTGAAAATATAGAATTAATTATACTATAGAAAATATCAATGTACTGAAAAATGACTTATTTTTTAATCTTTACATTAAACCCCCCCCAAGCAGGCAAACTGTTCTTATTTTACATGATTTTTCTGACTCTGCTTAATAAGTTCTCCTAAACGTTTAGAGTTTTATTCTATTGTAAGTGGAATTAAGATAAAAGAACTTTATTTTAAGGAAAAAAAGGAAATCCCTGGGGGACAAATGTTCCAAGCTTTAAATAATCTTATTCAAAGAGTTACCTGTTCTGCAGGCTTATTGGAGTTTCCCCCACTTACCCTCTAATTGTTTTTCCCTAAAATACTTTATTTTCCCTTGTCATATCTGGCAGAATTATATTTGTCTCTGTCCATTGCGCTCTGATTGTTGGAAGTTAAGAGAGAACTGTTCTTGGGGTATAGACCAGAAAATGGAGCTTACTTAGAGACTGTCTAAATTATCTCAAACTCAATTCAGACTCCTGGCCATCAAGTCATGCCAACTCATTGTGCCCCTCTATTCCACCACAAGTGGATGATTTCCACTACAAGTGGATGGCTTTAACAGCAGAAATTTAATCTTTCTCAATTTATGGAGTTAATGGTTCCAATTCAAGGTACCAGCTTTTGGCAACAGCTTTTTCCTTTAGTGTCTTCTGATTCTAAGAGGTTCCCAGTGCACGGATGTGATCTGCTCCCAGCTTTGTTTCTTGGTGATAGCTGGGTCCCTCTCTCTGTGTTCACTTCTCCTTCTCTTATCTTTATAAGATAAAAGGTGATGCAGGCTGCACCCATGAGAAACTCCCTTAAAGCAGGTAAGGGTGTTGTGACCCACTCTAATCCTCATCACATCCGATTCCATCACAGGAAATGATTACAGCCTTACATAACTGCCACATTGCATCATTAAATAAGTGTCAAGGCACTGAGAATCATGGCCAAGTGAAGCAGCCGCATAGATTGAATAATCACAATTCAATCACGGTAGAGTAAAAGAAAGAATTGCAATTTTGTTCTAACCTTACCATTATAAAATGTTGTTTCCCCCTCCCACTTATTGCTTTCCCTTAAAAATGCAACAAGATAATAAGTCTTTTGAGTGTCCAAATTGCTTTAAGTACGGGTCTATTCTTTATTTTGCCTGTTTTCTGCAAAAAAAAAAAAAAAGAAACAAAGCTCAAATAATTCAAATACCAACAAAGTGGTATAACAAAAAAGTGTCAAGTCAATCACAAAAATAGTTTCCCATCCTCTTTTTTCTACAACGTTGTGATCAGAACATTAAAATTTATGCTTACTGATTTTTTGACATTTGCAAAATTTCGATGTTTGCTGCTTCAAAAAATGCACACAAACTTCAGATCTCATGGGCTAAATCACCATTACCACAATAACATGTTTCACTTACCTATTAATCTAGAAGCAACTTAGTCAAGCATGGAATGTGATTCACTGATATAATTTTATTTTTTAAATAAATAAGTAAAGTGGAAATATAGTTTTTTGTTTTCTTTATCTCAGAAATAATTGTCAAAGGTGTTGTATAGCTATGCAATCTTAGTGTAAGTTTTCCATCACCATTATCAGTTCGACTTCCTCTGGTAACGCTTAAAACTTTCTATATTGTTGTAGTTGTTGTTATGTGCCATTGAGTTCCCTGTGACCCTATATACAATAGCTTTGAACTCTGCTTTATCTGAGCCAGTTTCACTGTCTCTGACACACCTACCCCCATTATTTCAGTTGTTGTGTCAATCCATCTTATCTAGGGTCTTTCTCTCCTGTGCTGTCCCTCCAAGATTCCAATTACTATATCCTTCTGGAAGGACTGATCCCTCCTGGACATGTGCCCAAAGTAAGTATGTGAGACGGAGTTTCAAAATCCTTGCCTCCAAGGAGCAATTTGGTTTCACTCTTTCCGGGACAGAGTTGTTTGTTCTCTTGGCAGTCTATGGTATGCTCAATGCTCTTCTCTATTACCACAACTCAAAGGCATCAATTTTTGTCATCCTTAGTCATTGCCCAGTTCTCTGATGCACAGTAAGGAATTATGAAGACCATGGCCTGGATCAGGCCCACCTTAGCCTCTGGACTGACATCATCTGTCTTTAGCACTCTGGAGAGGTCCTTGACAGCAGATTTTCCCAATGCAATTTGTCTATTGCTTTCCAAGCTGTTGGTCCCAAGAGTGTTGATTATGGAAACTTGTAAGCTCAAATTGTTAACAATATCAATCTCTTTTCCAGTTATCATGGTTCTGCGGCCAATTGGCCTAGTGCTGAGAATCTTTGTTTTCTTGAGACTGAGCTTCAATCCATATTGAAGACTGTAGTACTAGACTTTCTGTAGCAAATGCTTCAGGTCCTCTTCAGTTTTAGATAGCAAGGAAGTATGATCTGCATAGTGCGGGTTGTTGATGAGTCTACCTCCATTCCTGATGTTGCACTCTCTCTAGTAAAGTCCAGCCTCCTGAATTATCAGTTTCACAGTTAGATTGAAAAAGTATGGCTTTCCGCGCTACCCACAGAAGGGTCTGTACCATTGTCCTGGGTCCCATTGTACATAAAGGAGAAAGTTCCACAATGTCAGCAGCCCTTGATGTCCTGCAGATGAAGGAGGAAACTGCCCTCAAATTCCTTGCAGAAGGAATGCACTTGGGGAGCATCAGTCTTGAAATCCAAATTGAATAGTACAGAAAAGTACAAAGGAAAAGTGATGACATCTACATCATAAACCTGAAGAGGACCTGGGAGGAGCATCTGTTGTCTGTTGTTGCCATTGAAAATCCAGCTAATGTCAGTGTTATATATTCCAGAAATACTGGCTAAAAAGAGCTGTGCTGAGGTTTGCTGCTGCTGCTGGAGCTACTCTTGCTGCTGGGCACTTCACTCCTGAAATCTTCATTAATCAGATCCAGGCAGCCTTTCGAGGAGCCTTGTCTTCTGTTGATTACTTATCTTAAAGCTTACTACCCTCTGACAGAAATATTAACTTGTCCACCATTGCCCTGCGTATCACAGATTCTCCTCTATACTACATAGACATTGTTATGTTATGCAATGAGGGAGCTCACTCTGTGGGTCTGATGTTGTGGATGTTCACAGGGAAGTCCTGCACATGCATGGCATAATCTCCCAGGAGCACCCGTGGGAAGTCAAGCCTGATCTGTACTTCTACAGAGATCTGGAAGAGATTGCAAAGGAAGAGCAGACTGCTGCTGAAAAGGCTGTGACCAAGGAGGAGTTTCAGGGAGAATGGACAGCCCCTGCTCCTGAATTTACTCCTGCTTAGTCTGATGTTGCAGACTGGTCTGAAGGTGTGCACTATGCCCTCTGTGCCTATTCAGCAGTTCCCTACTAAAGACTGGGTGCTCTGCCTACATATGAAGCCTGTCTGTAGTCCCCACTGCTCAGGCCACTGAGTGGGTTGTAACAACCACCAAATGGTCTTAAACTGTCTTTTCAACCTTTAAAAAAATGGAAAGAAGGTTGATGGAAAAGAAACAAGGTTTTTTTTTTAAAAAAAAAAAAAGTAGGGAACTGCGATGCATCGCCAACATACTCCTTTGTTGATTTTGAACTATGCAATGTCTCCTTGCTGTTTTTACAGCTGCTTCTTGGTCCGAGTATAGATTGTACATGAGCACAATCTGGTGTTCTGGGATTCCCATTCTTTTCAGAGTTAGGCACAATTTGTTATTATCCACACAGTGAAATGTCTTTGCATAGACAATGAAACACAGACAGACCTTCCTCTGGTGCTCTCTGCTCTCAGCCAAGATCCATCAAACCTGGTACCATGGCCTCTTCTAAACCAAGCCTGCACATCTGGCAGTTCTCTATTGATGTACTGCTTCAGTAATTTTTGGGTAACATTCAGCAACTTGTGTGTGTGAGATATTGTTCAATAATTTCCATACTCTGGTCATCTCTTTTGGAATGGAAATAAAAATGGATCTCTTCCAATCAGTTGACCAGGTAGTTGTCTTCCACATCCAGGGCAGCATCTTTCTGTTGAAACATGTCAGTTGGTATTCCATCAATTTCTAGGGCCTTGTATTTTGCCAATTCCTTCAGAGTAGATTGAACTTCTTCCTTCATCACCACTGCCTCTTGATCATATGTTGTTTCATTAAATTCTATGTCAGCCAATTATTTTTGGTACAGTGTCTCCTTCCATCTTCTTTTGATGCCATCTGGATCATTCAATATTCTCTCCATAGCTTATTTAAGTACTGTAACTCATAGCTTGAATTTGTTCTCCAGTTACTTCAGCTTAAAAAAAACCAAGCAAGTTTGGCCCTTTTGATTTTCTGACTCCAGCTCTTTGCTCATTTCATTATAATATTTTTTTTTCATTATAATATTTTGCTTTGTCTTCTCAAGCTGCTCTTTGAAATTTCTGTCCAGCTCCTTAACTTCCTTCCTTTTGCTTTGGCTTCTCAAGGTGCTAGTGTGATATATAGAGTTTGTTTTGACATCCATCTTTGTCTTTTCTTCTTCTTTGTAATGACTTTTTGCAATCTTCATGAATGATATTCTTAATAACCTTCCAAAGCTCACCTGGTCTTCATTCACTGAAGTTCAAGGCTTTAAACCTCTTCCTGAGATGGTTTTTTAGTTCAGGTGGTATAGATTCAAAGTCAAATTATGTTTCTTCTAGATTTGTTCTTATTTTCTTTAGCTTCAGCTTGAACTTGCATGTGAGTAGTTGACAGTCTGTTCAATAATCAGTCCCTGGCCTGGTTTTCACAGCTGATATTGAGCCTCTCTAATGATTCTTTCCACAGATGTAATTGATCTAATTTCTGTGTAGATTCTCAGGTGAGGTCCATGTGTATAGTTGCTGTTTGTGTTTCTTATAAAAGGTATTTGCAATCAATAAATCATCGATTATACAAAATTCTATCATTCTGCCTCTAGACTCATTTCTGTCACCAAGTCCTTATTTCCTGACTATTGATCCTTCCTTTTCCCTAACTTTTGTATTCAAGTCACCCATTATTGTTGCATTTTGGTTGCATGTTTGATTGATTGATTGTTGTTGTTGTTGTTATGTGCCGTCGAGTCACTTGCGACTCATAGTGACCCTATGTACAACAGTCCTACACTCTGCTCTGTCCTGTGCCAATTGCACTGTCTCTGACATTCCCATCTCGATTACCCCAGTCACTGAATCAATCCACCTCATAGAGGGCCTTCCCCTCCT
>NW_006399861.1:6192963-6207986 GCF_000299155.1 Elephantulus edwardii
GGGGGGAGGGCGGGGAGAAGGGTGCAACAATGAATGAATGGAATTCCAAAATCTCTGTAGATGTTCATTGAAATGAAAAAAAAAAAAAAAGAATGAAAGAATGTCTAGTTTTCCTACAGTCGTACTTCTCACATTCCCCATTCCAGTCACCAGTGTCTATTGCAGCTGTTTGTCCTCCTTTGGTTTGCTACTACACGGTCAGCTTCTGGTGCTATATCTGCTAACCTAACTGTGTTCTGTTATACATAAGGTTTTTGAAGCCCTGTTATTTTGGAAGTAGATGGTCAATCCTTCTTTCTAGTCTGTCTTAATTTAGATGCTCAGATTCAGATCAGTATCTAAATGGGAGTGACTAAGATGTCTGGAATTTTTGTAAATATATATAGGAAAATAATCTCATAATGACACTGAGATTGTAGCTACACAGGCTCACATGCATTTACTTTTTCTACAATTATTCCACTGCCCTAGACCTTTCTGACTTTTCATTCCACTCTTAGACAAACTGTAACTGGTCCAGTAGTGAAGTAGAGGCAGGAAGTAGAGGGTGAGAACGAAGCCTGGAAGATGAAAGATTGTGGGCATTGAGGCTTTTTCAATGTGCTTCATAAACAAATGTGTGGGCCTTGTAGAAGACTTCCTTTCTTGGCAGAGCCTGTGAAAGGGCAGAGTCCATCAATGAAAGCATCCCAGCTTGGGAGGAAGGAACTAACTGAAGACAGAAGGTGGTGCAGCTGGAATGCAGGCTGGATCCCGCCTCCACTTCTGGTGCTGAAATGAAAGATGGGTAAGAACTGCTTAGCACAAAATGATGGAAAGGCAGAGGGAATGGGGACGAAGAAAAAAAAGAACAAACATTTGTTGGTTACTCACTGGGTGTTAGACTCCATACTGGGCATTGGAAAAATATTAAACTAATCAATTCCAACAACTTTGTGAGAAAGAAAACTTTCATTCCCATTCTGTATGATTTCGTATCTGAGAAAACTCAGTTTGTTTTTTTAATTTTTAATAGATTTTTCTTTCTTATTTTATAACATCAATTCAAATAGGTTAATGTAAGTGATTTATAATTGTTAAGGGCTAGAATTGCTACTCAGTCTCCCTTGCTGTCATAGAAGAGAGCTAGAGTCTCCCAGGAAGGAAATTAGTATACTTGCACTAAATCAATAGCATTTCCAGCAGGTCTCCTCACCAGCCAATGACACTAGTCCCTCGGTGGGGCTGAGCAATGACCGTGTCTTCCGAGATTGGGAGTTAGGAAAGCAGTGCCCCTGGAAGTTTCTCTTGGTCTCCTTTACTTTTGACAGCATGCCTTAAGGCCTGTGTTTACCCACCTTTCTAGGGGTCCTTTACCCCTTTTCCTTCTTCTTTCCTTTTCACTTTAACTCTCTCTCTTTTTTTTTAATGTTGGTTAATTTACAAAGTTCGTATACATTGTGCTTCACACTATTCTTCATTCACATTGTGCTTCATAGAACAATTTCCATGCATTATATTTTATAAAATTAATCACCAGAAAAATTAATCTCAGAAAAATTCATTAACTGTTAAACTGGAGTAAGATATGAGGCGATATTTGAATCCAACAAACTTTGATTTTAAAATCAGTGATAAAAGTATAGCTCAGGAAGAAGGAGTTGACATTAGACAATCCCTCCCCGCCCCACCAAGTGAGAATTTCCCATGATAAAATAGGCGAAATACTTTTTTAAAATATGTAGTTCCATTTAAAGGTTACTTTGGTCTTTGGATCTGGGACCAACAGAAAGAAGCCTAAAGAGAATGCTGGCTGGAGGACCGAAAGTGAGCCTTGAGGAATGAGTTGAATATTACTCAGCCATTGCCATTGAGTCAGAACTGAGTTGTAGCTGATCTGCTAGTGGATTTTTAGAGGCTGTAAATCACATGGAAGAAGATTGCTCCCTTTTCTCCCCATGAAGCAGCTGGTAGGTGTCACCTTTGGGTTAACAACATAACTTCCAGCCCACAAGGACACCACAGCTACATTTCACTGGGATAAGTAACTAAAAATGTAACATAATATTATCTCAAATTTACAGATTTACTGTTGATATATAGTTAGTCTTGAATGTGTTTAGCTCGAAGCCTCAAGCACTTTATACTGTATAGAGGCTGCTTGTAACATTTTTATCTTCTCTGGATCCCTAATTTGAGGTACTTTCTATTCTAGGTTCTGTTAATCAGTGCCTTACCTCTAACTTTGCATCTAATACTTGTGTTTGAAAAAAAAAGTCAACAATAAAATTTGCTACTCTTCTGCACAGATGCAAGAAATGGTGTAAGCTGAAAACTCAGAGAACTTTAAGCACTTTAGCCACAGTAACTGGTCTGGGGTGTGCAAGTGTGCTTATTCCAGACTGGTTAGAGTACTTCTGGGCACTGGCAGATTGTACTTTTTGCTTTCTTAAGGAACATAAATATAAATCTAGTGGAGATTTAGGGTATTTTAGTAACATTGAAAGACTCTCTAATTACAACAAAGCAGAATGAGAACAGGAACCCTGATGGCATTGATTGAAACTCTGATTTCATACATACTCTAGCCAACACCATTCCTTCTATTATTATGTAAGCTAATAAATATTTTTTAGTTAAACTTGTTTGAGGTAGCTTTTTCTCACTTGCAACTCATTAAGAACTCTTGCCTACACAAAGCCTCCTCAAAGTATTTCTGATAGTTCCAATAAAAGTCTTAGGAAATTCTAGAACTGGTCTGAGTTGTCCCTTTCTACAGTACTAGCCACAGTATAGGAGAGGTTCTGTTGATCCCTTTGGGATGTGACTGAATGTGTGTCTGTGTCTTTGATATTTGTTGTTGCTATGTGCTATTAAGTTGCCTGCAACTTATAGTGACCTTATATAACCTCGCCCTATCCCGAGCCAGTCTCACTGACTCCAACACTCCTATCCCCATTACCCCAGTTACTGTGTCAATCCACCTCCTCTGGAGTTCTTCCTCTTCTGTGCTGTCCCCTGCTAAATATTATGTCCTTCTCCAAGGATCTGTCCATCCTGGCTATGTGTGCAAAGTCTATGAAATGGAGCAACTTGGTTTCACTGTCTCCAAGACAGACTTGCTTTTTCTCTTGGTGGTTCATGGCATGTTTAATGCTTTTTTCCTGCACCACAACTCAAAGACATAAAAGTTTCTGTCATTCTTAGTCATTATTCAGCTCTCAGATGCACAAGTAATGCCAAAGACCATGGCCTGGACCAGGTGCACCTTAGTCTCTAGACTGACATCATTAACAACTGACTTCCCCAATGCAATTTGTCTTTTAATTTCCTGACTGCCAGTGCCAAGAATGTTGATGGTGGAGCCAAGCAAGTTCAAATTGTTAACACCTTCAATCTCTATTTATTGTGGTGATGTCAATTGGGCCAGTGGTGACAATCTTTGTTTTCTTGATGTTGAGCCTTCAATCCAGCTACAGTCTTTTACCCTTTGCAGCTAATGCTTCAGGTCCTCCTCAATTGCAGCAAGCAGGGTTGTGTCACCTGCCTAATGACAATTACTGATGATTCTTTCTTCAATCCTGATGCCATATTCCTCCTCATAAAGTCCAGCTTCTCAAGTGATCTGTTCCACATACAGATTGTGAAGGTATAGAGAAAAGATGAATCCCTGATTTTGAACTGTGCAGTGTTTCTTTGCTCTGTTCAGACCTCTGCCTTCCTGGTTCAAGTATAGGTGTCACATCACACAATTAAGTCATCTGATATTCCCATTCTTCTCAAGTTTAGCCTCAATTTATCATGATCCATACAGTCAAATGTTTTTGCATAGTCAAAGAAACACAATTTATCTGATACTCTTTGCTTTCAAACAAGATCCATCTGAAATTGGCAATAATGTCTCTAGGGCCATGGCCTCTTCTAAACCTAGCTTGCATTTCTGGTAGTTAACTGTCAATATACTGTTCCAGTTGTTTTTGGATAATCTTCAGGAGGATTTTCCTTGCATGTGGTATTAGTGACATTGTTCAATAATTTCCACACTCTGTTGAATCACCTTTTTTTTTTAAATGAGAATAAATATGGATTTCTTCCAGTCAGTTGGCCATGTAGTTGTCCTCCAGATTTCTTGGCACAGCCTGGTGAGCATGTCCAGGGCAACATTTGTTTTTTAAAATATGTCAACTGGTATTCCATCAAGTCCTGGGGTCTTATTTTTTAAAGGCCCCAAAACAAGCCAGGTTTCACCTTATGTATTACTAAGAATAACAGAGACCATTCTCATATGAGCATATCATCCATATTCAGATAATTTAAGTCAAGCTCCACAATTGAGATTCGTCTTTCCTTTCCTTCAGGCTGCTCATACAGAGGAATCTATAGTCCTATTTTCTTCTCCTGTCTGAGGATTATCTGCTGATGCCCTGACCCCACATGGTTATTCGGTGTTTCTGCATTCATGTGGCAGGCCTGCATATTAGCAATTACTGACACTATTTATTATATGGTTCATGCCAAGTAGTGCCTCATTTTCTATACAAAATAACTGGTACAGTGGGTTACAGGAGAGAGGGGCAATGTGTGTGGGATGCATATGATCACTTTTCAAACCTTGAGTCTGTTTCAATAAGATCAGCAGTTATAGGCATGAAACATTATACACTATTGTATAAATTTGAATCACTGACACTGTAGCATTGGGTGGGTTAGCATGCCATGTAGCATGTACTCTTTTTTGAGCCACGGCTCTAAGAATACCAGTCTTTGTTTGACAAAAACAAGCCAACTAAGCAAACAAAATGTAATCACACATTAAGAATTTGATATACTTGTTAATACAACAAATATATATTTTGCTGTAGAAGAATGATGGGAAATTTCCTCCTGAACTATTTACAGCATCTGAAAATATACTGTAGGGTCATCTCTGGGTCAGTTCTAACTTGATGGTACACAACAACAGTAAAGATCACTAGCTGACGTACAGTATTTGGATTTTACTACTAACCTAAAAGTTGGTAGATTGAATCTAACCAGTGGCACCACTTCTAACTGTTGAAGGAAGACAGTCCTAAACCAAAAGGTTTGGTCAACACTGAGCTGATTCAGGAAGTAGGATATGATCAAGAACTAATGGTACTGGAGGAAGAAATCTAAGCTGTTTTGAAAATATTGATGGAAAACAAGGTTCCAGAGTTGGCAGAATGCTGACTGATATGTTTAAACAAACAGGTGCAGCACACAACGTGCTCACCCATTTATACATAGACATTTGGAAGGCAGATAGATACTTGACCAACTGACTGGAAGAGATGCTTATTGGTACTAATTGTAAAAGGGCTCTAACAGAATGCAGAAATTATTAAACAATGTGATTAATATCACACACAAGAAACATATTGCTGAAGATTATTAAGAAAACAATGAGTAGTGCATCAACATGGAACTGTCAGAAATTTGAGATAGGTTCAGAAGAGTTCATGGAATAATGAATATCATTCATGGCATTGGATGGATCTTGATGGAAATCAGAAAATATTAGGATTTTCACCTGTGTTTTACTCGACTTGTGTAGATCATAACAAATTATAGCTAACATTGCAAAGAATGTGAATTCGAGACACTTAACTGTATTCATGTGAAACCTCACACAGATCAAGAAACACCCATTTGGACACCAGACTTGAGTTCTTACCCTCCCCTCTCCACCCCCAAAGAGACCACCAGATGCTTTCAGGAGAGGGAGGCTGCCAGCCACTCCCCTCCACCATCCCTTCTGTTCCTTCTTCTGCTTGCAAACAGTACAAGACTGAAGACAAAGACCTTCTACCTGAATTACCAGGGAGAGTAAAGAAGAGAGTTAAGAAACCTGGCCATGTCACTGCACAGACCAAGGAGGGAAGACAAAACACTGCTTAGCTTGGTGCCCCTGCTCTCAGACCACTCTAGAGACAAAGGAGGACAAAAGACATCAGGAGAGAAGATGTCATGAGGTAAGACACTTTCTCCCAGAGCCAAAATTTTCAGGTGTGGGGGAGAAAAGAGCCTAAAACTCTCCTGCAGAAGTCTCCTCCATTTGGGGCTATCTGTTGCTCTGGGGACCTCCCAGGGACCAAAGAGGTCAATAGAGTTTGGGCAGTGAGCTACATGCAGAAAAAGACTCACTTTCTCAGCTGAGAGGGAGCTGCCTTTGAGCTGTTGGGACAGAAACTGCATATGTGGAACACCTGGTCTTTATCACGCTGCAGAAAAAGAAAAACAACAGCATTTAAGAGAGTGTGCTACTATAAGGTGAGATTCCTGCACACAGATTGGAAACATAAGGAGACAGAAGACTTCCCTGGTGGAAACCCTCCCCCATTTTGAACCATGCAGTGTCTCCTTGCTCTGTTCTGATGGCTGCCTCTTGGTCCAAGTATAGGTCTTGCATAAGCACAATGAAATGTTCTGGGATTCCCATTCTTCTCAGAGTCAGCCACAGCTCGTTGTGATCCACACAGTCAAAAACCTTTTCATAGTCAATGAAGCACAGATAGACATTCCTCTGGTACTCTCTGCTTTCTGCCAAGATCCTTCTAACATTAGTTATAATATTCCTAGTACCACGACCTCTTCTACATCCAACCTGCACTTTTGTCAGTTCTCTGTTGATGTGTTGCTCCAGTCATTTTTGGATAATTTTCAGCAGAATATTGCTTGCATGTGATATTAATGATAATGTTCAATAATTTCTGCACTCTGTTGGATCACCTTTCTTTAGAATGGAAACAAATATCGATCTCTTCCTGTCAGTTGGCTAGCTGGCTGTCCTCTAGATTTCTTGGCACAACTTAGTGAGCACATCCAGGGCAGCTTCTGTTTGTTGAAATATGTCAATTGGTATGCAGTCAACTCCTGGAGCTTTGCTTTTTGCCAATTCTTTCAGAGCATCTTGAACTTCCTCTTTTATTACCACAGGCTCTTACTCATAAGTTATTTCATGAAATTCGATGTCAGCAAATTCCTTCTGGTGCTGTGACTCTGTGTACTCCTTTCATCTTCTTTTAATGCTTCTTGGATCATTTAACACTCTACCCAAAGGATCCTTAAGTCTTGCCACTCATGGTTTCAATTTGTTTTTAAACTCCTTTAGTTTAAGAAATGCTGTGTGAGTTTAGCCCTTTTGATTTTCTGACTTGAGCTCTTTCTTTGTCGTCCTAAACTGCCCTTTGAAGTTTTCTGTACAGATCTACAATTTCTTGATTTCTTCCTTTAGTTTTGTCTTCTCAGTGCTCTAATACAATATCCAGAGTCTCATCGGACATCCATATTGGTCTTTTCTTCCTCCTCAGTCGTTGTAATGATCTTTTGCATTCTTCATGGATGATACTCTTGATATCCTCCCAGAGCTCATTTGGTCTACGCTCATTGGTGCTCAAAGCCTCAAACCTGTTTCTGAGATGGTTTTGAAATTTGAGTAGGATAGACTTAAGGTCAAATTTTATTTCCCATGGATTTGATTTAATTTTCTTCAACTTCAGCTTGAACTTTCATATCAGTAGCAAGTGGTCTGTCCCACAATAAGCACCTGACCTGATATTGAGCTTTTCCACCAAGTCTTTCCACAAGTGTAATCTATTTGATTCCTATGCATAACATCAGGTGAGATCCTTGTGTATAGCCTGCATTTGTATTTCTTATGAAAGGTATTTGCAATGAATAAATTATAGAATACATAATTCTATCATTCTATCTCCAACCTCATTTCTGTCACTGAGTCCATGTTTCCCAGCTACTGATCTCTGTTCCCAACTTTTGCGTTCCAGTCGCCCATTTTTATCAATGCCTCTTGATTGTATATTCGATCGATTTCTGACTGCAAAAATTGGTAGCAATCTTCCATTTCCTCCTCTTTGGCTCTAGTTGTCGGTGCATATAGTTGAATGATAGTGGTATTCACTGGACTTCCTTGTATGTGTATGCATATTTTCCTGTCACTCACCACATTGTATTTCATGATGGAGCTATAAATGACTTTTTAAATTATGAAAGCAATCCCATTCTTTCTCACCTTTTCATCCCTGGCATAGTAGATCATATGATCATCTGATTCAAAATGTCCCATGCCAACCCATCTCATTTCGCCAATACCTAGTATGTCAATATTTATGTGTTCCATTTCTTTCTTAACAATGTCCAATTTCCCTACATTCATGCTTCTCACATTACACGTTCCAATCACTAGTGTCTGCTTACAGCTGTTCCTCCTTCTTTGTGTTTCCATATCTGAGATCTCAGTCTCAATTGCCATGTCTGCTAGTCTAAGTGTGCTCTATTGCACATAGGGTTTTCAAAGGCCTGTTATTTCAGAAGTGGATGGACAATCCTTCTTCCTAGTCTCTTAGTTTGTGTTTGTGGTTTTTGTAAAATTAATCACCATTGGACCTTGCCCATCATTACCCTGTCTTTTCTCCCAGATCCTTCTCATTTTCATCCCCTACCCCCTCCTCCCACCAAACTTTGCAACCCCTTTGTTTTGCCGCTACTTATCCTCACCTCTCCACTCCCACCCCTCCTCTCTTGAGTTCCCATACATATTTTGCTAGTTACCCTATTTGTGCAATAATGTTCTTTTCAGTATTTGTCCTTATGAGACTGAGTTAGTCCATTCAGCATAATGCTTTCCAGCCTCTCCCAAGTTATGTAGTATTTTAAAAAATCTATGCTCCTGAGTACTGCATAGTATTCCATCATGTGAATGTACCACAATTCCTCAAACCATCCAGTTGTAGTAGGACATTTGGATTGTTTCCATGATCTTGCAATGGCGAATAATTCTTCTACGAACATTGGTGTACATATCTATTTGTGTTTCAGATCTAATTTCCTTGGGGTATATTCCTAATTTGGAAGCAGGAGTGACATCGACTTTCTAAACAACATGCCTCTGGAAACTTTATGAACTTTGAGGAAACAATGATAGTTATAGAAAGGCTTCAGGTTTTTCATTCATAAGGTCACTATGAGGTGCTTGACTCAATGGCAATCAACAACAACTACAACATATTCCTAGTAATGGAATAGATGGGTCATGTGGAGTTTCTATGTTTAACTTTTTAAGGAAATGCCAAACTGCCTTCCACAGTGGTTGTACTGTTTTACAATCCCACAAACCATGTATGAGAGTTCTTACCTCTCCACATCTTTTCTAACATTTATTTCTTGCTGCCCTACTAAACTTTGCCATTGCTACTGGAGTGAGATGGCATCTCATTGTGGTTTTGATGTACATCTCTCTTATTGCCAGTGATTTTGAGCAATTCTTCATGTGTCTCTTGTCCATCCGAACATCTTCCTCTGTGAAAAGTTTTTCCATGACTTTTGCTCATTTTGCACTTGGGTTGTCAGTTTTTTTTCTTCTGGAGGCCCAGAAACATTCTAGGCCATCTCATCCCACTACCAGTGGCCTCTAGAATACTCTTTTTTTCTGTTGTACCCAAATGTTCCTTTAGAGATATAGGCCACATAATAATATTTCTCCCCTCAAACTTAGGATCTTCCTCTGAGATGGTTAGATAACTTCTCACTAGGCTGTCAAAACTCAGCTCAAGCCTATTGCCTACAAACTGGAACAGACTCAAAGCTGAACCTTGAGCAGATTTTCATGGGCTAAAAATCACATTGGAGAAGCTTGCCCTTCTTTTTCCTTCAGAACTTCAGGTGGATTACAACCAGTTGTCTTTAAATTAGCAGCACTGCTCCCTATGGACTAAACCACCAGAGCTCCCCTAATATTATTTTCCATTTCTCTAGGAATAATAGATTGTATTTTATAACAGGAGAATATGAGATATAAGAATTTTTTCAGAAGGTAAGTTGTAGAGATGTTGTGACTTACAATGGCAAATAACTAGCCCACATTCTACCACTTCTTAAGATTCTTGGTAGCTAGCTAGCTAGAAAGAGTTTAGAGAGCTGCTCTTGATGTTGATGAACTCACTGCTACATTATATACAATAGAATATAATATTGAAATGTTGCCCAATCCTGCATCATCCTCATAATTGCTGGCATGTTTTAGTTCATTATGACCGATATTCTGCTAAGCCATTTCACCAAGGGCTATATTAATCTTCTTTTCTTCTCCCACCTCCATTTGTTGTTGTTATTAGTGCTGTTGGGTAGACTACCACTCATAGTGACCCTATAAAGAGCAGATTTGTACCCTGTCCTGTCCTGCATCATTCTCATCATTTCTGATATACTTGAGTCCATTGCTACAGTCACTGTGTCAATCCATTTTTTTGAAGAGCTTCCTCTCTTTTGCTGACTCTCCACCTTTTCAAGCATGTTATCCTTTTCCAAGAACTGGCTTTTCATAACAAATGCCCAACATATGTAAGATTAAGTTTTACCATCTTTGCCTTCACGAGCATCCTGGATGAACTTTCTCCAGGACATATTTGTTTGTTGTCATGGCATTTTGTGGGATACTCAATACTCCAACACCGCAAGTCAAAGGCACTAAACCTTCTTCTGTCATCCTTAGTCATCATCCAACTTTCAGATGCATGTTGTTGTTGTTAAGTGCTGTCAAGTCACAGATGACTCATAGCGACCCTATGAATGAAAGACCTGAACACTTATATAACTTTCATTATTTCTCCACATTCATACAATTTCCAGAGACAAGTCATTTCGGAAGTGGATGCCACTCCCACTTCCAAGCTTGTTTTAATCAGGAAGCTCCCCAAAAACTGTTCACCATGGGTAACAATTATCCATTATCACATTTGACACATCAGTGTCACAGTATTTAGCATCACAGCCACCATGAGTTACCTCTGTACAACAAATGGACAGACCAGTGTTATACCACTTAGAAGAATGTTTGAACAACAACAACAAAACAATTAAAACCAGGCCTGAGGGCCACAAATTAAAAACACCCACCTGTGGCTTGATAGCATAACTTTCTTTCTTTTTTTATAGAGTAGTTATCTGCTGGCAGTGTTCCCCCCTTTATAAAATTTATTATTATTATTATTATTATTATTAATTTTAATGAAAATTTAGATATTTCAGATTTCCATACATTCATTGTTGCACTTTTCTCCCTGCCCACCTCTCTCCTCCAGTTCATTCTTCTCTTTGAAAAGTAAAATAAAATTCTTTCATTGTTATACAATCCCTTCCCCCAAGTCCAGCCTTCGTTCTGGACTCCTGTCATGACAATAATACCTAATTATATATCCCTTTTAAACAGTAAAATGGGACTGACATCTGGGTTGGAGGGAGATGGAGAAAGATGGGATAAATTATGCATACTGCATTGAAACAGATGAGGTAGCATAACTTTCTCTCCACTAGTCCAACTAAGCTCTCCCTATGTTGTTGTTGTTGTTACTGTTGATAAGTGTTCTCGAGCTGTAGACAATGCATAGTGACCCTATAAATGAAAGACCTGAACACTTACATAACTTTCGTCGTTTCTCCACATTCATAGTTTCTGGAGGCAAGCCATTTTGGAAGTGGATGCCACTTCTGCTTGTTTTAATCGTGAAGCTCCACCAAACACTATCCACCACAAGAAACCATTATTGCATTTGACATATCAGCATCACAGCACCCATTAGTTACCTCTCTACAGCAAAAGGACAGACTAGTGCTATACCACTTAGAAGAATGTTTGACTAACAACAGTTAAAACCAAATGGGTTTTTAAAAAAGAGGCCGAATCACATCACATTACACCCATTAATGTATCAAAATTCCACCCTAATCCTCACCAGTGCCAGGAAACAAGCCTCTGTAGGATCCAGCTCCTGCAGATGACTTCCAACCTGGATTCCAGCCCCATACAGCAAACAATAGCAAGTAATTAAAAAGACCATGGCTTGAGTCAGGTGAACCTTACTCTTTAATCTGTTGCTATTACTCCTTGATCAAGAATGAATTTTATTTTCTATATATTTTTATTTTCTTATCTTGTTTATATCATGGAAATCAAACAATATTTGTCTTTTAAAAATTACACTAGTTTATTTACAAAATTCAAATATGTTGTTTTCCAGACCAGATTTTCCAATTTCCCGCACCCCCCATCAAATTATACAACCCCATTATTAACCCCCTCCTCCCACACATCCTCATCCTTCTGCTTCTACCGTCCTCCCCCCTTGGATCCTCATTATACAATAATGGGTTCATACAATATTTATCCTTGTGGGATTGAGTAAGTTCACTCAACATAATGCTATCCATTCAAGTTAGGTAATAATGTATAAAATCATTGCTCCTGCATGCTATTTAGTATTCCATTGTGTGTATGTACCATAATTTCTCAATCCATTTGATTGTGGTTGGACATCTGCGCTGTTTCCATGTTCTTGTGATGGTGAATAATGCTACTATGAACATTGATGTACAAGTCTCTGTGCCTCAGTTCTCATTTTCTCAGGGTATATTCCAAACAATGGCATAGCTGGGTCATATGGAATTTCTATGTTCAGCTCTTTTGACGAAGCTTCAAACTGCCTTCCAGAATGGTTGTACCAGTGTACAATCCCACCAACAATGTCTAAGAGTTCCTATCTGACCACATCCTCTCCAACATTTATTACTTTTTGCCTTGTTAAAATTCGCCACTGCTACTGGAGTGAGATGGTATCTCATTGTCATTTTGATTTGCATCTCTCTTATCACCAGTGATTTGGAGCATTTCTTCATGTGACTGTTTGCCATTCGAATATCTTCTCTGTGAAAATTCTTTCCATGTCTTTTCCCCATTTTGTAATTGGATATCAGTCTTTTTCTTGTGGAGGCCCAGGAGTATTCTGTAAATTTTTGTCATAAGACTCTAGTCTGAGATGGTATTGATAAATGTTTGTTCCCAGTTGGTAGGTTTTCTTTTCACCCTGTTGGAAATTTTTTTTTATGCACACATGGATTTAATATTTAGAAGATCCCATTCATCAATTTTATCCTCTTCAGATTGTATATTTCTGGCTGTATTTGGCAGTATCTTTATACTGTGGACTAATGCTTCTAAACTTGATCCTAGTTTGTCTCTTATGAACTTTATGGTTTTGGGCTTTACTCTCAAGCCTCTGATCCACCTTGAGTTGATTTTTGTGTATGGTGTGAGATATGGGTTCTATTTCAGCTTTATGCAGGTAGAAGTCCAGTTTTGCTAATACCATTGGTTGAAGAAGTTGTCCTTTCCCCATTTGATAGCTTTGGTTTCCTTGTTGAATATAATTTTACTCAGTATATTATCTTCTAACTCTGTTCATACTTTCCTTCTTGGCTGAGTAATATTCAGTAGTTGTTGTTGCTTTGTGCTATCAAATAGGAACCAACCGACCCATAGCTAACCTTCCAGTGTGTTGTCTGAAGCATTTAATTGCCCATCCTCCTTCTACAGAGTAACTGATGGATTCAAACTGCATGCCTTCAGGAGTACAGTGCACCTTCTTATCACTAGGCCCCCAGAGCAGAATTTTTTGGTATATGATTTTTTTCATAATAGATATACTATTCTGCATTTTCATCAGCAATGAGTAAGAATTCTAGTTTCCCATATCATTGTCGATGTTTACTACTATCTGCTTGTTTATTTATTTATTTACTCTTAGCTATCTTAAAAACAATCCAAACCAACTGATTCCAGCTCATAGGGACTTGATAGGTCCAGCTCACAGGGACCTGATAGGTTGGGGTAGAATTGCCCCACAGGATTTTCCATGCTGTAAATTGTTTAAAAAGCCAATTGCCAAATAGTACTCATAGAGAATGGCTTAGTAGTTTTGAACTACAGGTATTTTGGTTAGCAGTTAATTTCTTAACCCTTAACTAAGACTCCTTTAGCTATCATGGTGGGAGTAAAATGCTATCTCACTGTGTTTTCATTTGAATTTCTCTGATGTCTAATGTCACAGCATCTTTTCGTATATTTGATGACCATTTGAATGACCTTTTGGGTGAAATGTCTATTCAAGTCCTTTGCCCATTTTATGAGTATGATATTTGTCTTTTTGCTGTTTTCAAAGTCTCATATGTTATTGTATGCTGTCAAGTTGGAACTGATTCAGCCAGCACTCCAAGTGGGTTTTCAGAGGCTGTAAATCATACAGGAGGAGATATCCTATCTTTTTACCCTGGAGCCACTGGTAGATTGAAACCATGTGCCTTTAGATTGGCAGTGCAGCTCCTTACCACTGGAGTTCCCTATGTTTTATATTTAGGTTATTTGATTTTTGTTGGATATATAGTTTTGAAAGCTATTTCTCCAAGGCTTATCTTGTCAAGTTTTTGATGAAAATAAGTTTTCAATTTTATGAGATTCCACTTATTTATTTTATATTTTGTCATGTGTGAGATTAGTGTCCCTGATTTGTTCTTTTTAGAATTTTGTAGTTTCAGTTTGTGCACTTAGACACATTTTTATTTAATCCATTAAAATAAATGTTATGCTCCAGACTGTTACCATGAATCAAGCATGGCAAAAAAAGGCAGTTTGTTTCCTACCTTTTGGCTCTTTTGTTTCTACTCAATTTAAAGGAGAGTTGCTCACCTTTATCTTTCTTGGAAGAAAGGTAGGAACAGGGGTTCATCCTACTAAAAATACTTACAATATTTATTCCTTGAATCAAGGCAGCATCTGTCTTTAGAGATTCTGAGAGAATAATATCTGAGAAAGGTGTTCTTCAGCCAAAGGAAATTTCCATTCTGATTAACTGAGTGTTTACACAGAGCATACAAATCTGACAAATACAAATACAAATCTGACAAATACATCACAGATTGCAATGACAACCCATTTGATAACTGAGTCATCTCACTTTTTAAAAAGTCTTTAAGTATAACTTCATTCCAGGGTGACTCAAACACAACTACCTGAATTTTCAGATTGTGATAGTAGGCTTGGAAATAGCAAAGGTAATTGCCCTTTAGAAAGAAAGGGGATTATTGAAAAATGGGCACAGGATATGAACAGACACTTCACCAAAGAAGACATTCAGATGGCCAACAAGCACATGAAGAAATGTTCAAAATCCCTAGCC
>NW_006399861.1:6208906-6210032 GCF_000299155.1 Elephantulus edwardii
GGGGAAAAGCAAGAAAGACAGATGACAGGGAGAAAAAAAAGTCCTTAATAGTATTGCATCACTAAAAATCCTGTAATCATTTAGATGAGGCTTAGGCTATAGTTACTTTCTGCCCTAGATATTGTTAAAAAAGCACTTTTGACAGAATTAGGTTTGCGTATAAATTCATAAGCTTTATTTCCAATTCAAGAACTAGAGGGGCATTTAATATTTAAGTTAGATGAAAGGTCCAGAGAGCATTACAAAGCGGAAGGGGTTTAAGTGCACAGCCTAATAGGAACATGGAAGTTACATGGTCAAATTTTAGATTGACTGATGAGAATTTTCTTTCCTTGTTTGAGATGAAGAGGAACATTTTAATTAGGCTAAAATGAGTAGGCAAATCTCAATCAGCTATCTTAGATTTGCAATTCTTGCAGAGTTAATTTATGGTTTTGCTTTCAACTCCTGGGGAGGTCAGGGATTTACTTAAAATGGGAACAGCAAAACTCTTTCCTCTCTTGGGGCCCAGCCAGTATCAATGGTTCAATATTAACCTAGTATCTATTGTCTTTATATATGTTCCGGGATTCCCATTCTTCTCAGAGTCAACCACAGCTTGTTGTGATCCACACAGTCAAAAGACTTTGCATCGCCAATGAAACACAGGTAGAAATTCTTCTGGTATTCTTTGCTTTCTGCCAAGACCCATCTTACATTAGCTATAATATCCTTTGTACCACGACCTCTTCTAAATCCAGCCTGCACACCTGCAGTTCTTGGTTGACATATTGTTCCAAATGTTTTTGGATAATTTTCAGCAGAATCTTGCTTGCATGTGATATCAATGATATTGTTCGATAATTTCCACACTCTGTTGGGCCACCTTTCTTTGGAATGGGAACAAATATCGATCTCTTCTAGTCAGTTGGCCAGCTGGCTGTCCTCCAAATTTCCTGGCACAAACTAGTGAGCACATCCAGGGCAGCATCTGTTTGTTGAAATAAATCAATTGGTATGCAGCCAACTCCTGGAGCCTTGTTTTTTGCCAATTCTTTCATAGCAACTTGAACTTCCTCCTTCATTACCATAGGTTCTTGCTCATATGTTATTTCATAAAATTTCTCTGTGTCAGCCAATTCCTTCT
>NW_006399861.1:6210987-6228685 GCF_000299155.1 Elephantulus edwardii
AGAAGAGTGTTGAATATACCATGGACTGCTAGGAGAACAAACAGGTTTGTCCTGGAGAGGGTGAAGCCAGAATGTTCCCAGGAGTCAAGGATTCTGAAGCTTCATTTGACATACTTTGGGCATGTTGCAAGGAGGGACTGGTTCTTGGAGAGGGACATCATGTTTGGGAGAGTGGAGGGACAGCGCATGAGAGGAAGACCCTCAATGAGATAGATTGATTCTGTAAGTGGAGTAGTGGGAATGAAAGTGTTTGAGACAGCAAGGTTGGCACGGGATAGAATGGCATTTAGGACTCTTGTACAAAGGTCGTTATGAGTCGCAAACGACTTGATGGCACATAACAACAACATCCTTGTCTTTATGTACCCAAAATAAGCCACTCATAACAGGACACATATTGTATGATCCCAATTATTTGAAATATCTAGAATAAGCAAATGTATAGTGATCAACAATTGTTAATGACTACTTATTGGATGAAGATAAAAGACTATAGCCTTCAATGTGGATTATATTGAAACATCAGGAAAACAAAAATAGAAAACATAATGACAGATGGAGGAAGATTGGACTTGCCAAACACTTCATTTTACCTTGATCCATAATCAACACTCACAGGAATAGCAGTCACAAAATCAAAAGACATGCTATATGGGGCAAATCTGCTGCAAAGGACCTCTTTAAAGTGCTGAAGAGTAGGGATGTCAGTACACAGGCTAAGATGTGCCAGACTCAGGCCATGATATTTTCAAATCCTTCATATATTTCTGAAAATTGACAAGGAATAAGGAAGACTGAAGAGGAGTTGATGCCTTTGAACCATGGGCTTAGCTGAATACCTAAGGGACTTCCAAAAGAACAGACAAATAGGTCTTAGAGAAAATGCAACAAGAGAGAGGAAGATCCAAAAGAATAAACAAATCTGGTTTGAAATAAGTACAACCAAGATGCTCCTTAGAGGTAAAGATAGTGACACTTCATTGAATATACTCTGAGAATGTTGTCAGTAGGGGTCAATCCTTGGAAAAAGTCAGTATAAGTCCCAGTTGACTGGATGGCACCTAACCACAACCACAGAAGTGGGAGGGAGGGGAAAGGAGACAATTGTTCTTGAAAGGCATTGCACTTGTGTTAAGGGTAGTAGAAAAAAATTGGAAAGGGATACTGGGGTGGTTTATCAACATAATTAACATCTCTGAAACATAAAAATTTTGACATGCATAATGATTTTTTTAAAGAGTTGTAATACAAGAGAGCCCTGAACCAGGGCCAGAACATTCATCTAAAACGTAGTGTAAAAAAATGCAGATATTTGTATTCTTTGAAGCATACAAAAGAAACAGAGCCTCTAAGGACAGAGGTTTTATTGTAAAGAAAAGAGGAAGCTTATCTAAACATAATTTCAAGTAGTTATATTAGCTTCAATGATCTCTGAGAAACCATTAACGTAGCTCTTAAAGAGAGAGAGTATCATTACAATAACAACTATTACTACCAAGTTGATCCAAATTCAGTGATTCTGGAGGAAAAAATCTGCTGAAAATAACCTCTTTAAAGTGCTAAAGCACAAAGAAGTCACTTTGAACATGAAGGTGAAGTAGACTCAAACCATAATATGTAAGTTGGACAATGAATATGAAAGACTGAAGAATTGATACCTTTAAATTGGTGTTGGTGAAGAGTATTGAATACACCAAAAGAACAAATCTTTCTTCGAAGAGGGCCAGCAGAATTCTTCTTAGAGACAAAGATGGCGAAGCTTTGTCTCACATACTTTGAGAAAGAGGAAGAGCATTAAGGAGATGGACAGGCAGAGATTGGGTGGTATAGGGAGTGGCTGGTCACTGTCTCCTTCTCTTTGCTATGAGCTGGAGTGACTACAACAATGAATTGCCTCTCATCACTTCTGAGGCTGTAATATTAACAAAAGCAGACTGCTGCTTATGCTTTGTTTCCACTGAATGGATGGTAGGGTAGGTTTAAACCAGTTAGCAGCTGACAACTTAACCCACTGTGCCACCAAAGCTCCTGCTGCTGAACAAAACCCCCCAAAGTCATTTACAATCATGTCATTTCACATCCAACAATGAAAGAGTTAAAGAGGGTAAAACAGATTTTCCCTCTTATACTTGCCCCCATATTAGGGTTACTCTTTATAAAGAGATTGTAGTGTTTATGTTTTAAACCCAAACAGAACATTTTCCTTGATATTCTATTTGAAATAGAGGTCCTGATGAAATCCACATGGCTTATGTTCAACCAAAGTGATCCTGATTGGCAGGAGAATGAACTTCAGTAACTGGCAAGAAATAGGACTTCTCTGTCAATTGAGGAGGTTTATCCCCAAATTGAGGCTGGGATGGAAATCTGAAATTCCTCCCAGTCATTCTGGACTCTAGCCTCTCTTCGACATCAAGGGCTAGGTTATTTTCCACTCTCACTTTGCCAGGAAAACTGGCCAGCACCATCCGTGTGCTCATCATCTCTTGGATGAATCATTGGGATATGATGAATTAGGTGTAGAGACTGGGAGCAGAGTGGGGAGGGAGAGGGAGCCTCAAATGAGCAGAACAGACTGGAGAGGTTTTGCAAAACTACTTCATGCCTTGGATCTGAAACCTTTCATAAGACCATCCTAAATAATTTCTTCCTTCCCCCCCCCCACCCCATTAAGAGCTATGTTGTTTCAGGAGATAATTGAAACTAATATAAAGACTTGAAATTATCTTTAGATAAGCTTCTTTTATTAACAATAAAACTTCTGTCCTTTGTATATGCTTCAAAGAATACAAAGATTTTACATCCCTGCTCACTGCCTACATTTTAGATGAATGTGCTGGCTCTAGTTCAGTGTTCTATTTTATTCTATTATAGTTCATTTATTTTTAAAAATAATTATATATCAAGTGTCTCCTTGGAGGCTAGGATTTTGAAGCTCTGTCTCACATACTTTGGGCAAGTGGCCAGGAGAGACTGGTCCTTAAAGAAGGACATCATGCTTGGAAGTATGGAGGGACAGTGCAGGAGAGGGAGACCCCAGATGAGATGGATTGATACAGTGACTGGGGCAATGAGAGTTGGTGTGTCGGAATTACTGAGACTGGCTCAGGACAGGGCAGGGTTCAGAACTGCTATATGTAGGTTCGCTATGGGTCACAGGCGACTTGATGGCACATAACAACAATAACATGTTGCCAAAGTATAAAAAGCAATCACATTGTTGTCATGTACTTGTACATAAGACTACTGAACTGACAACCTTTCAGTTAGTAGCTGAGGGCTAAACTTTGCTCTGTATGTTTATTACTTGTTAATATCTGTTGCCCTGTGATGCAAGAATTATTCATGCCTAGATAATATTCCTTCCGAGTGGACTGATAGACAACCACTAGTCAAAAAGACATGTTACACTGGAAAAATTCATTTCCAAGGCCTTCTTTGATGAGCTACAGAGAAAGAAAGTCAGTTTAAAGACTACAGTGGGCCTGACCAAAGTCATGGTTCTTTCAGTTTCTTCCTACGTGTGAGAACCTTGAGCAGTGAGTGAGAAAAACTGAAATCAATCCTTTTGAATTGTAGTGTTGATGAAGAGTACTGACTCGCCTATGCGTTTCCAAAAGAATAGACAAAACTTTCTCAGATGAAGTGCAAACAGGGTGCTCCTTAGAGGTAAGGATGGTGAAACTTGGTCTCACAACTTTGGGCATAATGTCAGAAGTGGTCAGTCTTTGGAAAAAGACATCATGCTGGGTAAAGGAGAGAGACTGTGAAAGAGAGGAAGACTCTCAATGAGAAATTGACATAGTGACAGCAAATGAGTCTGAGGAGGGCTGATCATGAGTGTAACAAGATAGGGTAACATTTCTATCTGTCATTGATGGGAGAGGTATGACTCACAATCTGATTAATGGTACTTCTTGATGTTGTTATTTGCCATCGAGTCACTTGAGATTCATAGTGACCCTTTGCACAATAGATCTGAAACCTGCTCTATCCTGTGCCAATCTTATTGTCTCTGATACACCTACCTTCATTACCCCACTCACTGAATCAATCCATCTCATCGAGGTTCTTCCTCTCTTGTTGAGCTGTCCCTCCACCCTTTCAAGCATGATGTCTCTCTCCTTACAACATGCCTGAAGTACATCAGGTGAAGCCTCAGAACCCTTGCCTCCAAGGAACAGCCGGTTTCACTCTCTTTAGGATGAACCTGTTTGCTCTCCTTGAAATCCACGGTATATTCAATACTCTTCTCCAGCTCCACAGTTTAAAGGCATCAGTCCTCTTCCTATCATTCATTGTTTAGGTTTCTGATACATAACAAGCAATTGCGAATACTATGGCCTGGATCAGAAGCACCTTAGTCTCCAGACTGGCGTCATTGCTCTTCAGCACTCTGGAGAGGTCCCTGACAGCATTCATCTTTTGAATCCTGGTTACTGGTACCAAGTATGTTGACTGTGTAGTTAAGCAAACTAAAGCTGTTGACAATCATAATCTCTTCTGTCATAATGCTAACAGTTGGCCCAGTTGTGAGAATCTTTGTTTTCTTGATGTTGTGCTTCAATCCATATTGAAGTCCTTGATCTTCTCCAGCAAGCACTTCAGGTCCTCTTTAATTTCAGCAAGCAGGGTTGTGTCATCTGCATAATGTAGATTGTTGATGAGTCTTTCTCCAATCCTGATGCCACATTCTTCTTCATAGAGCCCAGCCTCCCGGATAATCTGTTCTGCATATAGATTGAAAAGGTATGGAGATAGGACACATCCCTGGCATACACCTTCCCTGATTTTGAACCATGCAGTGTCTCCTTGCTCTGTTCTGATGACTGCCTTCTAGTCCAAGTGTAGATTTCCCATAAACATAATCAAATGTTCTGGGATTACTTAACATAACAATAATCTTGTAGGTACTCAATGGATGGATGCTCCTTGAAAGACAAATTTAGGTTCAAATGTCAATTGTTTTGCTAAAAGTTTTGCTAAAAGTTAGTTGTTTTGCTAAAAGTTTTGCTAAAAGTTAGTTAACTGTAGCCCTAATCTCTTCATCTATAAAAACAGTATTTTATCCTAGAGATTTTGCTGCAGTTAAAAAGTACTCAGCAAAATATCCATTTTCACTCATTGCCATTGAAGGGATCCCCACTCATAAAAACCTTACAGGAGAGGATAGATATGCTCTGATCTTTATGGAACCAGCCTGCCCCACCCATCATTCTCTTGTGGATCAACTATGAGGTTTGAACTGCTGACCTTTTTATTAGAAAGCTAACATTTAACCACTGCACCAGCAGGACTACCACCTACCAAAATACTGGCCACATTGTTGTAAAATACATTCCCACTCACGGTAACTCCTTGTGTGCAAATAGAACTGCTTTCTAGAAGTTTTCAGAAGCAGATAACTAGGCCTGTGCACTGAAGGGCTTCTGAGTGGTTTCAGATCTTCAGCTTTCTGGGTAACAGTTTAGTGCTTAAACATTTGCATCACTGACTTGTAGTGAGCACATGTTGAGTCTCTGTGCCACCTATTGCCTTCCTCAGAGAAGTTCTTAACAGTAGTTTCAAATCTAACATATTGACTTCTTGGTCTACTAAGTAAAAAATTTAGATTGTTTATTTTAAAATTATTTTGAATTTCCACTACTTGTTTTAATATCAGCCTTTTCTAGGTATTGTTGTTCTTTATAAGAATCCAAAATAATATTGATCCATGAGATCAATTATTTAGCTCAATAAGAGCTAAATTGCTCTTATTTAGGTTGTTTTAAATTTGATGAACATGTTATTTATAAGCAGCAGTGGCAGCTGTAGACTAATTGTCCTAGAGATAGGTCATCACTAGTTCAGACTGGTTTGCTAATTGCTGGTTTAAAACTTACGGTGGTGGTGTTATGTATGATCAAGTCACCTGCAACTCATAGTACAATAGCTCTGAACCCAGCCCTATCCTGAGCCAAACAAGTTTATATGATCAATAAAGTGACTAATCAAATTTGTTATCCTGAATAGTTGTATATTAAAAAGTATTTCAGGTTTGGAAAATTTAGAATTGATTTGACACTGGTGGCTTAGTTGTTAGGTTGTGTTGTGTTGCCAACCCAAAAGCTCAAGGTATGAATCCACTACCTGCCCCATGGGAGAAAGACGGGCACTCTCTTCCCGTGAGATTAAATTGCCTCTGAAAACCCTCTTAAATGTCAGCTATGAGTTAGTTCTGACTTGATGGCACATAACAACAACACTAACTGGTAAAAAAAAAACAAAACAAAAACCCAAGTTGGTATTTTCCAAAAACAAAGACAAGCAAATCATAAGTGACATAAAAAAATGATAGCAAGTATAAGCAAGGTATGTGAGACAAACACATATTTACAAAATAAAAGTATATTATATGCTTTGTAATTTACACATTCTTTGACAAAATGAATTACTTTTAAGAAATATTAAATTAGTACAATTGATTCAAGAAGTAGAATATTTCACTAAATCACCAGCTATAGAAGGAAATTTGTGCCATCTGCAGGTCGTTGATCAATTTTCCATCGATCTTGATCCTTGTAAAGTCCATCTTCTTGAATAATTTACTCAGCAGAGAAAGTAAATAGGTATGTAGAGAGGATACAGCCCTGGCAGACATCTTTCTTGATTTTAATTATGCAGTATGAGATTCCTATTCTTTGCAATGTTAGCTACAATTTGTTAAGATCCACACAGTCAAACACTTTTGCATAGTTGATAAAACACAAACATTCTTCTGTTACTCTCTGCTTTTAGCTAATATCCATCTGACATCAGCAATGATAGCTCTAGAGCCATGACCTCTTCTAAATCCAGCCTGAATCTCTGTTGATGTTTTGAAAAAAATATTCCAGGAGGTTTTACTTTCTTATACTATTAATGATTGTAAAAAGAGCAAGGACAATGTGGAAATAGCCAGATCTGACCTGTACCAGGTCTGCAAAGGGGAACTGCTTCCATAAATAGCATTCACAATAGAAAATCAATATCCATGAGGTCAGACATGTCCCCCATGCTCTTGCACCCCTTTTCTTTAATTCCAACACTAATCTTACTGCTTTACTGGGTCTGAAATCCATTGCAATAGCTTACAGAGTGCATGGAACCAACTTACGATTATAGGGTTTGATAGAGAAGTTAACAGAATCAATTGCTCAGTCAGGACAACCTCTGAAATGTGATCACAGGCCCTACAGCCTTTAGCCTTATGGCTTTAGGCCCGTGTTACAAAGCTTTTCGTCCTGCCAATTATGGCTCTCTTCTGAAGTTCTCCAACAAACTTGGACAAACACTCTTACCTTTGATTTCATGCTATGACAGTCCCAAGATCAGTTCGTCTTATATCTGGTCTCTGATTCTTTGCTGTGGCTGCTGCTGCACTCTTGTAGTTCTGGCTGGAATAAAATCTCTGCCCCTGAAAGTATTTGAGAAAATGCCAAACTACATTCCAGAATGATTATAGCATTTTACAATCTCAACAATAGTGTATGTGAGTTCCAATCTCTCCATACCCTCTCCAACATTTATTGCTTGCTTCAAAAATCCTATGTACAGCAAAGCACACTTAGAGTAGACTAAGAGATATGACAACTGAAGCTGAGCTCTCAAATTTGGAAACACAAAAGAGGAGAAACAGTTGTAGAAAAAAATTAACAACTGGTATGTCCAGAGAGAGGTGATGTGACAGAGTGTGAAAATTATCGAACAATATCATTGATATCACATGTGAGCAAGATTCTGCTGGAGATTTTCCAAGGATGAGCAGCACATCAACAGAAAACTTCCAGAAGTTCAGGCTGGATTTAGAAGGGGTCAGGGTACTAGAGATATTGTAGCTAAAAGAGCCAAAATTGCTCAGCATTTCTTAAGCTGAAAGAAATAAAGAATAAATTCAAGCCAGGGGCAGAATATTGAGTGATTTAGGAAGCATTAAAAGAAGATGGAAGGAGTATACAGAGTCATTGTTCCAAAAGGAATTGGCTGACACAGAATAATTTCAAGAAACAACATATGATCAAGGGGCAATGGTGATGAAGGAGAAAGTTCAGGTTTCTCTGAAGGACTCGACAAAAAATAAAGCCCCAGGAATTGATGGAATGCCAGTTGACACATTTAAGCAAATGGATGCTGCCCTACATGTGCTCACCAAATTGAGCCAAGAAATCGGAATGAAAACTAATTGGCCAATTGGCTGGAAGTGATTCATATTTATTCCTATTCCAAAAAAATGCGACCCAACAGAGTGTGGAAATTATCAAACAATATCACTAATATCACACAGAAACAAAATCTTGAGGAAGATTATCCAAAACAGACTGAAACAGTACATTAACAGAGAACTACCAGAAATACAAGCTGGGCTTAGAAGAGGTTGTGGCACTAGAGACATTACTGCCAATGGATCTTGGCAGAAAGCAGAGAATACCAGAAGAATGTCTCTCTGTGTTTCATTGTCTATGCAAAAGCATTTGACTGTGTGAATCACAACAAACTGTGGCTAATCTTGAGGAAAATGGGAATCTCAGAACACTTGATTGTGCTTATTTAAAACCTATACTTGGACCAAGAAGCAGTCCTCAGAACAGAGCAAGGAAACACTGCATGGTTCAAAATCAAGAAAGGAGTGTGTCAGGGATGTATCCTGTCCCCATATCTTTTCAATATGGATGGAGAACAGATCGTTTGGCCAGCAGGGCTTTTTGAGGAGGAGTGTGGCGTTAAGACTGGAGGAAGACTCATCAACAGCAGATGACACAACCTTGCTTGCTGAAACTGAAGTACTTGCTACAGAATGTCAACGACTGTAGTCTTCAATATGGATTGAAGCTCAACATCAAGAAGACAAAGATTCTCACCACTGGGCCAATTGGCAGCACCATGATAGAAGGAGAAAAAATTGAGGTTGTCAGCAATTACAGCTTGCTCAGATCCACAATCAACACTCTTAGCACTAACAGTTAGGAAATAAAAAGACAAGTTGCACTGGGAAAATCTGCTCTCATGGACCTCTCCAGAGTGCTGAAGAGTAACGATGTCAGTTTAGAGATAAAGGTGCACATAATCGAGACTATGATCTTCTCCATTACTTGTTATGCTTCAGAAAGCTGGACAATGACTAAGGACGACAGAAGAAGAATAGATGCTTTTGAACTGTGGTGCTGGAGAAGAACCTTGAACATATCGTGGAAAGGGTGAAACCAAGTCTCTCCTTGGAGAAGACTAGGATTTTAAAGCTCTGCCAGGAGAGACTGGTCCTTAGAGAAGGGCATCATGCTCAAAAGTGTTAGGGACAGAGCAGGAGAGGAAAACTCTGGATGAGATGGACTAATACAGTACTTGGGACTATGGGGTTGGTGTGTCGGAATCAGAGAGACTGGCTCAGGACAGGTAAGGTTTCAGAGCTGCTGTACATAGGGTCAATGTACATGCAGGTGACTCAACGGCACATAATAATAACAACAACAACAACAACAACAACAACATACTATATTGGTTGTTTTTTATTTAAGCCTCTTGTGTAGTGTCAGCAAGACCTTGGGGAGGGCCTTTGTCTTTAAAATTAGTTGTTATTGTACTTTGGAAGAACATTCTTCTAAATGATACAGCACTATTCTGTCAATATGCTGTAGTGAGGTAACCTGGGGTTGCAGTGATGCTGAACCTTGCACTATTGAGGTGTCAAAAGCCATAACGGTTGCCCATGGTGGACAGTGTTTGGAGGACCTCTCAGTTTAAGACAGGTTTGGAAGCAGGAGTGGCATCAACTTCCTAAACAACATGCCTTCGGAAACTGTATGAACTTTGATTAATGATGATAGTTTCAGAAAGTCTTTTGGCCTTTTGTTATAAAGTCGCTATGAGTCATGCTCAACTTGAAGGCAATTGAAAATTACAATAATGACAACAACAACATCCTGTTATGCCACTGCTACTGGGGTGAGATGGTATCTCATTGTGGTTTTTACTTATATCTCTTCTATTGCCAGTGATTTTGAGCATTTTTTCATATTTCTGTTGGCCATCTGAATGTCTTTCTATGTGGAAATTCTTTCCATGTATCTTGTCCATTTTGTTATTGGGTTACCAGTTCTTTTCTTCTGGAGGTCCTATAGTATTCTTTATACTTTTGTTATGAGACCCTTGACTAAGATGACTTTGCAAAATGATTTCCCCCACCCCCAGTCAGTAGGTTTTATTTTCACTCTTTTGTTGTTATGTGATGCAAAGTCACCTGCGACTTGTGCAACAACTCCGAATCCTGAGTCAGTCTCAATGACTCCAATACACCTACTCCCATAGTCCCAGTTACTATATCAATTCATCTCATATAGAGGGTTTTCCTCTGTTGCGCTGTCTCTCAATCCTTCCAAGTGTGATGTCCTTCTCCAAGGACTGGTCCCTCCTGGCCATGTGCCCAAGGTATATGAGATGGAGCTTCAAAATCTTAGCCTCCAAGGAGAAATTTGATTTCACCCTCTCTAAGATGATAGGTTCATGGTATGTTAAAGACTCTTTTTCAGCACCACAAATCAAAGGCAACAATTGATTCTTCTTCTGTCATCCTTATTCATTGTCCAGCTCTCTGATTCATAGTAAGTAATTGCAAAGACCATGGCCTGGATCAGGCACACCTTAGTCTCTAGACTGATGTCATTGCTTTTCAGTATTCAGAGAGATTCCTGACAGCTGACTTTCTCAGTGAAATTCATCTTTTGATTTCTCAACTGCTGGTACCAAAAGTGTTGATTATGTAACTAAGCAAGCTCAAATTATTAACAATCTCAATCTCTTCTCCATTCATCATGGTGCTGCCAATTGGCCCAAGGGTGAGAATTTTTGTTTTCTTGATGTTGAGCTTCATTTCATACTGAAGACTAAAGTCCTTGACCTTCTGCAGCAAGCACTTCAGGTTCTTCTCAGTTTCAGTAAGCAAGGTTGTGTCATGTATACAATGTAGGTTGTTGATGACTCTTCCTCCAGTCCTGATGCCCACATTCCTCCTCATAAAGCCCAGCCTCCTGAATGACCTGTTCTGTATAGATTGAAAAGGTATGGAAAAAGAATGCATCCTTGATGTACTCCCTTCCTGATTTTGAACCATGCTGTGTTTACTTGCTCTGTTCTGAGGAATGGATTCTGGATGAATGCAGTAAGGGAAATATCACAATAATTTAATCATAGGAGTTAATAGTTTTGTTTCCCAGTACACATGAAAATTATGTCCACATTATACTGTTCTCTATTAAATGTACAATAACATTATGATAAAGTTTGAGATAGTGTGGAAAATATCTTAATAGGACACAGAGCCACAAAGTGAGCACATACTGTTGGGAAAAGGGCCTCAAGAGAAGGTCTTGATGCAGGGTTGCTGTAAGCCTTCAATCTGTAATCAAATACCAAAATATTTGAAAGCCATACACAATGAAACAGTGTATGTCTGTATACTTTCTGATATTTTCTCCGCAATCTGAATCCTATCTGATTCCAAAGACTTCCAAGTTCTGTGCCTCTGTTTGCTGTTTTTCTAGAATGTCTTTAACCCAAGGATTATACAGAGTCCTCAAATTTTTGTCACTTTGATCCTCATAACGAAATAATTGTGGGTAATTCTGAATACTGAGTCCCTAGATACTCATTAAAGGACCAATATGCTTGCTGCCCTGTTGTTCTTCCCCAGCTTTTTGCTTTCATTTTATGAGAAATCTATTTTATTTCAATACAGAAAACCCACATTGGGGTTCTTTCCCATTCAGGACTCTATTTTTGTTCTTTCAAGTGGGCCGAGTAGAAATTTTTAAAATGTAGCCTATTTCCGAGGATATTTCTGTTTCTTCAATACCAGGCATACACATACCAGGTTAATGGATTGGATATGTCCTGTTAAAATACCTGCTAATGGATCAGGATATGTCCCTTCTATTTAGATCCAAGTCACTGGTCTTCTAACATACTTTTACAGATTTAGTCTAATGGCATCTCTGTTAAGAAATAGGAAGTTTAAGTAATAGGCCTGCAAAAGTCATTTATTGATCAAATAAATCCTATCCACTTCTCCTCCTATTATAGGATGATTCTACCCCAGGGCAAGTATTCTGCCTACACAACACTTCTGTGCGAATAAGAAAAAGGAACTCCTTCCATAGATTTTTTTATGACAATCTTTCAGAAAATTGTAATAGTAAATATATAAAACAGTAATGGTCTCCAAAGTCTCATACCATACACAGGTTGAGTAGTTATAAATGGTCCTTTCATAGTTTTTCTCCTCTATTTCCAACATTTAACAAATCCCTTACATTCCTACCAAACATTGCTTTAGCATAGCTTTACTTCCTATTTACCCACTGCTCTGGTGGCACAGTCCTTAGTAAATTTGCTTATCCCAAAGTCTGTTATCCCTGGAAGTTTAAATCTACCAGCAGACATCATGCTTGGAAAAATAAAAGGTCAGTGAAAGAGAAGAAGAACCTCAACGAAATAGGTTGAAAGACTGAATATCACAATGGGCTTGATGGTGGTGGAGGTTATAATGATGGCACAGGATAGGAAAAGTTCAATCTGTAGTTCATAAGGACACTATGAGTCAAAGTCAACTTGATGGAACCTAACAGCATATACCCATTCCTCACTAAACAATATGATTAGGTTCCAAAGACCAGGTTATTATGGACAAAGAGAATGATCACATCATCACATAACTACTAAATTATACAGTTAGGTGCCTTCTAAACCACTGAGAACACACCTTAGCCAAATCAACAAATAACCTTACACCACAACCTGTGTTACTCTCACCTTGACACTCATTATTGACAGGCATACAGTTAATTCACAAAATTGTTGGATAGTAGATTTTTATTATTTTAATTAGTATACAAGTTCTGATGACATTTTGATATTTGAAGGTTGTTTGATGAGTGAGGAGAAGATGTACTGTGTTTCAGAGTTCTATGCCTGCATATTTACTTAAAAGAAAGTTTATATTACAACTAGGTTTAAAAGTAATTTAAGAACACTTTTTTCTTCTTAATTCAGCCCAAGGTTTCTGTAACCATTTCGGGTAGTCAGCCTGGTCGGCAGCTGTAGTATTGCTGTACTGTTGGCATCTTGTGGGAAGTGTCAAGTTGCTTCCAGCAGTGACTGGAGTCTGTGCGCTCTGAAATAATTCTGGTGTGTTCATAACAATGTTGCCATATCAGATCCTTGGCACACTTATCTGTTAAAACTAAGGGCCAGCCTGAGTTGCTGTTCTTGATCTAAATCCAGTACCACTAGCTTCCTATTTCTAGCTTTCAAATAATTTATGCAGGGGTTCTATTTCCTTTTACTTAATTCTCTTGATCTTTAAACACTCAACATTTTTTTTGTCTTGAGTAAAGTTCTCTTCCTCCAGTTACATCAGTTGCTCTCTGGTTCCTTTTCTTCTTCCTTTTTCTCTCTTCCTGCCTCTCTCTTTCCCACCCTGTAGTCATTTTTCTCTTTCTCTTCTGCCATCTCTCTGTCTCTCTCTCTCTCTCCTCTCCCTCTGCCCTCTTTTATGCTCTTCCTATCCCTTTTCTAATTAAAAATTCCACTTTAAAATACTCATATCTGATTCCTTGAGATAAAGTTTTCCTAGAATGTGTAATTGCTCTTTCAGTGTAATACTTTGCTTTCTTGTTTTGGTTGCTGTTTCTTTCAATGCAAATTCCAGACTCTCTTCTTATATCCATTTTGATTTCTTTCCTCCTTCCATGCCTTTGTGATGATCTTTTGCTTTTTTCATGGATATTCTTTTTTTTTAAATTTTCTTGAAAATTTTATTATTTTTGTGTGCGTGTACCGTCAAATCAGATCTGACTGGTGCAGGAGGAGATTGTCCCTCCTTCCCCGGCAGGGCATCTGGTGGATTTGAACCGTTTGCCTCTGGGATTGTAGTTGCAGTTCCTTGCCACTAGGCCACCAGAGCTCCCCTTCATGGATATTCTTGATGTCATTCCAGTTGGGATACACTCATTTATGGTTTTTAAAAATAAATTTATTATGATTTTAATAAAAGTTTACCAAAAGGTTGGCTTTTTTTCATTCATTAATACACATTTTACTCCCTTTCACCTCCCCTAATTCATTTTGTAGTGCATTTCTTGTTCCAGATTGTCATACACATATTTTCTGGCATTCACTCCTTTCATAAAGTACTTCCCTTCATCTATTCCAGGGCATTGTTAATGAATACCCACTCTTTTCATGATCTTACCTCCTCATTTCACTATAACAGTGGTATTATGCAGAGATATTTCACTAACCATAATGTCTTCGAGACTCATCAAGTTCATTATTTTTTTAAGGCTGCATAATATTCAATTGTATGACTATACTACAGTTTTCCATCCATTTGTTTGTTGATGGGTACCTGGGCTTCTTCCATCTCTTTGCTATGGTAAATAATGCTGTAATAAACATGGGCATACATTTATGGATTTGTTTGGGGTTTTTTAAGTATTTGTAATTAATAAATCACTCATCATTGTACAAAATTCACTCATTTGGTCTCTAGTTTAGTTTCTGTTATCCAGGTCATATTTTTCAACTACTAGTCCTTCTTTTTAATTTCCAACTTTTGCATTTTAGTCAGTAATTACTAAGGTATTAACAGGACTATCTTGTATGCGTGTGAATATAGTATTCTACTGTTCATAGCATTGTACTTCAGGCTATAACATTATTATATTGTAAGGAGTTGGAGTTAGAAAACCAAAAGAGAAGCATTTTTCAAGCTGAAAGAACTGGAGAGCCAACTTAAATCTAAAGTTATAATATTGAAGGAGTCCATGGGCAAAATTTTGAATTATATAGGAAGCATCAAATATTAGAAGGAATACACACAGTCACTGTACCAATAAGAATTGGTCAATACTAAACCATTTCAGAAAGTAGTATAAGACCAAAAAAAATCAATCAAATACTGTTATTCTGAAGAAGTCTAAGCTGTACTGATGGTCTTGGCAGAAATAGAGCCCCAAGAATTTATGGAATATCAACTCTATGTTTCAGGAAACATACACATTCAGTCATACCAACATGGAAGACAGCTTCTTGGCCAAATTACCAGAAGAGATACATATTTTATTTGTTCCTATTCCCCCCAAAAAAGGACATTCAAAATAAAGTGGAAATTATTGAATAATATCACATGCAAGTAAAATTTTGCTTAAGATTATTTTTTAAAATGTCTGGAACAGTACATCAACAGGGAATTATCAGAATTTCAAGCTTGACTAAGACAAAGGCATGGATAGAGGATTCAAACTAGATTCAGAGGGGTATAATATCATTAGTGATGTCAGATAGATTTTGTGTTGTATTGATTATGCAAATGCATTTGACTATAAAGATGATAACAAATGAGGGCCATGATTGAGAGGAATTAGCATCCAAGAACACTTAATTATGCTCCTTATAAACGCATACTAGGAAATTGTTGTCTCAACAAAAAAGGGAACACTATGATTTCAATCAGGAAAGGTGTGTGTCACCTTTACTTTTATGGAGAAAGTTGTATCCTTTCTCCATACCTATTCCATCTGTATACTGAGTAGAACATTCCACAAGTTGGACTACATGAAGAAGAATGGGAGCATCAGGATTGGAGGAAGAGCCCTCAACAATCTGTATCATATAAATGAGAAAACCTTTAAGAAAGCTAAAGAATGCTTGAAGCACTACTGCAGAAGATCAAGAACTGAAGTCTTCAGTACAGATTAAGTCTTGGCATCAAGAAAACAGAAAATACTCATCTTTGAACCAACAGACAATACCTTGATAGATGGATAAAAGACTGACCCTTGGATCCACAATCAACACCCATAGTAGTATTGTTGTTGTTTTGATTGCCTTCAAGTCTAGCATGACTCATATCAATCCTATGAACAAAAGACCTGAAGCACCTCTACAACTATTGACATTTACCAAAGTTCATAGAGTTTCCAGAGGCATGTTGTTTAGGAAGTAGATGCCACTCCTGCTTCAAACATATTAGTAGTATAGCAATCAAGAAATTACAAGGCATGTTATTTTGGAGAAATCTTCTGTCAAAGATCTCTCCAAAGTTCTAAAAAGCAATGATAACAGTTTCAAGAAAAGGCCCATCTGATACACACCATGGCATTTTTAGTTGATTATTAGGCATCTATAAATTGGATGATGAATAAGGAATACAGAAAAATTGATGCCTTTGAATTGTGGTTTTGAAGACCAGTGACTATTCCATTCACTGTTAAAAAATAAACAAATCTGTCTTGAACAAGTACGACCAGAGTGCTCCTTAGAGACAAGGATGATGAAACTTTGTCTCACTTACTTTGAGCATATTTTAAGAGGAATTACTCATCAGAGAGTGACACCATGCTGGAAAAGGTTCGCAAAAGAAAGGAAGATCCTCAACTAGATAGATTGACATAGTGACTTCTGCAGTGGGTTTGAGCAGGACAGAGATGACAAAAAATGGCATAAGGATACAGTCAAGTTCAAATGTGTTGTTCATAGGATCTCTATGTGTAGACTTAACTGGTGGCCTAATGGTAAGATATTGCACTGCACACATAGACACACAGTTTGTATCAACCACCTGCTCCATAGGAGAAGGGTGGACAATCTCTCCCCATGTGATTTACAGCCTCTAAAAACTAACTGGATGGCCAGAAACAGGTTGGTTTTAACTCAACAAAACATGACAACAAAACAAATAGTTTAAGTGTCTTCTTTAGTTTTTAGATTTGTAATAATTGTACAGGTATTTTTCCCCCTCAAATTGCCTCAAATGAGAAATATGTAATTATTTTATAACAAGGATACTGTGCTATCGCAGATGACACAACCATACTTGTTGCAGAAGATAAAAGACTACAGCCTTCAATATGGACTTCATCAAGAAAATAAAAGTTCTACCACTGGGATTTATAGAAACCCAGTGGTGGATTACTATGAGTTGGAACTGACTCAACAGCAGTGGTTTTAAGCACCTTTTCCTAGACTCAAGTTATCCTAATCTAAAAAAGCCAGCTTGCAACTCTAGCTGTAGTAGTCACAGTACATTGCTGCACCCCACAGGAACCAAATCCAGCTGCTGCAGCCTTTATCCAAAGCCCGGTAAACCTTTGTTGCTAAAAATATGTAGTCCTTGAAATTTATCTACCCCATGGTCTCCATGTTTCAGTGGATTGATGGCAAAAGTGTCCCTAAGCATCTTTTCTCCTGGGATTTTAGCAGGAAGGCACAACAGATTTGAAAGAGAAAAGAAACTAAGGACTGTTCTGATTAATTTGAACCCAGTGACACCTAAGGGACTGAACAATATGCTAGTAAAGCTAGTATTTGTGTCCTCTGATTAACTACTTCTTCCTTTTAAATGTGAGAGAAGATCAGGAGCGGTGGAAAAAACCCTTTCTTTCAATTATACGTACCCATTAAAGGTGCAATTTTTTTTACTTCCATCCATATTTTTATTGGTATGTTTATAATTAGTCTCATGAATTGTGCTTTATTCATATACATAGTAGGGTTTTTTTTACGAGATCAACCTAATGTATTTTTTTTTAAATTTAGTTTGTAATTATATTTTAGGGCATTATTTTTATCGTAGGAGTATGCAATGAGGGTTGCAGAGTGGATTATATTTGGGGGTAGGGGGTGGGGT
>NW_006399861.1:6229770-6242409 GCF_000299155.1 Elephantulus edwardii
CCTGAAACAATAACAATACATCAAAACCACACCAAATACAAAACCAAAAAAGTCACTAAAACTCCCAAATGCACATTGGTTCAAATTAAAATGCATTTAACCCAGAGAAGATTTCTGAGTAAAATAACATCAATTATGAAAAATACTACTTGTGTGCCATTGAATAATTTCTGACTCAAAGCAATCCCCAGGACAGTGCAGATTGCCATCATTTTTCCTCGACTGCACTCATTATGAACACAGATCACTAGGTCTTGTCTGCCTCAGACAGTCTAAGTTGGCAGAACTTAGTCATCTTTCAGGTCCGCAGCCAAACACATAACCGTTGTACTATCACACTGTTCTCACAAGGCTTCTGAAAATGCTAGTGATACACTATTTTCTACTATCTACTGACTGAATTGTCTGATTGAAAATAACAGATGAATCTTAGTGGGAAGCAGAGTATCAGAAGAATGTCTATTTGAGTTTTATTGACTAAGCAAAGGCATTTGACTGTGTGGATCACAAGAAATTGTTGCTAACATTGAGAGGAAGGGAACCCCACTTGATTGTGCTCATGTGATACCTATACTTAGATCAGGAAGCAGTCCTATGAACAGATCAAGTGAACACGGCATGGTTCAAAATCAAGGAGTGTGCCAGGGGCGTGGCCTTTCTCCATACCTTTTCAATTACTGTGCAGATCAGATCATGGCCTTTGTGAAAAAGAATGTGGCACCAGGATTGGAGGAAGAATCATCAACAACCTGTATTATGCAGATGACTACACAACTTTGCTCATCGAAACTAAGGAGGGCTTGAAGTGTTTGCTGCAAAAGGTCAAGGACTATAGTCTTTGTTATGAATTACATCTCAACAGCAAGAAAGCAGATATTTTTACCACTAGGCCAATAGACAAATCAAGAGATGAATTTAATTGAGAAAGTCAGCTGTCAGGAACTTCTCCTAAATACTGAAGAGCAATGATGTCAGTCTGGAGACTAAGGCACATCTGATCTAGGTCATAGTCTTTGCAATTGATTGCTCTGTGTCAGAGAGCTGAACAATGACTAGGGATGATAGAAAGAGATTGATGCTTTTGAGCTGTGGTGCTGGAGAAGAGTGTTGAATATACCATGGACTGCTAGGAGAACAAACAGGTTCATCCAGGAGAGGGTGAAACCAGGCTGCTCCTTGGAATCAAGGATTCTGAAGTTTTGTCTGACATACTTTGGATGTGATACAAGGAGGGAACAGTGTTTGGAGAGGAACATCATGCTTGGAAGGGTAGAGGGACAGTGTTAGAGAGGAAGGCCCTCGATGAGATGGATTGTTTCAGTGACTGCAGTAATGGGGATGGGTGTGTCAAAGACAGTGAAATTGGCACAGGATAGAGCAGGGTTTAGGGCTCTTGTACATAGGGTTGCCATGAGTCACAAATGACTCAACAGCACATAACAATAAACAACAAAAAGCCAATAGACAGCATCATGATAGATGGAGAAGAGATTGTAGTTGTTAGCAATTTCATCTTGCTTGTATTAACAGTCAACACTGTTGGCACCAACAGTCAGGAAATCAAATGATTAGTTGCTTTGGGAAAATCTGTTGTGAGACACCTCTCCAGAGTGCTAAGGAGTAGCAATGTCAGTCTTGACACCAAGGTGTACCTGATCCAAGCCATGGTTGTCTGCCACCAATCACAGTGATCGTGGCAATGGGGTCAAGTGTTTCAGATACAGTGAGATTGGCTCAGGATAGGGCAGGATCCAGGGCTATTGTTCATAAGGTCACTATGAGTAGAAGTTGATTCAATGGCACATAACAACAACACCACCATCACCAACAACAACAATAACAAAAACTGACTGGATGGGGAGCTCTTTTGGTCTAGTGGTAAGGATTTGTGCTTCCAACCCAAAGTCGTGTGGTTCTAATCTACTAGCTTCTTTATGGGATAAAGATAAGCATTCTCCTTCTGTGCAATTTATAGCCTCTGGAAAGCCACTGCAGGGTCAGCTATGAGTCATTTCTGACTTGATGGCACATAGCAACAAGAGCAATTGACTGGATCGATAATATGCTACAGGTGTACAAGGTATCTGACATGACAGAAACAGAAAGACCAAATGCAGAGAAAGGTCAGGAACTGAATCATCAGAGATGTGATTCTGAAGCTTGGGGACAGTCATGGTTTAAATTTGTCTTTGAAATAAGTCCTACTGATTTAAGTGCAAGATTACGGCTATCTCAATGACGCGTGAAGCCAACTTTACTAGTTGATTTGTGTTTCTGATCATTCTGTTGATGGGCTGGCTTTAGCAGAGTGTGGCCTGGTTAATATTCAGCATGATTGATTTTACAGTTTGACCTTCGTCTCAGCAGCCTGATGGTTGTGAAAAGGAAAGGTATTTAGGAGACCAGCCAAAATGTCTATGAAAAATGGAACCCCAAGTGCCCCAATATCCACTCTAATTTGCTTGGTTTACCTAGTGTTAATTGCTTCCTGGCCTTATCCCTTAGAATGCACCTTTACAGTTTGTATCCTGTCCAATTAGGAGTGCAGCATTTTAACCCTTTCCACAGATCGGAAGTGGGTGCATGTTCATTTTCTATTTGGGCCTTTACTAGAGACAGTCCAATTAACCTCTGAGCAGTAGGGCTGATAAGTTTGACTTCCCAGCTAACCTTTTTTTCCCCTTTTCTTTGTGACTTTCCTCCTCTACTGGACTTTTGGAGGTAAGACCAGGAAATGATCCTGAGCAATTAACTTATTTCATAAATCCAATCAAAAATAGTAATCACAGTTTGTGCAAGAGGGCAGAGGGAGAGGTCAAAAGAACTGGATGTAGAGGAAAGGATTCTTTTTGCTTTTATTAATAAACTTATTGCCTTTCTAATATTGATTCTCCCAAATTAATATTACATTTATCTTATTGCTCTATAGACAATTCCTCTGTAGTACACTATGATAAATAAAAATAGTAGGCAAGTAACTGCTCCAGTGATCTTGGATCACCCTTTTACGTGAAACAGTTTATTCCCTGGAGCATTTTGAAAATGCACTACTGGCCTTCCCTGAATTTAATTAGACTTATGGGCAAACATGATTCAGTGGAAACTAAGAGGCAGAGTTTAAATATGCTCCGATGACAGCTGGCTTACTTGCTAGAGCAGTTGCAAAAGGACTTTGCTAATGATTCAAGCAGATGGACAGAAGGAAGAAAGCTGAATGTTAGAACGTGTGAGAGGCCAGAGGTCAAGGTGAATGAGCTTGGCGATTTCCTGAGGTCTGTGGGTGTTTTGTATTGCAGCCTAAATTGAGGGTTGTTTTTAATTTGATCCATTTTTCTAAACATAAAGTAGGTTCATTAAACCAAAATAATAATAAAAAAGTCTCTGCTCTTCATTTAGTTCCCAATTAACTATTTTTTTAAACTTCCAAGGTAAATACTACATTTATTTGTGAAGCATAAGCATTTCAGAAAGGTTTATTTAGCAAAGTTTTTTTTTCTTGCTTACTTTCTTTACAGAATATGATTCTTTGAGGTTTTAAAGTATCAGAAAAATAGAAATAAAATGTGTTTTTGCCTTTTCTTTACTTATTTCTTTTTCTTCTAGTGTAGGGATATTACAAAAAGTAGCTTAAATCGATTACATTATAAACTAACCATTCCTTTCTTTCTAGAAAACTATTTCCTGGACATTTGCTGAGATTTAGGTTATTTAGGTTTAAGATCCGACATCATGTTTTCTATTTCTTATGATTTTATAACTATTACATTTTTCAGCTTTAATAAAATTTTATTGAAGCCAAGACATTAACTAACCTTTAGTTGGACAATCAAGTCCCTTGAAGGGGGTTATAAATTTGAAAGGAAGATTGTTTTCATTCCATAAAAGAGATTATTTTGAAAGCTAAAATATATGTACTACTTACAGAGGGAAACAAAGTGAAGCTTTGTTGGAAAAGGTACATTTTTCTGTACCCCTGGTGGAGGAACAGCACAGATTTGGGGCAGAAATGGAGAAACGTATGCAGAGGGAAAGGCAGCTGCCCACACACCCGTGCCCCTGTTCAGCAAGGAGAAGCCATTGGCACTAGCAGCCATTGACTTGGGGTCAATTATTTATTTATTTAAAAATAAAATTTTAATTATATGAAACCAAAACTTTATGGGTGTGTAAAATATTAATGCAGCAACTAGATACATTGTTTATTGCCTTGCTTTCTAAACCTTTTCAGACTGAAATCCATGTGGGACTCATAAAAAGTTTCCAGGACTGACTGTTGTGTTGTGGGTTTATTTTTTTCAAATTACCACAAATCATAATTAGCGGCTGTTTCTTCACAGTTTTCATACTTGTGTGTAGGTGCTGTCTGTGTTCAGTTTTAGGACTACCTCACCATGAGCAACACTACTTTAAAAACCAGTGCTTGACTGATGTAGTTAGGAACCCTAACCAGATCCATCAAATAGTTGGTTAGGTTGAGGTGGTTAGAAACCCAACACACCCAAAATGAGAAGTAACGTAGTTTCCTCAGGAAGGAGAGTTACCTTAGACCTTGGTTTCTGTTTTATTTTACTATAAACAATGCAGATAGACTACATAATCTCACTTTTTAAGTTTTTTCACTTATAAGTGATACTACATCCAAAAAAAGTTCACTTTTATCTACGACTGTAGCAGAAGACAATATTGGAGTGAAAAGAGCAGGCTGAGGTTTACACCCAACTCACAGTCTTGCCGCGAACTGGTTCGTACCTTGGGCAAGTTTCATAAACTCTTCTTTTCCCTGTAAAATGCGAACATTATCCACCTTGCTGGGCTGCTATGAGCATGACAGGAAATAATTTATTTAAAGCAGCAATCTCAAGTCACAGAACTTCGTGAGCAAACAACAAATTCTGCTCTTCCTTCTCTCAAAATTACTTGAGGAGTAATCTATTTGCTTACTTTGCTAAATATTTCACCTGCATTTGTCTTCTTGAACTTCAAAAATAAAAACTATTAAAAATGTGAGGAAGGTTCTCTGGTGACTTTAGTTCTACACTGAGGAAATAGACATAGAATCAAGCAATAAATTACTTGAGGCTGGATCTGCTTGATTTTGAGACTTGTCTTTTTAACCATTCAATATCCTGTAAAAGGAGATTGCTGTATCAACAGAGAAGAAACAGACTATTAATGTTATAAGGGATCAAGGAACAGAAACATTTAACAGTTTTTGTAACTATGATTTTTATAAAATGTATCTTGTTTTAAATGATAATGAGAAAACACATTGTTAATGCTTGTTCGCAGTTGTTATGGTCGCAGTTGTTATATGCTGTGGAATTAACAAAGACTCATAATGACCCTACGAACAATGGATCTAAACCTTGCTCTATCTGGAGCCAACTTCACCATCTCCTACAACTTGATTCTATTGCCACAATCACTGTGTCAGTCCATCTCATTGAGGATCTTCCTCTCTTGCACTGTCTACCCTTCCAAGCATGATGCCCTTATCTAAGGACTGGCCCCTCCTCATAACATGCCCAAAGTATGTGAAACACCTTTGCCTCCAGTACAGGGATGCAAAACAGAAAAGGCCATCCAAAAAGGGAATGGTAGGGCCCAATTAGATTCCTTGGGTGGCGCAAATAGTCAAGTGCTTGATCATTAGCAGAAAGGCTATCAGTTCAGATCCACTGACAGGTGCTTGAGAAGAATTATCTAGTCATCTACTTTTGAGGGACCACAGCCCTTAAAACCCTATGGAGAAGTTGTATTCTTCCACATATAGGTTTACCATGAGTTGAAACTTACTCGATGGCAACTAGTTTAGGATTCAAATGCACAAAATTTCTGGAAGTGAATCGGCTATGAAGAGGTTACAGCAATGTCAATGTCGTGATGGAATTGCTGAACCTATTTCTTCAGGAAATAAGGGAACAGTCAGCTTAGATTAGCCTGCAACAATAGGCAGGCTAGATTAGCCTGTGACAATATCAAACAACATACAATCTCAGCGACTTAAAAGACACAAGTTTGTGCTTTCATTTGTTCAAAGTCTCCTATAGTTCTGATTCCACATTCATCCATGAATTTCACCCAGTTATTTCAATCTCAGGGTACTCTCATCCCCAAGAAACATGCTGGATGGTTGCAGGAGCAGGAGGAGAGAATGCTGGAGGAGGGCTTTCCCAGGCAGTAACACCTTCCATGCCTGAGTCATCCAACAGAACAAGGCACACATGCCCTGCCTAAACTGCGGAGATGTGGGGTCGGGAGACGAGGGATGTTGTTGTGGGAACCACATGGCTGAGTACGATATAAGCCACATATTCAAGACCTCAGGTAGGCTATTGTTTATTTATGAATTTTCTGATAGTTTAGTAGAAATAATTTCGAGTTATTAAAACTCTCTCAGCTTGGAGAAAGTATGTTGTTGTTGTTATGTGCCGTCTAGTCGTTTGCGACTCATAGCGACCCTATGTACAACAGCCCTAAACCGTGCTCTATCCTGTGCCAATCTCATTGCCTCTGACAAACCCATCCCGAGTACCCCAGTGACTGAATCAATCCACCTCATAGAGGGTCTTCCCCTCCTGCGCTGTCCCTCCACTCTACCCAGCATGATGTCCCTCTCTAAAGACCTGTCTCTCCTTACAACATGTCCAAAGTATGTCAGACGAAGCCCCAGAATCCTTGCCTCCAAGGAGCAGCCTGGTTTAATCCTCTCTAGGATGAATCTGTTTGTTTTCTTGGCAGTCCATGGTACATTCAGTACTCTTCTTCAGCACCACAGCTCAAAGGCGTCAATTCTCCTTCTATCCTCCCTAGTCATTGTCCAACTCTCTGATGCATAACCATGATTGCAAAAACCATGGCCTGTATCAGGTGGACCTTAGTCTCCAGAGAGACACTGTTGCTCTTGAGAAAGTATAGTTTTTATTATTATGACAGTCAATTTTGATTAAGACACGTTGTTAGCTAGCTGCCTGGACTCTGCTGTGATTCACGGATATTTTATCTATCTATAATTGTTAGGTACCATTGAGTTGGGTAGGATTCATGATCCTATGAACAACAGATCTGAATCCTGTCCTATCTTATGCCATCCTCACAATTTCTGACATGCTGTTGTTGTTGTTATGTGCCATTGAGTCACCTGTGATTCATAGTGACCTTATGTACATTAGCTCTGAAACCTTCCCGATCCTGAGCCAATCTCGTCATCTTCAACAGATCTATTCCCATTCCTCTAGACACTGAGACACTCCATCTTATCCAGGGTCTTCCTCTCCTGTGCTGTCCTTCAGCCCTTTGAAGAATGATGTCCCTTTCCAAGGACTGGTCCATCTTGACTATGTACTCAAAATACTTGAGATGGAACCTCAAAATCCTTACCTCCAGGGAGCTACCTGGTTTTACCCTCTCTAGAACAGACCTGTTTGTTCTCCTGGAATCCATGGTATGTTCAACATTCTTCTCCAGCACCACAACTCAAAGGCATTGATTCTTTTTCTATCATACTTAGTTTGTTCAGCTCTTGGATGCATAGCAAGTAATTGTGAAAACCATGGCCTGGATCAGGCATGCTGGAACCAATTGCTACAGTCACTGTGTCACTTCACTGATTTAAGGTCTTCCTTTCTTTTCAGTTTTGCACCTTTCAAAGCATGAATTCTCCCTCCAAAGAACAGCCTCTCCTACAACATGCCCAAAATGTGTGAGATGAAATATTATCATCTTTGCCTCCAAGGGAGCTCTGGTAGCCTAGTGGTAAGAAAGTGCACTTCAATTTTGCAGAAAAGCAGTTCGAATCCATCAGCTGCTCCACTGGAGAAGGATAGGCAATCTCTTCCATTTTGGTTAACAGCCTCTGAGAACTCACTGGTGGGTCAGCTATAGGTCAGTTCTGACTTAATGACAAAAACTATCATCTTTATTCATTGTCCAGCTCTCAGATGCACAGCAAATGATGGAAAAGACCGTTACCAGAATCAGGTGCACCTTAGTTCAAATTCATCATTGCTCCTCATAATTTGGAACAGTCTCTGACTTCATGATTTTCCCAGTGCAATATGTCTCCTGATGACTGCTGGCACCAGGGGTGTTGATTTTGGATACAAGTAAGATGAATTCATTGACAATTTCAATCTTTCTTTCATCTATCATGATGTCCAGTGGTGAGGATTTTTGTCTTCTTGATGTTGAGACAGAATTCATATTAAAGGCTGAATTCTTTATCTCATGCAATAAGTGCTTCAAGTTCTTCTCACTTTCAGCAAGCAAGGTTGTGTCATCTGCATAATGTAGGATGTTAATGAGTGTTTTTCCTATCCTGATACCACATTCTACTTCACAGACCAAATGTAACTTTTTTTTTCTAGTGGGTCATCTTTCCTGTAGACATAATTAAAAAACAATTAAGACAGTCCTCTCGCTATTCTTACCTCTAAGGAGTATTCTGATTATATTCTAAGATTGGTTTGTGTTGCTCTTTCAGCTACTAAAAATGATTCTAAGTGGGAGTTAAAAGTAATAGTGCTTTTGGAAACTGAAGATTGGCATTCAATAAATAGGAATGGTTTTGCTTGTTTCAAGTAGTAAGAAGTTACAAAGCTGTACAACAAACAAAGGGAAAACCCTCAAAATTGAAAGATTATCTTTTTACTCTGTCAATATGAGTGGGCAGTAGAATGGGTGGTAGAAGGAACACGGAGATGACAGCTTTAGGATACTCATGTTCTTTACTTTCCTGCACAATGTGATGGGAAACAGTGACTACCACAGCTCAGAGTCCTTCACTCTCCCTATATAAGCAATTAAAACAGGTTGTCATTATTGTGCACTTGAAACTGTTGTTGGCTTGGAACCAGCTCCCAGTAATCCTGAAGTGGATTTTCAGAACCAGTATATTGCATGGGAGGAGATTTCTCAGCTTTGTCCCTTAGAGCAGCCAGTGAATTCAAACGTCATGTCTTCTTTAGAAGCACAATTCCTTACCACTGAGCCACTAGGCTAGGCTATTCTCAATTACTTGCTATGCATCTAAAAGGTGGACAATGACTAAAGAAGGATCAATGCCTTTTAGTTGTGGTAACAGAGAAGAGTGGTGAAAACACAATAGATACCAAGAGAATAAGTAAGTCTGTCCCAGACAGGTTGTTCCTTGGAAGCAAGGATTTTGAAACTACATCTCATGTAACTTGGGCATGTTGCAAAGAGGGACCAGTCTTTGGAAAAGGATATCATGTTTGGAAGAAGAGAGGGTCAGCGCAGAAGAGGAAGACCCTGGATGAAATCAATTGATGTGGTGACTGTGGCATGGGGGCAAGGGTGCCATAGATGTTGAAGTTGGCTCAGGATGGGGCAAAATTCAGAACTATATTGTTCCTAGGGTCTCTGTGAGTCTTCATTGACTTGATGGCACATAACACGTAATAACAGCAACAAACCACAAGAGCTCCCTTGCTGTTGTTGTTATGTGCCATCGAGTCACTTGCAACTTATAGTGAAGGGACCCAGTGTACAAGAGCCCTAAACCCTGCTCTATCCTGTGCCAAACCTCACTGTTTCTGACACACCCACTCCCATTGCCCTAATCACCGAACTGATCCATCTCATTGAGGATCTTCCTCTCCTGCACTGTCCCTCCACTCTCCCAAACATGATAACCCTTCTCCAAGGACTGCTCCCTCCTTGCAACATGCCCAAAGTATGTCAGACGAAGCTTCAGAATTCTTGCCTCCAAGGAGCAGCCCATTTTCACCCTTTCTAGGACAAACTTGTTTGTTCTTCTAGTCCATGGGATATTCAACATTCTTCTCCAGCACCATAGCTCAAAGGCATCAATCTCTTTCTATCATCCCTAGTCAATATCCAGCTCTCCAGCACACAGCACACAATTTCGAAAACGATGGCCTGGATCAGGCACATCCTAGCCTCCAGACTGACATCGTTGCTGTTCAGAGAGCAACTCTGGAGAGGTCTCTGACAGCTGACTTTCCCAATGCAATTCGTCTCTTGATTTCTTGGCTGCTGATACCGAGAATGTTGACTGTGGAGCCAAGCAAACGAAAACTGTTAACTAGCTCAACCTCTTCATCATCCATCCATACTGACACTGCCAATTGGCCCAGTGGTGAGGATCTTTGTTTTCTTGATGTTGAGCTTCAATCTATATTGAAGGCTGCAGTCCTTGACCTTCTGTAGCAAGTGCTTCAGGTCCTCCTCAGTTTCAGCAAGCACGGTTATGTCATCTGCATTATGCAGGTCATTCCTCCTTGAACAGACCAGCACCCCAGATTATCTGTTCTGCAAACAGATTGAAAGGGTATGGAGACAGGATACATCCCTGGCAGACTCCCTTCCTAATTTTGAACATGCAGTGTCTCCTTGCTCTGTTGACTGCCTCTTGGTTCAAGTATAGGTTTCACATAAGCACAATCAAATCTCATAGGATTCGCATTCTTCTCAGAGTCAGCCACAGCTTGTTGTGATCCACAGTCAAAAGCCTTTGCATAGTCAATGAAGCACAGATTGACATTCCTCTGGTACTCTGCTTTCTGCCAAGATCCATCTAACATTAGCTATAATATCCTTAGTACCACAGCCTCTTCTAAACCCAGCCTGCACATCTGGCAGTTCTTTGTTGATGTGTTGCTCCAGTTGTCTCTTGATAATTTTTCAGCAGAATCTTCCTTGCAAGTGAAATGAATAATATTGTTCTATGATTTCTGCATTCTGTCGGGTCACCTTTCTTTGGAATGGGAACAAATATTGGTCTTTTCCTGTCAGTTGGCCAGCTGGTTGTTCTCCAGATTTCTTGGCACAACTTAGTGAGCACATACAGAGCAATATCTCTTGAAACATGTCAATTGGTATGCTGTCAACTCCTGGAGCCTTTTTTTTTTAACCAATTCTTTCAGAGCAACTTGAACTTCCTCCTTCATCACCACAGGCTCTTGCTCATATGTTATTTCATGAAATTCTTTTGTGTCAGCCAATTTCTTCTGGTACAGTAACTCTGTACACTCCTTCTATCTTCTGTTAATGCTTCTTGGATCATTTAACACTCTGCCCAAAACATTCTTAAGTATTGCCACTCATGGCTTGAATTTGTTTTTCAATTCTTTCATCTTAAGAAATGTTGAGAATCCACCAGATGCTCTGCCGGGAAAAGGAGGGACAATCTCCTCCTGTACCAGTCAGATCTGATTTGACGGTAGACTCACACAAAAATAATAAAATTTTTAAAAAAAGAAATGTTGAGTGAGTTTGGCCCTTTTGACTTTCTAACTCTAGCTCTTTGCACATTTCATTATAGTATCTTGCTTTGTCATCCCAAGCTGCCTTTGAAATTTTCTATTCATCTCTTTAATTTCTTGATTTCTTCCTTTACCTTTGACTTCTCAGTGCTCTAATGCAATATTCAGAGTCTCATCTGACATCCATGTTGGTCTTTTCTTCCTCAGAGGCTGTAGTGATCTTTTGCATTCTTCATGGACAATATTCTTTATATACTCCCACAGCTCATTTTGTCTATGCTCATTGGTGTTCAAGGCCTCAAACCTATTGTTTTGATGGTTTTAAAATTTGAGTGGGATAGACTTAAGGTCAAATTTTGGTTCCTAGGGATTTGATTTTATTTTCTTCAACTTCACTTTGCACTTGCACATGAGTAGTTGGTATTCTGTTCCACAATCAGCATCTGGTCTGGTTCAGAGCTGATACTGACCTTCTCCAGCAATTCTTTCCACAATGTAATCTATTTGATTTCAATGCATACCATCAGGTGAAATTCATATGTCAAGCAAAAACAAAACAAAATTAAGAAACCCAAAATGTCAGTAATGAAAATAAAAAAAAATGATTAGATGATCATTTTACAAGAGAAAGCATTTTTGGTAAAGAAACATTTACATGTCTGGATAGTTGTAAATTTAAATTGTTTTGAAATTGCTGTTCATGTTTTCCTAGGGAACATTATTCTATCTTCTTGGAAAAGCACAATTTACCTCTTTCCTGTTGCTGTCAGCTGCCATAGACTTAACTACAAGTCGGAGCAAACCAGTGTGCAACAGAACAAACCCATGCCCAACAGATTGGGGGGAGTTACAGATATTAAAAAAGTAGTGAAAATGGTTTGGTGACTTAAATTCTTGCCTCAGATTTTTTTTTCAACAGGTAAAAAGGTGAGGGAAAATGGGGTTGCTCTCATAGGTAAAAAAGTAATATCTAGATCCATCTTGAAGTACAACATTGTGAGTGATAGCATTATATCAATATGCTTACAAGGAAGTCCAGTGAATACCACTATCATTCAGATATATGCATCAGCAACCAGAGCCAAAGAAGAAGAAATAGATGATTTCTACCAATTTTTACAGTCAGAGATCAATCGAACATGCAATCAAGATGCATTGATTAAAAAATATTAAAAAAAGATTAAAAAAAAGATGCATTGATAACAATAGGTGACTGAAATGCAAAAGTTGGGAAGAGAGAAGAAGAATCACTAGTTGGGAAATATGGGCTTGGTGACAGAAATGAAGCTGGAGATAGAATGATTGAATTTTGTACAATCAATGACTTATTCATTGCAAATACATTTTATAAGAAACATAAACGCAGGTTATACACATGGATTTCACCTGATGG
>NW_006399861.1:6244205-6249427 GCF_000299155.1 Elephantulus edwardii
CCATGGTTTTTGCAATCACTTGTTATGCATCAGAGAGTTGGACAATTACTAGGGTGGATAGAAAAAGAATTGATGCCTTTGAGCTGTAGTGCTGGAGAAGAGTATTGAATGTTCCATGGACTGCCAAGAAAACAAACAGATTCATCCTGGAGAGGGTTAAACTAGGCTATTCCTTGGAGGCAAGGATTCTGGGCCTTTGTCTGACATACTTTGTACATGCTATAAGGAGAGACAGGTCCTTGGAGAGCGACATCATGCTTGGTAGGGTGGAGGGACAGCGCAGGAAGGAAAGACCCTCTATGAGGTTGACTGATGCAGTGACTAGGGTAATCAGGATGGGTGTGTCCAGAGGCAATGAGATTGGCATAGGATAGAGCAGTGTTTAGGACTGTTGTGCATAGGGTCATTATGAATCGCAAGTGACTTGACAGTACATAACAACAACAACAACAAATTGTAACAAGTAGTAAGTGCATAACAATAGAAGCCATCAGCTAAGCACATTGAAAGGAATTCTGGTGGCTTAGTAGTAAGAAACTGAGATGCCATTGCAAACTATGCAGTTCAAATCCACCAGGTGCTCCACTGTAGAATGCTGGACATTCTTCTCCTGGGTGATTAACTGAATTACCTGAAATAATCTGAAAACCTCCTGGAGGGTCCACTGTGGGTCAGTTCTGACTCGATGGTATACAAGAACAACAAGAACAGGTCAGGTGAGCACTCTAAGAGCTTATAGTTAACTGTCATCTGTCCAGTCTTCCATCACTCTAACTGCACATGTTATAGAAGTACCCTATATGCTCTCCTGGTTGTAGAATTTCTAGGATGCTTGGAAGAGGGTTTATGTTCTGGACTAGGACTTCTAGAGTTCTTCCAAGCTTTTCTTTAATCACGTTTATATGCTTTGGTTTTAGTCCTGGGTCCATGATCCACTTTGAATTAGTTTTTGTGTATGAAGTGAGGTGTGGATCTTGCTTAAGTTTTCTGCAGATATTTTTCCAATTTTGCCAGCACTATTTGTTAAAAAGGCTGTAATTTCCCCACTTAACTTTTTTTTTTTTGTTAAAAATCTATTTGCTATAGGTAGATGGGCTGATTTCTGGATTCTCAAGTCTATTCCATTGATCTATGTGTCTGTCATTGTACCAGTCTTGACCACCATGGCAGTGTAGTAGGATTTGAGATCAGGGAGTGAGATGCTCCTACCTTGTTTCTCTTTTTAAGGAGTGCTTTGCTTATTTGGGGCCTCTTTCCATTCCAAATGAAATTAGAAATTGCCTTTTACATCTCATTGAAGAATGGATTTGGAATTTGTATTGGAATTGCATTGAAATCAAGAAGGGGGTCCATCAGGGAGGTATTCTGTCTCCATACCTTTTCAATCTGTATGCAGAACAGATCATCCGAGACGCTGGGCTATACAAAGAGGAATGTGGAATCAGGATTGGTGGAAGAATCATCAACAACCTGCGTTATGCAGATGACATAACTCTGCTTGCTGAAACTGAGGAGGACCTGAGGCACTTGCTGCAGAAGATCAAGGACTACAGCTTCCTACATGGACTGAAGCCAAATGTCAAGAAAACAAAGATTTTAACCACTGGGCCAATTGGCAGCATCAACATGGATGGTGAGGAGATTGAGATAGTTAACAGTTTTAATTTACTTGGCTCCACAGTCAACGCTCTTGGTAACAGCAACCAGGAAATCAGGAGATGAATTGCATTGGGAAAGTCAGCTGTGAGGGACCTCTCAAGAGTACTGAAGAGCAACGATTTCGTACTGGAGACTAAGGGTCGCCTGATCCGGGCTATAGTCTTTGCTATTATGTGCTATGCATCAGAGAGTTGGACAGTGAATAGGGCTGATAGAAAGAGGATTGATGCCTTTGAGCTTGGTGCTGGAGAAGAGTGTTGAATATACCATGGATTGCTAGGAGAACAAACAGGTTTGTCCTGGAGAGGGTGAAGCCAGAATGTTCCCTGGAGTAAAGGATTCTGAAGCTTCGTCTGACATATTTTGGGCATGTTGCAAGGAGGGACTGGTCCTTGGAAAGGGACATCATGTTTGGCAGAGTGGAGGGGAAGCGAAGGAGAGGAAGACCTTTGGTGAGATGGATCTATTCTGTGACTGGAGCAGTGGGAATAAGTGTGTTTGAGATGGCTAGGTTGGCACAGGATAGAACAGCATTCAGAGCTCTTTTACATAGGGTTGCTATGAGTCACAAGCGACTCGATGGCACGTAACAACAACAACAAGTATTATCATTGTCACAATATTGAGTCGTCTTATTCATGAGTAAAGGATATTCCTCCACTTCTCAGGTCTCTTTTTGTTTCATGTAGTAATGTTTTATAATTTTCTTTGAATAGATCCTTTGTGCTTTGTGCTTCTCATTTGTTAGCTGTACTTCTAAGTATTTAAACTTGTGATTAGCTATTGGGAAGGGTATTGTTTTTCTTAGCTCCAGTTACCTCAGTCACTGAGTCAATCTATCTCATTAAGTGTCTTCCTCTCTTGCAGTGTCCCTCCATCCCTCCACGCACCATGTTCCTTTGCAAGAACTGGTGCCTACTTTGCAACATGCCCAAAGTACGTCAGACAAAGCCTCAGAATCTTTGCAGCCAAGGAGAAACTTGGTTTTACCCTCTCCAGGATGAGCTTGTTTGTTTTCTTAGCAGTCTATGGTATATTCAATGGTCTTCTCCAGCATCACAACTCAAAGGCATTGATTATTCTTTTATCATCCATAGCCATTGTCAAGCTCTCTGATGCATAGAAAGTAAGGTGAAGACCATGACCTGGACTAGGTGCACCTTAGTCTCAGACTGACATCATTGATCTTCAGTACTCTGGAGAGGTCCTTGATAGCAGATTTTCCCAATGCAATTTGTCTTTTGACTTCCTGGCTGCTGGTCCCAAGAGTGTTGATTGTAGAGCCAAGCAAGCTAAAGCTGTCAAAAATCTCAATCTTTTCACAGTCTATCATCACGCTGCCAATCAGCCCAGTGGTGAGAATTTTTGTTTTCCTGATGTTGACCTTCAGTCCATAGAGAAGGCTGTAGTCTTTGACCTTCTGCAGCAAATACGTCAGGTCCTCCTCATTTTTGGCAAGCAAAGTTGTGTCATTTGCATAATGCAGGTTGTTGATGAGTCTTCCTCCAATCCTGATGCTACATTCCTCCACAAAGAGCCCAGCGTCCCAGATAGTCTGTTCCCAGATTAAAAAGGTATGGAGATGGGATGCATCCCTGGCATAAACCCTTCCTGATTTTGAACCATGCATTATAACAGTCCTTAAATATAATTAAACTCATGCTGTTGAAAAAACCTCTTGTTGTTGTTGGGTGCCATACAATTGCCTATGACTTATACTGACCAACAGATCTAACCTTGCCCAATTTGGCATGATCTTCATCTTCTCTGATATATTTGAGCCCATTGCTACAATCACTGTGTCAATATATCTTGTTGAGCATCTCCCCTACCTTTCCAGGAATAGTATCTTTTTCCAAGGCCTAGTGTCTCCTGACAAGATGTCCAAAGTATGTTGATACCACGTCTCACAATCCTTGCTTCTGAAGAGCACTCTGTAATTCATCAAAGACAGATTTGTTTGTTCTTTTACCATGGACAAACAGGTCTGTCCTGAAGAAGGTTAAATCAGGCTGTTCCTTGGAGGCAAGGATTTTAAAACTCTTTCTGGCTTTCTGTCCTGGAGAAGGACATCATACTTGGAAGTATGGAGGGTCAGTGTAGGAGAGGAAGATTCTAGATGAGATGGATTGACACAGTGACTGTGGCAATGGAGTCAGTGTCAAAAACTGTGAGATTGTCTCAAGATGAGGCAGTGTTCAGAGCTATTGTTCATAGGTTACTTGAGTCACAGTCAACTTGACGACACCTGATAACAACAGTATAATCTATTGTCTTCACCAATATACCAGTTCTAAGGAAATGATTCTTCTTCAGTCTTCCTTACTAATTTTCCACCTTCCCCATGCATCTGCGGTTTAGGCTGTGATTTAAGCCAGGTGCATCCTAGTTCTTAAAGTGCTATCCGTGCTGCCCGACACTTTGCAGGAGTCTTCTGCAGCAGGCTTGTCTAGGAAACACACTTCTGACTTCTTGACTATTGCTTCCACGGGCCTTCTGTGTGGACTGAAAGAAAATGAAATCCTTTGCAGTTTCAACCTTCATTGGAGATGATTTTTTTTTTTTTGGTGAAGCTATGAAAAATTTTATGTCCTTTCTGTTGTGGTATAATCTCTACTGAAGGCTATTGTGGTACTCAAGTTGGGGTATTTTTTTAAAAAAATTATCTCTAAACTACTTGCTCCGTAAATGAAAAATTCTGTCTGCTTAGTAATACTATGGTTGTTATTGTTGAGTACCATCAAGTCAGACCCGACCCACAGTGGACGCTACAACAGTTTTCAAAGGCAGTTAATCACACAGGAGGATATTGCCCAATCTTCTCCTTTGGAGCAGCTTGAAGCCTTGAACTGACTGCCTTTGGGATTGCAGTACAACTTCTTGCCACTTGGCCCCCAGTGCTCTAGTAATACTAGGGATAGTATTCACGAGAAAGCACATATGCAGTGCCTTTGAGCATAGTTCATGGATATTTTCATGCCACTCAGAGTGAAAGCTAAAGAGGGAATCCACTAACCTGTGCCTCTCTGCCCAACCACTGCTACCTCATCTATGATGCTCCCTCTTTCTCATGGAACATGTACTTCTCTCTGGTTCCTCAAACCTTTCAGGCAGACCCTGTGTTAGTTACTGCACCTATGCTTGCCTCTGTCTGCTTCTTCATCCCTCCCCTTAGCAAACCAAGAAACAAAATCTGTTGCTGTGGAGTTGATTCCGATTTGGGCCAATTCTGTATGTTACAGAGCAGAATTGCCCCTGAGGTTCATGGTTCAGTGGTTAGCACTTGGCGGCTAACTGCAAGATCAGCAGTTTGACTCACTCCACCAGTGGCCACTCTGGGGGAAAGACATGCCAATTCTGCTTCTGTAAAGATTTACGGCTTTGGAAGCCTTATGTGGCAGTTCTGCTCTGTCCTATAGGGTCATGATGAGTTAGAATTGCATTAGCTTTGGACTCTTTAAAAAATTTAATCTTTATGGGGGAAGATTGCCAGCCCTTTCTTTTTTTATTAAATTTTATTAGTTTTAATGAACATTTACAGAGATTTTTGGGTTTTCATTCAT
>NW_006399861.1:6250897-6254398 GCF_000299155.1 Elephantulus edwardii
GGTCTCTATGAGTCGCAAGCGACTCGACGGCACATAACAACAACAACAACATATCACCATATATTCTATTTATCTAGCTTATTGTGTGTGTGTGTGTGTGTGTGTGTGTGTGTGTGTCTTCCTACTAGAAAATGCAAGTTCCAGGACAGCAGAGATGATAAAGGTGAGGATGGTGATGTTTCACATTTCTATTACTTCCTCATTTCTAATAGCAGTAAAAATGCCAGACGACAGTTGATGAATTTTGGGTGAATTGTTGTAAACAATGGTAGGGCTAACCTTGGGTTACATTTAAGTAGGAAAGCATCATTAGACCAAAGCTGGTCTGGGCCAGACCTGAGTCCAGTTTTTTTCAGTTTACACAGTTTTGAATCTGAACTAGGAACTATTGTTTCTGACAGAAATGCCAATTTTGTGGAAAAAGTCAGTTTTACCAGATGCTTCTAGTCTTGGCTGCCTAATTCAATTGTTCTCCCAACAGCTGCAAGCCCTTTGCACACCTCCTCCCACACCTCCTCCCACGTGCTGTCTCCATCAGCTGGAGTCCAATTGGTGCCTGCTGCAGGCACTAAACGTTAGTCACATAAAATAGCAGGGGTGAATCATGAACAAGACTTGTAAAAACCACCTTCTTCTATGCCTCTAAATTATAACATCACAGCTACTCTCCTAAACTCTCTGAGAAAGCTGAGTTGGTGATTAAGGTGATTTGTCTTCAGCTAGGGAGTCTGAAATAGGAAGAGAACTTTATAGAAGGTGTATTGCTGTCAATTGGACCACACAAAATGAGAGTGACTGTATTTTACATTATAAGATACATATTTAAGCTCTTATTTTGTAGATAAAAAAAAGTAAATAAAACCAACAAAATCCCCAGCCTCAGAGAAGTAAACAAAGTTGCTCAAAGTCAGATATCTAATAAATTCAGGGTTTTAGATTTGTACCTAGGTCTGGTTAGTCTGCACTTTCATAGGCATATTATGTTGTCCTGATAGAAAATCTGGGGCATGGACATTCTTACTTTTGCCCTGATACCTCATTTTCCTGAATATTTCAAATAACCCTTAACTTAGTATTGTTGTTAAGTGCCGTCGAGTCACCGGTGACTCATAGCGACCCTACGAAGGAGAGTCCTCGACACTTGGGTGCCTTTCATCCTCTCTACAGGTTCATAGGGTTTCTGGAAGCAAGCTATTATGGAAGTGGATGCCACTCCTCCTTCCAAGCTTGTTTTAATCGGGGAGCTCCACCCCACTCTCTGTCTGCACTAGGTAGCCAACCATTAACCAATGAAATTTGACTATTGAGGGTAGTTACAGAAGTTTGTGTATAAATTCAGAATTATTCAAACATACCAGTACAGTTAGAAAGCTGACATCAGTTACCTCTAGCCTACAAAAATAATTAATTTGCCTTAGAATATTTTCCCCCTTTCTGTAGTCCTGTAATGTACTTTTAACTGTGTTATTTATCTAGAGAGGAAATACGTTGTTCCTAGATTAGCATTTACTTCTTTGAAAGTGTTTTTCTCAGTCATATGTAATTTGTACATTAGGTTGCCTGTTAACCAGGAAGGGAATTGCATCTTTCCTGGATTAGCATTTATCTTTTTTAAAATTGTTTTCTCAGTCATATGTTAACTATTTCTTAAGTTGTCTGTTTATTAGTAACTATATGTAAAATTTGGAAGGAGGAGTAGCATCCACTTCCATACTAGCTTATCTCCGGAAACCCTGTGAACGTGGAGAGAGGATGAGTGACACCCAAGTGTTGAGGACTCTCCTTCATAGGGTCGCTATGAGTTGCCTGTGACTCAATGGCACTTAACAACAAAACAACATGTGTAAAATGTTCCTTTTAAGTGTAGAGATCCTGTACCTTTAACTAACACAAGTCTTACCCAAGTATAAAAACCTAAACTCCCATATGGGAATGCAGTTTTTGAGAACAATCTCACTTTTTCCCAGGTCTGAAATAAAGTGCTTTGGATATTGAAATCTGTCTTATTGGCATTTGATTAGGGAAGGAACCTCTTGCATTCAGTAACACTTACAAAATTGAGTCTTAACATTTTCCAAAAACACTTCTTGAGAAATTGAAAATCTTCACATTCATAGATTGTTGTATAAAGTTTTCTCCACAAAGTTGTACTGACATTGGTTTGCTTGGAGTTCATAAGGGCATGAGTATCGAATGCTTGGAACAGTACCTGACACATAGTAAGAACTAAAGTCTTTTCTTTATACCCTTTTAAAAACTGTGATTTTAATGAAAGTTTACAGAAAAGTTGGATTTCCATTCATTTGTTGTTACACATTTTCTTCCCTACCCTTGCCCCAATTCACTTTAAAAAAGTCTTCTCAGTGTGTAAGGAAAAATCATGGGGTGTTTCTGGTAGCAATAATTGGATGACTGTAGGCTCTCCATCATGATTGCTTTAAAAAGAGACAATATTCTTGATGTACAAGTTCTGCTACGCTGGTTTAAAAGAACCATTTGTATTATTTTATAGTTGTTGTTATTGTTATGTGCCATCGAGTTGCTTGCGACTCATAGCAATCCTATGTACAACAGCCCTAAACTCTGCTCTGTCCTGTGTCAATCACACTGTCTCTGACACACCCATCCTGATTACCCCAGTCACTGAATTAATTCACCTCATAGGGGGCCTTCCCCTCCTGCACTCTCCCTCCACCCTACCAAGCATGATGTCCCTCTCCAATGACTGGTCCCTCCTTACAACAAGTCTAAAGTATGTTAGAGAGCCTCAGAATACTTGCCTCCAAGGAGCTGCCCGGTTTAACCCATTACAGGATGAATCTGTTTACCTAGCAGTCCATGGTACTCTCAATACTCTTCTCCAGCACCACAGCTCAAAGGCATCAATGGTCCTTCTATTTTCCTTAGTCATTGCCCAACTCTCTGATGCATAACAAGTGATAGCAAAGACCATGGCCTGTATCAGACACACCTTAGTCTCCAGAGAAACACTATTGCTCTTCAGTACTTGGAGAGGTCCCTAACAGCAGACTTCCCATCGCAATACGTCTTTTAATTTCCTGGCAACTGGTGCCAAGAGTGTTGACCGTGGAGCCAAGCAAACTAAAGCTGTGAACAATCTCAATCTCTTCATCCATTCTGATGCTGCCAATTGGTCTAGTGGTGAGAATCTTTTTCTTTTTTACATTGAGCCTCAATCCATATTAGAGACTGCGGCCCTTGACCCTCTGCAGCAAGTGCTTCAGGTCCTCCTCAGTTCCAGTAAGCAGGGTTGCGTCATCTGCATAAGGCACCAATCTTGACCCCACATTTCTCCTTATAGAGCCCAGCCTAACAGATAATCTGTTCTGCATACAGGTTGAAAAGGTATGGAGACAGGACACATATCTTGTATACACCCATGCAGTGTTTCCTTGCTCTGTTCTGATGACTGCCTCTTGGTCCAGGTCCAGGTTTCTCATCAGCATGATCAAGTGTTCTGGGATTCCCATTCTTCTCAGA
>NW_006399861.1:6255294-6256457 GCF_000299155.1 Elephantulus edwardii
TTTGCACTCTTTCTGGATGATACCCTTGATATCCTCCCACAACTCATCTGGTTTTCACTCATTAGTGTTCAACGCCTCAAACCTCTTCCTGAGATGGCTCTGAAATAGGTGGGATAGATTCAAAGTCATATTTTGGTTCCCGTGGATTTGGTTTCATTTTCCTCAGCTTCAGCTTGAACTTGCGTATGAGTAGTTGGTGGTCTGTTCCACAATCAGCTCCTGGCCTAGTTTTCACAGCTGATATTGAGCTTCCCCAGTGGTTTTTCCATAGATGTAATTGTTTTGATTCCTATGCGTATTATATCTCATAAAACTTTGACTTATTTAATGAGATTTTCAATGTCATTTGTAAATTCGTAAGCATACCAGGATCTGTCTAAAATGTCACTAACATCTCTGAATTAAATATAATCTCAAAGCATTTGAAGTTCACATCATCTGTAATTGCTATTAGAGACTGTAGGAATTGAATATACTTTATATTTGTCACCAGTTGTAAAAGACCAATAATCTTTGATCAGTCACCCTTCCCTTACTGGATTCACAGCTCTGAGAATGTATTTTAAATGCCTTGTCCACCATCTTTATTTTATCTGAGCATATAACCAAAAGAATCAGAGAGAGATAATAACATGGTTATGTATTTTTTTCCAGACAGTAGTATGTCTCAGAGCAATCAGAATAACAACTCCAAAAAAAAAAAATCTTATCTAAGAATCTACAATTTTATATAATACCAATATATTTTATTCATATAAAGAAATGACTAAGTTAAATGTTAGGTATTCTTGGTATTGAAAAATATTCACTGATTCTGCTAATTCTGCAAAGCTCCCTCTTTTGAAAAACAGAAGCTAGAGAAATACAGATATAACAAATCCAAATTGTTGTTACATTTTAATTCTTGAGTTATACTACTCAAAAACTGTAAATTAAATTTCCTTTTGATGTTCCAATTCCCTTCTCAATCTCTAGGCACCTCTCCCTCCGCTCATTTTAATATTCTTTTCCCTCTCCTTGTCTTTGACAAGATTTTCTTGTGTATATTTTAGCCACTAAGTGAGCAATGTAGTCATCCTGGTAATTCTCAAAAGGACTGGAAAAGTGCCTGAAAAAACAACTCATGGCTGTTTAGTTAATAATTATGTCTATATGTTAAACAT
>NW_006399861.1:6257391-6276443 GCF_000299155.1 Elephantulus edwardii
ACATATTGGAAGCAGGAGCGGCATCCACTTCCTGAACAACATGCCTTTGGAAACTCTATGAACTTCAATAAACGTAGATAGTTTTAGAGGGGCTTCAGGCCTTTTGTTGATAGGGTCGCTATGAGTAGTGCTCGACTTGAAGGCAATCAACAACATCAACATCAACAATATACTGTATATGTTATGTATACGTTAAGATATATTTTGTTAAGATATTGATTTTATTTATTATATTATTTTAAACCATGTGGCTTAACATATAATTTCTATTCATAAAAACCAAACAAAATACACGGTGTACATTTAGATATAGCTTGAGTATACCAGAGATCTTGAGGTTTGTGTAGAATAGGGCAAATAACACTCTCCTAAGTGGTACAGGACTAGTCTGCTAGTTTGCTGGACTGAGGTAACGTGGGGTTGCTGTGATGCTGAATGCTGTGCCACTGGTGTGTCAAATGTCATAAGGTTACCTGTGGTGGAGAGTGTTTGGTGGAGCTCCCAGATTAAGACAGGGTTGGAATCAGAATTGGTATCTGATTCCTAAGCAACATGCGTTTGGAAACACTGAGCATTAAAGAAATGACAATAGTCATAGAACAGGGTTCAGATCCTTTGTACATAGGGTTGCTATGAGTTGTGTTGACTTGATGACATTTAAAAACAACAACATTCATAGGGTTGTTATGAGTTGTAGTGGACTCAAGGACATCTAACAGTACTACAATATAAATAGTATAAAACCTTTTGAATAAAGTGAAAACAATTTCTTAATATGCTGTTAAAAACTAGTATTATTAGCAAAGCATATTAAATTTTTGAGTTATAGAAGGAGCAGCTCTTGACGTCACAAACTCATCTGTCAGGGTTTTTTGTTTTTTTTTTAAACTAACAACTGTTTAAGATAAAATGCTGGATAAGGAAAAACACATTTGCTAGTAGAACTTTGTATCTAATAACGAGTCAGTGAGGAGGAAGTATTTTGTTCCAGACTTATTTCAGTTGTTCCACACGTTTTTGGGCATATACAAGTATGTATGAGAATATGCGAGTGTCCAGGCATGAGGTTGGTGTACATGTATCTTTTGGTGATGGGGATAAAAAATGATTCTTTAACTTCTGGAGTTGTAAGGAAGCTTATGGACTTCTAGAAACTCTATTTCATTTGCTGGAATAAAATCCATGTGTCCAAACAGTAGCTTTTTTTGGCAGTTTGAACAATAAAAAAATTTTCTTGAAATAACTTGACATTTTTTTTAACAGAACCTATGAAATGTGAAAATGTATAAAGAATGTTTGACTCTTTTATATTTGTTCTGTCTTCAGATAGAATTATAAACTTGAAAGAACATTCATGTCATAAAATTTTCTTTAACACTCATTCACATGCGGGACATGACTGCAAATTTCAAGTATTCTAGACAGCCAATGCAAATGTTTTCTAATGTATTATTAAACTGTCCTTGTCGATTTTATTTGCACATCTTTTAGCATGAGTAATAAGAGAAACTAGTGTCAGAAGGATTAAGAATTTATTTCAGTATGGCCTTTTGGACTTTGTTTTTAAGGAGACATTAAAAAGGGACACTATTAAGAAAATTATTTCATCCCTTTCAGTTCAAATAATGAGGCTACAGAACGATTTTCACATCAGAGTGTATAATGCTCATCTATTAGAGCCTCATTTTCTTGTCAATATTTTTACTTATAGCCTAATCTTTTGATGTGAGCAAGGTTTCATATGACATTAGAGACAGTGATTTTCAGTTTCTTACTTTAACATGACATAGAGAGAAAGTTCTAATTCTAAAGAGATCGTCAAGAAAATGCTCAACTTCCCTAATTCAGTTGTTTCGAGCCTAGGTAGATTTGAGTTCTCAGTTCCCTTGTGACTGATGTTCACCTTGCTGTGCCTTTGAAGGAGATGCTTTCTATCTAAAAAACAAAGCTGCAAAAGAAAAAGGTTGGTGTTTCAAATGTTCGGACTCCAAGTTGTGTTCCTTAAGTACTAGCAGAGTGAAAGATATTAAAATTTGACTATGAGAGCTTGCAACTGGGGCCTCCCGTCTCTCCTAGCTGTGGACATGAAAGGAATGTGGAAAGTGCTCCTATTTTATCCCGTTTTATAATGTAAGAGGTGGCTGAGCATTTACAACTCTATATACTCCTCCAGTCCAATTCTTCTATACCTCAGGCCTGGCCTGCAGCTTTCTTCCAGACGATTTCCATTTTCATAACATTCACATCCAATAAACTGCACACAACAGAGTGTGAGAGAAAAAAGGGGGACAGGAAATGGCTCCGTTGCATGGTTATTACATCCTATTGCCTGTGAGTTGCTTGTTATGAGTTTTAACTATGTAAATATGACGTATATGACATCAGAATTTAATCTAAAGCTTCTATGTGGGAGACAGAGTGTGACTTTATTGTTAGGGCTAAAATCAACGGGGTGTTGACAGGCCTCAAAAGTCACTGAGTAAAAGCTTAGAAAGAAAAAGCATAGACTGATAAGCTGTGCTTTGATTGACAACTTCAGGCTTGACTGCCACTATTGAAAACACTTGGGCAGATGTTTAGCTCGGGGGAGGGGTTGGTTTGATTTCATAAGAAACTACACTGGAAAATACAGGAAGATTTATAAGCTGATGTAGCACAAAACTCAGAGAAAAGCAGGTGTGAGGTTTAGACATGCTAGAGATTGGGAGAAAGGATACTGTCCATGAATGATTTAATTAATATTATAAAAAACTTTAGGCAAAAAGAATGTTGTCCTGAGGAGAAAAATAAGACATGGCTGTACACCAGTGTGGCTTTCAGCAAATTGTATGTCAGTAGTTTAAGATAAAACAAGTTTGTGTATATTTGAAGGAGGGTGGGGTGGAAGAAGGGAATAAAATGCACAAGCAAAGATCACAATGTAAAATAAATGTAGGAGGGAAAAGAATAGGAGGATCCCCTTTTCATCTCTCTAGTGGAGTAGAACCCATTCTGGCACTGTAAAATCTATTATGGAAACAATAAAATAAATGCATCCTAAAGTAGCCATCAAGGGTTGATTGAAATGTTATGATGGTTATACATGCCATATCTTATCAAATATTATCCATACGGAAGTATTCAATTCCTGTTGTGCCAATTTTCCTACTATGTGCATCATAAACTTTTATGGCTTGTTATGGAATGTCACTTGGCTAACTATTTTTCCCTTCAAATATTGCATCATCACATTCAGATGGAAAACATATTCTAATGTGGCAAAGTGTTAAAGAAATTTAATACTCAAGGGCTAAATGAAACTGCTATGGTTCATCTCCTGGATAAGAACAACAATTTATGAATGTAATATTCATTTCCTGAGGTGAACACAAGCAAAAATCTTGTCTGAAACTTAAAACCTAGATGTTTGGCCTCTGGTAGTTCCCTCATTTAACTCATTGATGTCATGTATGAAGGCCAGTCATAAGCTCACATCTGGGGAGTGCTTACTTTCTCAATGCCCTAATTACTTTTACAGGGAACTCCTGGCATGATTGCATCAACCAAGTCAAGACCATGGAGCCTAAGAGATCAGCTTTCTCTTTTAATATATTGCCAAAAATGTCAAAGTAATCGACTTGTTTTCTTTTAATTGTAAAAACTGATTAGGATTCTAACATGTTTAGTTCATGAAGACTAAAGTTCTGAAACAGTGCATATGGTTTACAGGGAAGTTATGAAATGATAAATTTACCTTTATCTAACCGGAGAACAATTGCCAAGAAGCAAAATTTTTCTCTTTGCAAAAGCTAAAGTTCTGCACAATATAGTTTAGTGTATTAAACATAAAATGATCCTATAAGGAAGCCTATTTATATCTTATCTATGAATACCAAGAAGTTCAAGAAGATATAACTAGTGGACAGTGTCTAGAGCTTTTAATATATCCTCTTGTCTTAAAAATACATCAATTCTCAGGCGACACCTCGTCCTCTCCGGAGCACAGGCCCCTCCACACAGTCACTGCCGCCGGTTCACACCGCCCACCCCCAGCTCACCATGGATGATGACATCGCTGTGCTCAATGCTTCCGGCATGTGTAAGGCCGGCTTTGTGGGCGACGACACCCCCTGGGCTGTCTTCCCCTCCATCATGGGGCGCCCTCCAGGGTGTGATGGTGGGCATGGGCCAGAAGGACTCCTACGTGGGGGACGAAGCCCAGAGCAAGAGAAGCATCCTGACCCTCAAGTATTCCATTGAGCACGGCATTGTCACCAACTGGGACGACAAGGAGAGGATCTGGCACCCCACCTTCTACAACCAGCTGCATGTGGCCCCGAAGAGCACCCTGTGCTGCTGACGGAGGCCCCCCTGAGCCCCAAGGCTAACCAGGAGATGACCCAGATGATGTTTGCGATCTTCAACACCCCTGCTATGTACGTCGCCATCCAGTCTGTGCTATCCTTGCATGCCTCTGGGTGGACCACTGGCATCATGATGGATTCCAGCAATGGGGTCACCCACATTGTGCCCATCTACGAGGGGTACCCCCTCCCCTATGCCATCCTGCGTCTGGACCTGGCTGTCTGGGACTACTTCATGAAGATCCTCACCAAGGGATGCTACAGCTTCATCACCACGGCTGAGCGGGAAATTGTGCGTGACATCAAGGGGAAACTCTGTTACATTGCCCTGGACTTTGAGCAGGTTACGGCCATGGCGGCTTACTCGTCATCCTTGGAGAAGAGCTACCAGCTGCCCTATGGACAGGTCATCACCATCGGCAATGAGCGTTTCCCCTGCCCCGAGGCACTCTTCCAGCCCTCCTTCCTGGGCATGGAGTCTTGTGGCATCCACGAAACTGCCTTCAACTCCATCATGAAGTGTGATGTTAACATCTGCAAGGACCTCTAAGCCAACACAGTTCTATCCAGCGGGACCACCATGTACCCAGGCATTGCAGACAGGATGCAGAAGGAGATCACAGCGCTGGCCCCCAGCATGATGAAGATCAAGATCATTGCGCCCTCTGAGCACAAATACTCCGTGTGAATCGGCTGCTCCATCCTAGCCTCCCTGTCTACCTTCCAGCAGATGTGGATCAGCGAGCAGGAGTACGGCGAGTCTGGCCCCTCCATCGTCCACCGCAAATGCTTCTAGATGGAAATGCTTTAGTTGGTTACACCCTTTCTTGACAAAAAAACCAAACAAAAAACAAAAAAACCACACACACACAAACAACACAAAACCCTAACTTGAGCAGAAAAAAAAATACCAAAACCCAAAACCACACAACAACCCAAAGGATGAGAATTGGCATGGCTTTGTTACCTTTAAAACATTTTTTAAATTTTATTTTATTTTATTATTATTTTTTGCGCTAGACTCAGGATTTAAAAACTGGAACAGTGAAGATAACAGCAGTTGGTGTGGAGCGAGAATCCCCCAACTTCTCCAATATGGCCCAGGACTTTGATTGGACATTGTTCTCTCTTTTTTAAAAATATTCATTCCAAATAATCTCAACATGGCAATGTGACAGGAAGCTCCTGCCTTTCCAAAAGCCTCTCCCTTCCCCTAAGCAGAAGAGCCCCATCCCTCACCAGGGTCCACACATGGACAGGGGTGGCAGGGAGCATTACTTTTATGTAAATGATACCTAAATCAATTTTTTGTTGTTGTTCTTAAAAAATCTTCCACCTTAATACTTGTTCTTTAGTTGTTTTTTTCCCAATAGTCAGCCATTGGAGGCCCTACTTTTTGGGGGCCCTTGCCCTTTCCCTCAACTCTAGAAATATGAAGGCTTTTGGTCTCCCTGGGATGGCTGAGATGTGGAGGCAGCCAGGGCTTTACCTGTACACTGACTTGACACTAGTTGAATAAAAGTGCACACCTTAAAACAGGGGAAAAAATACATCAATTCAACTAATTGTCATCTAAAACTCACAACTGATAGTGGGTTTTCAGTGGCTGTAAATCCCATGTGGGAGGGGATTGTCCATCTTTCCTCCAGGAAGCAGCTGGTGCAGTAGAACCAATTGCCTTAACTGATAGTGCAACTCTATCGCCTAGGCCACCAGAAAATTCTTGAAAACCTATGTATGTATGTATTTAAACACCAGAATTTTAAGGCACAGAGTGACATGATAGACGCATGAAGGGTTGGTAGCTTGTTTCTCGAAGACTTGCATAGAATCCAGAATAAGTTTTGTTCTTCGCAGGATTGTACAGAGCTGTCTGTGACGTTGACTTCACAACTGGTAGAGAATGAGTGTGTGAGAAAGAACTTGCACATTTTCATACCAGAAAAGCTCCTTAATGTCTATAAACGTCTCTTCTCTGACCAGGTAACCAAACCATGTACTGAAGTGAAAGATGCCTCCCCTTGTGAATATCCAGCATTTTCGGGGTTTGTTTTGGTGGGAAAGGTGCTCGGGATAAAAAGAAAATAAAAAAGGATAAAGATATATTTGAAAATACAAAAAATAAAAATAAGAGTGAAAAATGGGACTCTGAAAAGAAAAGAATGACAAGAAACTATTGCTACATGAAGGCTGGAAAAAAACAATCTCAAGGCAGGTTTGTAGTTGGAAATAAAAAAGAAAACTTGGCAAGCGCTTTCGTGAAATGAGGGCCTTGTGGAGGCAGCACGGATAGAGGAGCAAAGCCACAGAGAAAGTGAGAAGGAGATCCATCCCCTTTGGCAAGAAGCTGGATCAGCAATTCTTGCCATAAAGTGTCCCTCAGTTACTCTCTCTTCTGATACTCACTTTAATGCTGTACTTGAAATGCCTTCTCATTCCTCCCAAGTAGTTTTTTAATTTTTTTTTAATCCACCCTTACAAATGCTCAGAGTTTACTCACTTATCACATCTATGAAGGAAAGACAAGTACCTTTTTCTGCACAGCAGTCATGGGATAATGTTTCAGCTTAGCTGGATGTTGATTTCAAGAGAACAGACCTATTGTTATCTTTACTCTTAGTGCTGACAGCACTTCATCCCTGCATGCTACAAGTCAACTTGATCTCTGGGCCAAGAGCATTTCCTCCAGTGAGATGCTCGGCCTGTAGAAGTGCCTTCCTGCTGGCTCTAACTCACGAAGAATAGCAGGTGGATGGAAAGTGAGGAAACAGATTGGACCCTTGCTAATTAACGCCTCTCTACTACAACATATTTTATGTGCTGAGAAGCCCTGGTGATGCAGTAGTTAAAAACTCACTTGCTAAAAGAAAAATTCACAATTCAAACCCACAAGCTACTCCATGGGAGAACATCGTGGTTGTCTGTTTCTTTAAAGACTGAACTTAAAGAACCTCTCAATGCCATCGAGTTGGAAACACCTCATAGCTGACCGTGCAGTGGGTTTTTGGAGGCTGTAAACGGCACAGAAGACTGCCCATCTTTCTCTCTTGGAGCAGCTTGTGGATATGAACCTCATGTCTTCGGGCTGGCATGCTACTTGCCACTCTCCACCTATTGACCATCAGAACTCTCTTTTACTTTATGACTTAATTGCTGGTTATCAATGCTTTAAAGTGTTCAAAGATATAAGAAGAGCTTTAGTAGTTCAAATACTCCTTTGTCAGAGAACTTGAAAGGATTAAAAATTCTTAGGTCTTGTCCAAGCTTTCTACCTTGCTTACCTCCTTGAGAGGTTAGAGGTAACTCCTCTTCAGGTACATGCATCTTGGAAATTCTAGAGAGCTGTCTTTTCCTGATTTACAAGGTTCCAATGAATAGGAATTGATTGAAAACCAGAGTTTGGGGTTTTCTTCCCCCCTCTCAATTAATCCGCAACTTTGCTGTATGCTATAAGTTGTGCTTGCTTTCCTTTATGGAGGGAGGAAACAGGTGTAGATATTACACAGCCTATAATATATTGTTATATATGACTCCAAATACATGTTTCCTCCACCTTATTCTGCCATGAACTTCCGTAGGGTTTACCTTTTCCACTCTTCTGAAGAACTTTTCTTTGAAATGCCTGATTTTCACCTACAGCCTGTAATTGAAAGTCAAAAGAAGCCCCTTTTCTGGCAGGTGATCAGGCAGACAACCCTTTGGTTGGAATGCTACATAAACAGCAGTCAGCATATCATGGAACTAGATCAAATTAGAAGATTTGGATGAAGAGAAAGGATGCTGAGGAAATAAGATGGTAAGTCCACCAGATGCTTAGAACAGTGCATTCTCCCTAAGCGGGAGGAGAAATTTTGAGCACTCACAGTTTTTTTAGGCTTGCAGATCCAAACATTGGCTCAAAACCTGGCTCATGACATAGTTAGGATAATCAAGTTGTTGATAATCTCACTTGATTGCTTTTAAGTATCCTCCAGGGGCATGTGGTTATTCTCTCACACTACCTTGAGTGAAGACTACTTATCTCCCAGGAATAGTAGCTTCTTTTCATGATGATGTGATTTCTAGAAAAGAAGCCAGTGGCTGATGAAGTAAGGAGACATAGGTGCAGACAGCCACACACAGTCACACCATTCCTCGTGATGGACAGAGTAAAAGGTGGCAGAGCCAAACAACGTTTACACATATAGGTTTTAACTGGAACACTACTGGCTGACCTGTTAGGACCATATTTTCTTAGGAAGAAAAGGGTATTGGAAGTGAGAGAACCGAATGAAATCAGGGAAACCTTGAGTGTTGCAAATGATTAATATGCTTGACTCATAAAGCTGTAGGTTCTAAGTCCACTCAGATGCACCTTAGAAGAAATATCTGAATATCTACTTCTAAAAAAACCCAACAACAAACAAACAAAAAACCGCTCCTGGAGTAGGGTGGAGAATATAACCCTATTGTGTATGTAGGTAAGGGGCTGAGGAGAGTTTGGAAGTGAAGGACTAGAAAAGCTTATCTGAAAGTTGAACAATGAATAAGAATGACAGAGAATTTTGCCTTTGAAGTGTGGTGTTAGAGAAGAGTACTGAGTATGCCATGAACCACCAATAAACTAACAAGTCTCTCCAGAAGGAAGCACAATCGGTGTGTTACCTAGAGGCAAGCATGAGGAAACTGTCCCGCAGACTTTGTGCATGTTGTCAGGAGGAAATAGCACGCTGGGAAAGGTAGAAAGTTAGGAAAAGGGAGGAAGACCTCTGTGAGATAGACTGACACCATGGCTGTGACAATGGGCTTGGTAGATATGGTGAAGATGGCACAGGATAGTGCAAGGTTCAGAGCTGTTGTTCAGAGGGTCGCTATGAGTCATAATTGGTTCGACAGCATCTAACAACAATAACAATAGGGACACAATTCTACTTTGATATTCAAAGAGTCACCATGAATTGAGATTGACTCAGCAACAACTGTTTTAGTAGTTAATCATGCATGGAACTTGTTGTTATGTGCCATCAAGTCACCTGTGACTTATAGCGAGCCTATGCACACTAGCTCTGACACATGCCTTATCCTGAGCCAATCTCATTGTCTCTGGCAAACCCAATCCTATTTCTTCAGTCTCTGTATTAATCCAGCTTATCCTGGGTCGTCTTCTCCTACGCTATCCCTCCACCCTTCCAAGCATGACGTTCCTCTCCAAGGACTGGTCCCTGCTGGCTATGTGCCCAAAGTATGTGAGATGAAGCCCTTAGATGCAGTTGAAATAAAGGGTTACGAAGGAAATGTCAACCAACAACTTAATCTTGTTGTTGTTGTTGTTATTGATTGCTGTCGAGTACAGCAGAACTCATAGCAACTCCAAACAAAAGACCTAATGCCTTTCTATAACTATCATCATTTCTCCTGAATCAATCTGGAAGCTTCTCCAAATACTACTGTCCATGATGGGGTAACTACAATTAATACCCTTGGTACGAGCAATCAGGAATCAGGAGACATATTGTTGTTGTAGTTGTTATGTGCCGTCGAATCGTTTGCGACTCATAGCAACCCTATGTACAACAGAGACATGTTACATTGGGAAAACCTGTAGTTAGGGACCTCTACAAACTATTGAAGAGTAATGATACTAGTTTGAGGACTAAGATATGTATGATTTAGGCCATTGCTTTTCCAACTACTTGCTACACATCTGAGAGCTGGACAATTAATAGGGATGACAGAAGGAGAACTCATGCCTTTGAGTTGTGTTGTTGGAGAAGAGAACTGAACATCCATAGAACTGACAAAAGAACAAACAAATATGTATTGGAAAACATGCAGCAGGAGCACTCTTTGGAGCTAACGATTATGAGGCTTTGCCTCACATACTCCAGGTATGTTGCTAGGAGGGGCTATTCCTTGGAAAGGGCCATGATGTCTGGAAGGGTACAGGGTTGGTGAAGGAGAGAAAGACTTTTGACCAGGTGGATTGACACGGTGATTGCCTCGATGGGATCTAGTATGTCAGGAAGTTTGTGAATAGCACAGGATAGGATGGATTTCAGATCTTTTGTCAGGCATGTTGCTAGGTAACATGTCAGGCATCTGACTTGACAGCACCTAAGAAAAACAACAACAAGAAGAAGGAGCTGAGGTAGCAGAAACTTTACAATCATAAGTAAACCAGCCAGCTAAAACAGCCAACTCTGCAGGGGGCAGATTAAAAAAATCCACAAAGGGTTTTAAATGTAATATTTTATTTAAACCTCACACAATTGTATGTTGTATATAGTAATGTTTCCCCTATTTTACTTTCATGGAAACTCAGCCTCGTAGATGCGAGCATATTCCTAGAATAGCAGATAATGCTTAAGAGCCAGAAATACAGTCCCAATCTATTTGGCTCTGGACACCAAAGTCACCACTTAGTAACACTGCCTCCTTGAATATTATACTGTAGATATAAGAGGCAATTGCACTTAACCAAAACCACTTTACTTGATAATAAAAAGATCTTTAAATAATTATTAACTGAAGAACACACCATATTCTTAGCACTGAGCTAAGTTATTTGACTTACTTAAAATATGAGCCTTAATCACATCTCTCCATATGAGTGTGTTGGCAAAGTTTGGAGTCCTACTGTGAAATATAAAGCTTGTGATATTTTATCGTAATTTGTTAATTAAAAAAACTGCATGTGTTACCATTGCCCTGTTTCAAAGCAGAAGAACTCTTTTTCAAAATTGAATTTTACACAGAAGAGTATTTTGCCAAATTGATACTTCAACTCCCTTATGAAATTAGGACCCTAGACTTCAGTCATGGAGTAGCTGAGACCAGAGGCTTCTAACGGGGCATATGCACATGTGTGCACTGTACTGGTGAGGGTGTCAAGTAATTGAGGAGAAAACTGCAGAGAGTGGCTTAGGGGGGAAGCAGAATGAAATACCAAATCAAAGGCAAGCTGTCAGCTGCATGCTGCATGGCATAAATCAGAGGTACCAGATGATGCAGCTCTATTTGTGCAAATGAAGTGGGAAGTAAATATTTGGAGAATGCAGATTGACAGCCTATGAGAGAGAGAAGAAAAAGACCATTTTAAAGAATGTCCTTACAATTATCAATAAGCTACCTATACTACTATTATGATATGGTCACTTTTTGTACTGTGTATTGAGTTTCACAAGATTTACCAAAATTGTACTTTTAAAAAAGTATATACACACACACACACACACACACACACACACTTTTTTAAAAGTACAAGTCTAAGTGGTTCTATTTCTCATGACTCATTGCCTTTGAGTTGGAACCAACTCACAGCTTCAATGAGTTTTCAGAGAATGAGTTTTCAGGGAATGGGAGGAAATTATCCATCTTTATCCCAATCAATTATTTGTTCATATATTTTTTTTCTCTAAGCTATACAATAATTTAAACCAAAGAAAACTAAAAACTCATATGTAGAATCCTAATATAACTGTAATGTTTATTCTTTTCTAATATTCAGGATGGTGGCTAAGAAAAAAAATTCGTCCCATTGTATTGGAAGATTGAACAGCTCCCTTCAAAATTTATAATAAGATGAAAAAAAAAATGGTGTTTTATTTGCCCATCTGGAAAGCACCAAATGCTTAAGGTTTGCCCCTTTGGGGGCCAGCTGTGTGAAAGGAGACACACGTGGAAATGTAATCCTTGAATGCTTTTTTTAAAAAAATTTTTTTAACTGCTTTTTTAACTTTCTCTTTTGCTTGCCAGAAGTAAAAGGCAATTCAGACCCTTTACTTGTGATACAAATTGTAGTCTGGGACAGTCTGCTGTCTTTTAAGGTCACAAATACTTTTTATTTGTCCAATTGCAAACATCTCTCTGCGAAGATCTAAAAAGTAAAAAATTTCGGAGCATGGGCCTGACCACCAGGCCTGAGATGCAGTTCTGCCTGGGAGGTTGGGGGCCTTCACACTTGACTGACTGGCTGAGGAGCAAGGGGGAAGTGAATTAGGAGACTATCTAGGCTCCCAGAGGAGAAGGACCTGCTGATTCTCTGCATCATGGAGTCAGATCAAGGTCCTAGTACCAACATGTGTTAGGCAGAAATCTCATTTGTTTGTCTACCACAACAGATGCCAGCCTGTGCAGCACTGTAAAATGTGTCTCCTAAGTCAGCAGATCTCTCACTGTTGGCCCAGGGTAGCCTCTTTCTTCAAAGGAGCATATATCTGAGTAACAAACACCTCAAATCTACCATTTAATTCCAACCTAAAAAAGAATGTATGTAGCAATTAGTTATTGGGAGATTCCTGATGATACATTGCCATATGGACAGGTAACTTCTACTAGTTTGTAGTTATGGTCCCATTGATTGCTTTTATCAGATTGCCTTGAAATATAGCTTGACTTTCCATGAAAGACAAAAAAGGGGAAAAAAAGTGTTTGGGACACAGCCTTGCCTAAAAGCATAACACAGCTAGAGTTCACAATCAGAGCTATGCTCTTTGGGATGTACTCAGAGTTAGGTAAGAATTTTGGAGTAGGGTACACAGTTCTTCATGAAATGTGTACATGGTTTCTGTAAGCAATTCTGAATATTTTGAACTATTATGAAGAAATACTTCTTGGCTCAATGTTTTACCCTTTTACATTCTTTCATGTTTCTGTTTGAAGTTGGCTTAAGTTCTTCTCTAAGTTGAAACTAATTTTTAAATGATGTTACTTATGAAAAACCAATCAGTTGATGTATTGCCAAAAGATATGTGTCAGAGTAGAAATGTTTTCATAAAGTTTTAAATGGCTGAGCTTTTTTGTCAGGAGATTTCTAGTCCTTTATTTCAAGCTATTCCCAAGTGCATTTGGGTTAATATTTTATCAGCTAAGTTTGTATCATTCAGGCTTTCTTCATGTTACTTATAGAACAAATGGATCATATGTGACTGAATTTCCAGAGAAAGTTTGAATGTTGATAACCCTTTATAAATTTGCTCTATTTTGGCCCTATTTAGTTTATCTTAAATACATATTCATGTTGGAATGCCATTAATAAGCTCATTAACTCATCAGGCGTGATTCTAAGATGCAGAGCCCAACTATGAAGTCTATAACCCTCCCACAGACTTTAGAACCTGACTTTGCAAATAAAGTCAGTAAAACAATTTTGTCATTGAAGTTGACAGAGCTAGGTATTGAAAACAATTTCAAAATCTCTGTGTTACTTTCTACATGGTCTTGTCTTTAATCTTCCTTTATATTTCTTTGTAAAATGTCTGTATTGACACATCCTTTGCTCCCATCTCTTCCAGCCTTACCCTAAAAGCTACATATCTGTTCCATGGGTAGTTAGAACTTTTACCTTGATAGACTATTGCCTTCGCTTTAGCCAGCCTCTGATAATTCTCAACACTATTACAACGTGATCATCTTTAGCTGGATCTCTCATTATCCAACCTGTGCAGATTAATTAACTCTGAGAAGTTAGAATTTTTTTCTGCTGAAGATGTTTTCCCAGTAATAGCAGTAATTCTGAATGAAATTTAAAAGAGACACCAAATAACTTTTTTTAAGGGTAATCTGTATTTATACAAAAGTCTCTCTCCCTCACATTGAGTCAGGGCCAACTTAGATTTGACTTTCCAGTGAGTTTCGAAAGATATACATCCTGCAGGTGAAGACTGAGTATCTTTTTCGTACAGTGGACTTGAACACTGGTGGATTTGAACTGCCAGAGCAGCTCAGTCTTTGGGTCATTATGCATTTCTCTACCCTAGCACTCCTTTGTTACAATTAGTGGGACACATGTTTCTCAAGGAGCCTCTAGTGCTTGAATTGGTGGGAGTAAGTCTATGTCCTCAGTTCCACACAGTGTAGGTCTCCACCTGATGCTATCACACAGTAAAATGTGATAGCAGCTTCTCAACAAATTCAGATTACTCTCAAAATCTTAGTGGTTCGAATCTACTGGGTTTTCCACGGGAAAAAGAATGAATAATCTCCTTCTGTAAAGATTTATAGTCTCAGAAACCTGATGAAATGTCTCTACAAGTTGGAAACAACTGATTGCAATAGGCAATCAAGATCATAAAAGTGTTAAATTTGTATATTCTTCTGAGCAAATGCATTAGTAATGACAATAACAATTTATTCTGAAATATTTTTTAAAATATTTGTTCATAGAAATAGCAGAAAAGAAATGTTCAACAATTTCAATGTTGAAATACAAGGAATTAGATTAATAAATTATGGCTTTATGAGAAATTGGATTTAACAAATAAATTGGATTAATTAAATAATTTAATTGTTTCACAGAGAATTAGATTAATAAATTATGTCTATGTGAACATAATTGCACCATGAGTAACCATTAAGAATTACCTTAGAAGACTAGCTAATTATTTGGAAAATTTCCACAGTAAATCAAGGAGGGAAGTAATTTGAAAAATTGCTTATGTAGCACGTGACTAGTATTTTTAAAGAAGAAATCTACATCGCAATGCAGATAAAGAGTCTGCAATTACATCCATCAAAATACTAATTGTGTTTATCTCTAAGGGGTGAAATTATCATTTATTTTAAAATACTTTCTTTTTCAAATATTCAGTAAAGAAAATATTTTGTTATTAAAAAAATAAAAACTGTTTCATGAAATGGGCAAAACCAAAATCTTGTAAGAAGCTTTACTCACATTCTACTGTTTCAAAATATTTACCTGAATGTAAACTTTAAAACATGGAAGCTAGAAATGGTCTAAGTTTCAAAACCATGCAGCTGATGAAAACTCACTATTATGTGCATCAAATCCATTACACACCCAGAGTCATAGGACACTCTCTGAGACCAGTAGGTAATTTGATAGCATTCAAATCCATTTCTGATTTAACCTTTCTAGGAATAATAACATGTGATATATTTCCCCTGTCTATGTAAAACTGCACGACAGCAACTTTCATTATATTTTATGTTCAGTATTTGTTCTTCTGTGACTATCCTTCAACAGAGCCCGTTTTCGTCAACCTTTTCAATATTTCACCAGAGCTTGTTACTTTGTTCTGAAGTTCTAGCTTGCCTCAGAGTCTTTTACCAAGTCATGTCATTTGCTAGAAATTTATTTCCTGCCTTAGAAGAGTAAATGTTCGTGACAACTTCCACCTACTTCAAATCACAGGCTATGTTGTGCACTGTGGGATTCTCTTCTGCCCTACTCCTAGTCCAGCTTGATGTGAGCCACAGATAGAGAACACTGTGAGTGTTCCACAACCTCAGAGATTACTGAGACTCACTAACATGGTGGTGAGGTTTGGAAGGAGGAAAACCATCATAGTGGTTGAGGATGGTGTAAGTTGTTGTTGTTATGTGCCATCAAGTTGCCTGCAACTCATAGCAACCCTATTTCCAACAGCCCTAAACTCTGCCCTATCCTGTGCCAATTTCACCATCTCCGACACAGCTTCCCCCACTTCCCCAGTCACTGAATCAATCCATCTCATCGAGGGTCTTCCTCCTGCACTGTCTCTCCACCCTCCCACTCATGATGTCCTTCTCCAAGGACTAGTCCCTCCTTGCAACATGTCCAAAGTATGTCAGACGAAGCTTCAGAATCCTTGCCTCCAAGGAGCAGCCCGTTTTAACCCTCTCCAGGACAAACCTGTTTGTTTTCCTAGCAGTCCATGGTATATTCAGTACTCTTCTCAACACCACAGCTCGAAGGCATCAATCATCTTCTATCATCCCTAGTTATTGCACAGCTCTCTGATGTATAGCAAATGATTGCAAAGACCATGGCATGTATCAGGCGCACCTTTGTCTCCAGACTGACATAACTTTGCACTTCAGCACTTAAGAGAGGTCTATAACCGCAGACTTTCCCATCACAATATGTATTTTAATTTCCTAGTGCCAAGAGTGTTGACTGTGAATCCAAGCAAATCAAAACTGTGAACAATCTCAATCTCTTCACCGTCCATTATGATGTTGACAATAGGCCCAGTAGTAAGAATCTTTGTTTTCTTGATATTGAGTCTCAGTGCATATGGAAGACTTCAGTCCCTGACCTTCCACAGCAAGTGCTTCGGGTCCTCTTCAGTTTCAGCAAGCAAGGTTGTGTCATCTGCATAACACAGATTGTTGATGATTCTTCCTCCAATCCTGATCCCACATTTCTCCTCAGAGAGCCCAGACTCTCAGATAACCTGTTCTGCATAAAAATTGAAAAGGTATAGAGACAGGATACAGCCCTGGCGTACACTCTTCCCAATTTTGAACCATGCAATGTTTCCTTGCTCTGTTCTGAAGACTACCTCCTGGTCCAAGTATAGGTTTCTCATTAGAACGATCAAGTGTTCTGGGATTCCCATTCTTCTCAGAGTCAGCCACAGTTTGTTATGATCCACATAGTCAAATGCCTTTGCATAATCAATGAAACACAGATAGACATTCTTCTGGTACTCCTTGCTTTCAGCCAAGATCCATCTAACATTAGCTACAATATCCCTTGTACCACAGGCCCGTCTAAACCCAGCCTGGACTTCTGGTAGTTCTCTGTTGATGTGCTGTTCCAGTCATTTTTGGATAATCTTCAGCAAAATCTTGCTGCATGTGAAATCAACGATGCTGTTCTATAGTTTCCACACTCTGTTGTATCACCTTTCTTTGGAATGGGAACAATATAGATCTCTTCCAGTCGACCAAGTGATTGTTCTCTAGATTTCTTGGCACAGCTTGTGGTGAGCACATCTAGGGCAGCATCTGTTAGTTGAAATATGTCGGATGGTATGCCATCAATTCCTAGGGCCTTCTTCTTAGCCAATTCTTTCAAAGCAGTCTGAACTTCTTCCTTCATCACCATAGGCTCTTGATCATATGTTGTTTCATTACATTCTTCTGTGTCTGCCAATACTTTTTTTGGCATAATGACTCTGTATACTCTTTCCATCTTCTTTTAATATTTCCAGGTGTTTCATTACATTCTTCTGTGTCTGCCAATACTTTTTTGGCATAATGACTCTGTATACTCTTTCCATCTTCTTTTAATATTTCCAGGATCACTCAGTATTCTACCCAAAGCATCCTTAAGTATTGCAACTCAAGGCTTGAATTTCCTCTTCAGTTCCTTGAGCTTAAGAAATGCTGAGCAAGTTTGGCCTCTTTGATTTTCTGACTCCAGCTCTTTGCACATTTCATCATAATACTTTTCTTTGTCTTGTTGAGCAGCCTTTTGAAATCTCCTGTTCAGCTCCTAATGTCTTGATTTCTTCCTTCTGCTTTGGCTTCTTGGCACTTCAGTGTAATATTCAGAGTCTCTTCTGACATCCATTTTGGTCTTTTCTTCCTCTATCTTTGCAGTGACCTTTTTCACTCTTCCTGGATGATATTCTTGATATCTTCCCATAATTCATCTGGTCTTCACTCATCAGTGTTCAAGGCCTCAAACCTGTTCCTGAAATGATTCTGAAATTCAGGTGGGATAGTTTCAAGGTCATATTTTGGCTCCTGTGGGCTTGATTTTACTTTCCTTAGCTTCAGCTTAAACTTGCATATGAGTAGTTAGTTGGTGATCTGTTCCACAATCAGCACCAGACCTAGTTTTCACAGCTGATATTGAGCTTCTCCAGTGGTTCTTTCCACAGATGTAATGTATTTGATTCCTATGCATACCATCTGGTGAAAGCCATGTGTATAGCCTGCATTTATATTTCTTGTAAAATGTATTTGCAACCAATAAATTGTTGATTGTGCAAAATTCTATCATCCTATCTCCAGCTTCATTTCTGTCACCAAGTCCATGCTTTACAATTACTGATCCTTCTTCTCTGTTCCCAACTTTTGCATTCCAGTCACCCATCACTGTTAATGCATCTTGATTTCATGTTCGATTGATCTCTGACTTCAAAAGTTGGTAGAAATCATCTATTTCCTCTTCTTTGGCTCTGGATGTCGGTGTATATATTTGAATGATAGTGGTATTCACTGGACTTCCTTGTATGCATAAGGATATTATCCTGTCACTCACAATATTATATTTCAAGACACATCTAGAAATGACTTTTTAAACTATGAACGCAATCCCATTTTACTCACCTTTTCATCTCCAGCATAATAGATCATATGATCATCCAATTAAAAATGTCCCATGTCAGTCCATCTCATCTCGCCAATACCTAGTATGTTGGTATTTATGGGTTCCATTTCTTCCTTAACAATATCCAACTTTGCACATTCATAGTTCTCACATTCCATGTTTCAACCACTAGTGTCTGCTTACAACTGTTCCTCCTCCTTACTATTTCCATACTTGAAAGTTCCACATCTGTTGCTCTATCTGCTAGTCTAAGTGTGTTCTGTTGTACACAGGGTTTTCGAAGGCCTGCTATTTTGGAAGTGGATGGCCAATCCTTCTTTCTAGTCAGTTTTAATCTGAATGCTCAGATTTAGAAAAGTATCTGACAGACAAGTGCAACATGAAAATCTGCTGGTCCTCTTAAGTCTCTCAGGCTGTAGGAGGAAAACACAAGAATAATCTATAAGATTGCAGAAGTCCCATCACTGTCTGAGATGAGCCTGCAGGTGCCCAAATGGCTGGATGATAATCGATTATGAGGCAGTCTGTACTTTTCTTCTTCTTCTTCTTCTTCTTCTTCTTCTTCTTCTTCTTCTTCTTCTTCTTCTTCTTCTTCTTCTTCTTCTTCTTCTTCTTCCTCTTCCTCTTCCTCTTCCTCTTCCTCTTCCTCTTCCTCTTCCTCTCCT
>NW_006399861.1:6276635-6277361 GCF_000299155.1 Elephantulus edwardii
TCCTTCTCTTTGATTCATTGCGCACACCTGGAATTTTACAGTCTCAGATTCTGGGTGATTGAGAATCACAGAACAGAACTGAAACAAAATTGAGTTTCATCTACAAGGACAGAGCTGATAAAGTAAATATAATTATGATAAAACAAAACATTTTGTTTGTGTGCTTGAGTCCATGACCTATGAATTATACAAGGTATAGACAGGGTAGAAATTGTGCTTACACAGATAATTTATTTTTTTATATGAGTCATATACCCACTCCTCACTTATAGACATCATTGGGTTCCAAAGATCAATTAGTTTTTTAAAAATGGGGATCTTCACGTAGATAGAATTAATCTTGGAGGGCTTAGAGATGAGAAGAGGAAAGAGAAGAAAAAAAAATACAAGAGTAAGTCACAAAGATGATTATGGTATAAGACCACAAACATAAAAAGTTAAGGAAAGACAGAAAATATCAACCTGGAGGGCTAATAGAATTGGGAAGAGGAAGCCAAAAAGAGCATAAAGAAATAAAATCTTAAGAATACTTTTGAAAATGTTATGCAATGGAGGATGATCACATTAAATAACATTATGGGAAATGACTTCATCATTACACAATTGTCAAATTTCATCATTACATGTAATATTGTCGTTTTGTTGTTGTTATGTGCCATCGAGTCGTTTGCGACTCATAGTGACCCTATGCACAACAACCCTAAACCCTGCTCTATCCTGAGCCAA
>NW_006399861.1:6279677-6310770 GCF_000299155.1 Elephantulus edwardii
GAAGAGTGCAAACGGTCATTACAAAGATAGAAGAGGAAGAAAAGACCAAAATGGATGTCAGAAGAGACTCTGAAGATTGTACTGGAGCGTAGAGAAGCCAAAGCACAAGGAAGAATTCAAGATACTAAAGAGCTGAACAGAAGATTCCAAAAGGCAGCTCGGAATGACATGTAATATAAGTACTAAATTATTAATAATCAAGGAGATTGGAGGATGATAAAAGACTAGGAAAATATCAACTTGTTCATAAGTTCACTGTGAGTGGTAGTTGATTCTATTAATGGAACTAAAAAACAACAGGTATATGTATGTATTTGTAGTTATAACCTGCTGGTGGCAGCTGTATATATATCTATATATCTGTAACTGCTGGCTTAGTAGCAAGAAGCTGTACTGCAATTCCAAAGGCATCCTTTTCTAAACCACCAGCTGCTCTGTGGGAGAAGGATGGGCAACCTCCTCCTTTGAATAACTGACTCTGAAAACCTGCTGGAAGGTCAGCTATGGATAGGTCCTGACTCAACAGTACACAACAACAACAACAACTATAATAATTATATATACAGATTTCCAGGTCTAGCTTATTTGAATATATTTTTTCTAGCAATTTCTAATCTTTTAAAGCATTATGCCATTTACAAACAAGGACCTAAGAAAGTCTCTGAGAGAAACTTGTTTAATACATACATGGATTATTTAAAAACACAAAGAGTGGTCTTTGTCTTAAAAGCTCATTTTCACTATGTAGTTGTTATGTGTTGAGTCACTTGCAACTCATAGTGACCCTATGTACAACAGCTCTGAACTCTGCTCTATGCTACGTCAATCTATCTCTGACACACCTACCCTTATTGCCCCAGTTACTGTGTCAATTCTTCCTATCTGGGGTCTTTCTCTCCTGTGCTATTCTTCCACCTTTCCAAGCATGATGTCCTTCTCCAAGGACTGTACCCTCCTGGCCACGTGTCCAAAGTATATGAGAGGGAGCTTCAAAATCCTAGTCTCCAAGGTACAGCCTGGTTTCACTCTCTCTAGGACAGATCTGTTTGTTATCTTGACAGTCCATAGTATACTAAATAATCTTCTCCAAAACCACAACTCAAAGTCATAGATTCTTCTATCATCCTTATTCATTGTCCAGATCTCTGATGCATAGCAAGTAATTGCAAAGACCATGGCCTGAATCAGATGCACCTTAGTCTCTAGAGTGACATCATTGCTCCTCAGTATTCTGCTTGGCTCCAGAATCAACACTCTCAGTACCAGTAGCTAGGAAATCAAGAGACAAATACCACTGGGGAAATCTAGAGATTGTCATTATAGTGAAAAAGAAAAATTAGTTTCAGAGTTTGTCTCAGTCAAAAAGCCAAATTAGATGAAGTACTACACTCTGTCTTCTGACAAATTTTCTCTGAATAAAATGAAAGGACCCCAGGACATGTTTAGCTTAGCTTTGCAGTTAGTTTCAGAGGTCCCCAGCTCAAAAGCCTGTTGGATCTTGGAGGATATGAAAATAAATAAGTAAAGGTACGTTGTGTGCAATTGTGTTGGAACCAACTCAGCTAACTCTCCAGTGGGTTTTCAGAGACTGTAAGTCACATGAGAGGAGATTGCTAATCTTCTTTTCATGGAAAAGCTGATTGATTTGAATCATGTGCCTTAGGATTGATAGTGCAACTTCTTACCCACTAGGCTACCAGAGTGCCTTAGTAAAAGTTTGGAGGATATAAAAGCAGTGGTGGGCTAGTGGAGTAAAGCCTAAGGGATAAGTAGCAGTCAGAGAGGTAAATGTGCTAGGAAGGGGAAGAAGTCTGTGTGATTGTCAAAAGCAAGTGGGGGTTTGGGACCGTCTGAATAGAAGAAAGCTGGACATGAGATCACAGGCTGTGAACGTCTTTCTGAAATGGCCAGAGGGAATAGCACAGCCCCTTACCAACCAGAACAGAGAGTGGATAAATAGTCTGTAGCCCTGGCCTGTGATGCCTGTAAAACCCCACCAACAGCAAGAGGTTCCTCTATTCATTACTGATTCACAGACTCAAAGTTGTGGTACTGAGAATGAGGTTTATTAGGGAAGTAAATGGGAGAATGGGGGAGGCAAAGTATACCTAAGCAGTCCCAAGGCACAGTGTCTCAATTAGTTCAGGCTCTGGTTTCAGTTCAGCAGTCAAATCCAAATCATCCAGCAAGGTCTGCTTCAGAGCCATGATAAGTCAGCTTCTTCAAACATCCAGCAAGAACAGCCACACTTTTAACTGCAGCCAGCACAAATGCCTCCGGTCACAGTTTCTCCACCGCAATCCCACAATCTCTCCATCACGAGGGTCTTGCTCTCACCAGTGTCTTGCTGCCACAAGCTTTGCTCTCCTCAAGTCTTCTTACCCTGTGTGTAAACACACTCTCTTACCCTCTTCCCACATCTGTTGATGATTTGCAAGACCATATGTCTGCAGTTAAGCTAGCTGGAGACCAGAGGAGGCTAACTAATGGATAAAAATCCCCCAGCTTTTAGGCTAACACCACACTGACATTCCAGGAGTCAAAGAGCAGGAGGATAGTCAAGAAAAACCAGGAGGTTAAGTCAAAGACAATGTGTGTTATTCTCTACAGCTTAAAGAACAAAGATAAAGAATAACCTAATCCTCAGATCTACTCTTACCTCTGTCCCTTGTCCTCGGTATTACACATCTCTTCTGAATTCTCTTAAATCAGTTAAAAATTTTAAAAATTCAAGTTGTTTTAAGTCTTCCCAGCAGACAAGTCTATGTTTAAGTTTTTCCATAAACTTGCATCTCCACAAACTATACTGTCTGTCCACATATGTCAATGTTGTCTTCACTTCTGTTTCATTTGTTTTCTCTCTCCACTGACGATAGCTTACATCCAAGACAAAATCAGCTCATTAGGGATCTGTTGTGAAATCATTTTACATCTGTAGTATTTCCTGTTTAAAAATTAATCTGGATATGCAGTCAAGATAGTAATGTCATGGGTCTATTTGGGATTAGTATTGAGAAATCAGTTTGATTGAATTTGTCTCCTAAATTTGATTTGCAACTCAGCAAGTGGTTCTTTAGATAAAAAAGGACTAACATTTTTATTATTATTAATTTTAATGAAAGTTTACAGAGACTTTGGATTTCCATTTATTCATTGCTGCACTTTTCTACCTGCCCAGCCTCTCCCCCACTCCCCTGCAATTTGCTCTTCTCTTTGAAAAGTAAAAGAAAAATTCTTTCATTGTTATACAATCCCTCAAAGTCCACTCCACTGTGCAGCCTTTGTTCTGTACTCCTGTCATGACAATAATACCTAATCATATATCCCTTTTAAACATTTCTCTCCCTCATCTGTTTCAATGCAGTTAACATAATTTATGTCACTTTTCTCAGTCTCCCCCCAACCCCGATGTCAGTTCCGTTTTACAACAGCGGCATTATGCAATATTTGTCCTTTTGTAACTGAGATATTTCACTCAATATAACGTTTTTCAGGGTCACCCATTTTTAATAATATTTCATGAGTTCCTTGTTTTTCAATGCAGTGTAGTATTCCATTGGGTGAATATACCACCGCTTCTCTATCTATTTGTTTGTTGCTGGTCATTTGGGTTGTTTCCAACTCTTTGCTATTTTGAACAAAGCCATGAAAAACATGGGTATTCATACATCTGCTTGGGTGGCAGTTATGGTTTCTTTGGAGTATATTCCCAGTAGTGGGATTGCTGGGTCAAATGGTATTTCTATTTGCAACTTTTTGAGAAAGCACCATACTGCCTTCCAGAGTGGTTGTACCATTTTACACTCCCACCAACAGTGAATAAGGGCTCCAGTTTCTCCACAAGCTTGCCAGCATTTGCTGTTTACTGTTCTGTAAAATTTTGCTATTCTTACTGGGATGAGATGATATCTCATAGTTGTTTTGATTTGTATTTCTCTTAGAGCTAGGGATTTTGAACATTTTTTTTCATGTACTTGTTAGCCATCTGAATGTCCTCTTTGGTGAGGTGTCTATTCATATCCTGTGCCCATTTGTCAATGGGGTTGTTTACCTTTATCTTATTATGGTGCTCAAGTATTTTATAAATTCTAGATATAAGTCCCTTATGTGACATGTCATTACTAAATATTTTTTCCCAGTCTGTGGCTTCCCATTTTACCCTGTTGGAGAAGTTTTTGGATGTGCATAGGGATTTGATTCTTAGAAGGTCCCATTCGTTTATTTTTTTTCTTCTCCTGGTTATAGATTTTCAGGATGCTTGGAAGACTGTTTATGGTGTGCATTAAGACGTCTACAGTACAAGTGAGATCTGGTGGCCTAATGGCAAGAAGCTGCACTTTAATCCCAGAGGTGTGCATTCGAATCCACCAGATGCTCTGCTGGAGAAGGAGGAACAATCTCCTCCTGTATCAGTTGATCCGATTTGACGGTACTCACACAAAACAATAATTTTTTTTTTTTAAAAGATGTCTAGAGTTCTTTCAAGCTTTTCTTTAATGAAGTTTATAGTCCTTGGTTTTAGTTCTAGGTCCATGATCCACTTTGAGGTTTTGGGTTTTTTTTGGTGTTGTGTGTGTGTGTGTGTGTGTGTGTGTGTGTGTGTGTATGGAGTGAGGTGTGGATCTTGCTTGAGTTTTTTACAAATAGTTTTCAAATTTTGCCAACATTATTTGTTAAAAAGGCTGTTGTATCCCCACTTAAATGACTTAATCTCCTTGTCAAAATCAGTTGACCACAGGTGGTTGTTGTTGTTTTGTGCCTTCGAGTTGCTTGTGACTCATAGCGACCCTATGTAAAACAGCTCTAAACTCTGCTTGTCCTGTGCCAATCTCATTGTCTCTGACACACTCATCCCGATTGGCCCAGTCACTGAATCAATCCATCTCCCAGAGGGCCTTCCCCTCTTGTGCCTGGCCTCCACCCTCCCAAGCATGATGTCTGTCTCCAAGGACCAGTCCCTCCTTACAACATGACCAAAGTATGCCAGACGAAGCTTCAGAATCTTTGTCTCCAAGGAGCAGCCCAGTTTAACCCTTTCCATGATGAATCTGTTTGTTTTCTTAGCAGTCCATGGCACCCTCAGCACTCTTCTCCAACACCAAAGCTCAAAAGCAACAATTCTCCTTCTATCCTCCCTGGTCATTGTTCAGCTAACGCATAACAAGTGATTGCAAAGAATATGGCCTGTACCAGACACACCTTAGTCTCCATCGTTGCTCTTGAATACTTTAGACAGGTCCCTAACACCAGACTTTCCCATCGCAATACATCTTTTAATTTCCCGGCTGCTGGTGCCAAGAGGGTTGATTGTGGAGCCAAGCAGACTAAAGATCTGAACAATCTCAGTCTCTTCACCATCCATCCTGATGCTGCCAATTGGTCCAGTGGTGAGAATCTTTGTCTTCTTGATATTGAGCCTCAATCCATATTGAAGGCTACAGTCCCTGACCCTCAGCAGCAAGCACTTCAGGTCCTCCTCAGATTCAGCAAGCAGAGTTATGTCATCTGCATAACACAGACTGTTGATAGATCTTCCACCAATCCTGATGCCACATTTCTCCTCATAGAGCCCAGCCTCCTGATGATCTGTTCTGCATACAGGTTGCAAAGTTATGGAGATAGGACACACCCCTAGTGTACGCCCTTTCCAATTTTGAACTATGTGGTGTTCCTTGCTCTGTTCTGAAGTCTGCCTTTTGGTTCAAGTATAAGTTTCGCATTAGCACGATCAAGTGTTCTGGGATTCCCATTCTTCTCAGAGTAAGCCACAGTTTGTTATGGTCCACACAGTCAAATGCCTTTGCATAGTCAATGAAGCACAGATAGACATTCCTCTGATACCCTGCTTTCAGCCAATATCCATCTAACATTAGCTACAATATCTCTAGTACCACGACCCCTTCTAAACCCAGCCTGGACTTCTGGTAGTTCTCTGCTGATGTGCTGTTCCAGTCATTTTTGGATAATCTTCAGCAGAATCTTGCTTCCAAGTGAAATCAACAATATTTTTCCTCTAGTTTCCACACTCTGTTGGGTCAACTTTCTTTGGAATGGGAACAAATATAGATCTCTTCCAGTCAGTTGGCCAAGTGGTTGTTCTCCAGATTTCTTGACACAACTTGGTGAGCACATCCAGGGCAGCATCTGTTAGCTGAAATATGTCAATTGGTATACTGTTTATTCCTGGGGCCTTATTTTTTGCTATTTCTTTCAAAGCAGCTTGAACTTCTGCCTTCATCACCATAGGCTCTTGCTCATATGTTGTTTCATTAAATTCTTCTCTGTCTGCTAATTCATTTCGATACAATTACTCAGTATGTTCTTTCCATCTTATACTCTGCCTAAAGCATCCTTGAGTATAGCAACTCAAGGTTTGAATTTGTTCTTCAGTTCATTGTACTTAAGAAATGCTGAGAGAGTTTGACCCTTTTGGTTTTATGACTCCAACTCCTTGCACATTTCATTGTAATATTTTATTTTGTCATCCCGCGCTGCCTTTTGAAAGCTTCTGTTCAGCTCTTTAGTATCTTGAATTCTTCCTTCTTCTTTGGCTTCTCTGCCCTCCAGTGCAATATTCAGAGTTTCTTCTGACATCACTTTGGTCTTTTCTTCCTCTTCTGTCTTTGTAATGGATGTTTGCACTTTTCTTGGATGATACCCTTGATACCCTCCCACAACTCATCTCGTCTTCGCTCATTAGTGTTTAAAGCCTCAAACCTGTTCTTGAGATGGTTCTGAAATTCAGGTGGGATAGACTGAAAGTTATATTTTGGTTCTCGTGGATTCGGTTTAATTTTCCTCAGCTTCAGTTTGAACTTGCATATGAGTGGTTGGTGGTCTATTCCACAATCAGCTCCGGGCCTAGTTTTCACAGCTGATATTGCGCTTCTCCAATGGTTCTTTCCGTAGATGAGCTGATTTCTGGATTCTTGTTTTGGCTTTTAACTGTGGCCAAATCATCATGTAAATAATAATAATTATAACTTGAATTATCCTTTCTCTGTAAATCCACTTGTATACTAGTTAATCTTCAAGATTTGACTATAATCTTAATTTCTTTATAAAATCTCTCTTCAGTGCATCATCTAGTTTTCTGCCATCTATTTGGATCCCTTAGATGAAGAATTTCTCCTAAAAATATTTATTATATGTTTATCATAAATCAATGAAACTACGTAACAGTCTTACTTTCGTGGAGTAAATAGTCAATGGTTATTTTAAATGAGATAACTATTTCTCATTCTCTCTCTTTCAATGCCATCATATTATGTTCAACTTATACCTGACGTTCCAGGAAGTTTCCAGTGCTTTCAGTCTTTATCATAGAAGACTCTCTAGCTTTCTCCCCAGAACACTGGTAGACTCAAGCTGCCAGAAAAGCTTGGCCTTTGGGCGAGCATCACAACTCTTGATGGACCATGCCATCAACCTTTCCTAGGTGGAAAGAATATTGAAAGTCATTATAGACTGGAGGATTCTGGAAGTCCTCCTTGAGTGAGTGATCTGAACATCCTAAGCAATGGGTAAAATGAAGTGGGAGGGGAGAAGAAATTGATTCTAATCAAAGGGAACAATGTGGTCCCCAATGTTTGAAACTGATTAAGAAAAAAAAACCAACAAACCAAAATAAATCCAAAACTGATTAAGATCTTGGAGTATTCCAGGAACTGAGAAAATCCCAGAGTATCTGGAGCATAGTGGGCAAAAAAGAGAGCACAGAAGATAAAATTAAGAGGTAAAGAAGGGATCGGTCATGGTAAAGATGTGGAATGTTTTTTCTTAGAAGAAATAACAGACTTTTGACTAATTTGAAGCAGGCCAGTAAAAATCAGATTTGGATTTCTCAAATAAGCTCTTTAACTACTGTGAGGATAATAGATTGTAGGGGGCAAAAGAGGATGAAAGAAGACCAGTTCATAGTCTTTTTTATTAATCAATCAAGGTAGGAGAAAATGATGACTAGTCCTAGGGAGGTGGACATGGAGAGAGAGGCATGTAGATAAAAGCATGTAGGCAAATTTGAGAGCAACTGAGTTTCTGCCTCACATTTTGACATTTATGACCTATTTATGCTCTAAAAGGCAAAACTGTCTTTTTTAAACCTACCACATCTTCTTTTCAAGAAGGTAGAGTACATGATTATACTTTCTGATTATTAGCATCTTTCAACACTTTGCTTTCAGATTAAATGCAGGAAATACCAGAAAGATGCTTATATGTATTTTATTCACTATGCAAAGGGATTTGACTGTATGAATCATAATAAATTATGGATAAAATTGATAGCAAGTGAGCGAGTGAGTCACAAAAAGAGATATTTAGGTATAATGAAATCTCAAAAAAATGGACAAAGATTTCTAAATTTAGGCATATAATAGTAAAAAGATGGAACCATTTGTGTTCAAAAGCTCCAAACTAAAACACATGAACAAATAGCACAAAAAGGTGGTGAATACTCTGCTACCTGAGCAGCAGTCTGGGCTCCACGAGGGCATGGATTCCATGATCTTTTCTCTATCCCCAACACCTAACACAGCCTGGTATACCGTAAGCACACCGTAAATGTTTATTGAATGAATGAAAGACGCATTCCAGTGTCAGCAGGGTAGGTGTTCCTTAACGTGTGCACACATCAACCAGAATGGATAAGGAATAGTCCCAGCTAGATTTTAAAAGTAACACCTTCATAAGGTGGTTCAGAGAGGAGGAGAGGTGAATGGAGGGGCCATTGCCTTTCCTGTCCCGTGGGTTGGGCTCGGCCTTTAACTGACCCTGAGCTTTCTGCTCACACAGGAAGCTGGGGAGAAACACACCCTTTTCAGTGGATGAGATCTGCTATAGAGAAGACTCAGAAGCACTGAAAAGAATGGGACCTGCCATTTTTCTTGTGAGTGTCTGGCTGCCTAGAAATCCCAAAGCCTGTACTTTGAGCATTAGCTCTGCCCAGGTGCAGCCTAGGCTTTCATCCCCATTAAAATTCACAAAGGGGACTTGTAATGCACTGCAGAAAGAATTTAGATGTAAGGTGGAATTTACACATCTGGAGGCCCTTTAATGACTGGGAAAGAGGGGAATGGTTACCTGGCAACGCTGAGTAAGTGCAAATTAATCCAGTTTTATTGATGTCAGCAGGGCGGCTCAAGTCTTCCACTCTGTTAGGTCAACATTAAAGCTGATGACACTCTGGTGGACTTTTGGGATTTTCTTTAGTTCTACTTTCAGCTTTGTCTCTATGTTTGGCAGTCTTCTCCCTGGCACAAAATTGCAACTTTCAATTCTAAGCCTTTGTTTGGAGCAGTTATGCTAAGTCAAAGGTTCTTGCAAAATGATTGTTTTGTGCGATAGGCCAGCCAAGTTTTACTCCCCTATGTGAAGCTGGTGAAGATTAAGGAGCAGAGTATTAAGTTACTTTCCTGGAACTGGCCCAGATGAGGACAGAATTGTCAGGCTGGTACCTTTGTTTATGGTGCCATTTCATGAAGTCTTTTCTGCACAAGTGCTAGTGGCCACCTCATGTTCTGGCTTTGATATGAAGATCCTTTAAGTCAAGGTGCTAACAAGACGGTGATTAAGACAAGATAATTATTTTAATTCAGTAAAACCCTAATTTTGTTAAATTTCATTGTATTTTCTATTATCATAAACTTAGATTATGGGGAAAAAGATTAACTTTGCTTGAGCTACAAGGACACAATGCTAGTTAAAGTAAGAGCTAATGTTTCTGTGCTGAAAATATTAATATTTATTGAGAAAGGATATCATTAACTTGATTACATTAATGTACCTTAAGTAAGATTTTAATAGGTAGCATTAGGGACCACAGCTAACTCTAGAGAACTGTTCTATTTCATGGTGTAATGCAAAATATCCCAAGCCCTCATCCCAACTCTGTTATTTTTTAGACATATGAGTCTCAATATAAACTGAGACAGTTATCCTTGATAAGTACCAAAAATCCCATTGTTGTTTAGTGACTTCTGGTTGGCCCCGACACATATTGTTGTTGTTGTTGTTATGTGCCGTCTAGTCACTTGCGACTCATAGTGACCCTATGTGCAACAGCTCTAAACTCTGCTCTGTCCTGTGCCAATCTCACTGTCTCCGACACAACCATCCCGATTGCCCCAGTCACCAAATTAATCCACCTCCTAGAGGGCCTTCCCCCTCCTGCACCTGCCCTCCACCCTACCAAGCATGATGTCCTTCTCCAAGGACCAGTCTCTTCTTACAACATGACCAAAGTACGTTAGACAAAGCCCCAGAACCTTGCCTCCAAGGAGCCGCCCGGTTTAACCCTCTCCATGATGAATCTGTTTGTTTTCTTAGCTGTCCATTGTACCCTCAATACTCTTCTCCAACACTAAAGCTCAAAGGCATTAATTCTCCTTCTACCCTCCCTCTCTGATGCATAACAAGTGATAGCAAAAACCATGGCCTGTATCAGACTCACCTTAGTCTCCCGAGAGACACTATTGCTCTTCAGTACTTTATAGAGCTCCCTAACAGCAGACTTTCCCATCGCAATATGTTTTTTAACTTCCTGGCTGCTCGTGCCAAGACTGTTGATTGACACATCGTGTCAATACTGACATATAGTGGCCCTATATAGAGGAGAACAGAATATCTTCCCAGGTTGAAATGCTATGACCCCATGACTATTTAAGCTGAGATTATGAGTAAGTGTATCTCTGAACTAACAGAATAAAATACATACTTGTACCTTCTATTTGACTTTTTGTTTTTCTTTCTTTTGGGGGAATTTTTTACTCCTTTGATATTTCCTAGTGCTTATCCTATGAAAGGCCAAAATAGCAAACAGATATGTCTTGGAGAAAGTACAACCAGAGTGCTCCTTGGAGGCAAGATGGTGTAGCATCATTTTCTCATATATTCGACTAGTAACTAGATGAAGCTATTCCTTGGGAGGACAGTTATGCTTGGAAAATGGAGGGTTAGCAAAGGAGAGGAAGACTCTGAATAAGGATTGACATTGTAACCTTAGCAATGGGTTTGGGTGTTTCAGAGATGATGAGGATGGCACAGGATAGGACAGGGTTCAGGTTGGCTCTTAAGGTCGCTGAGTCATACTGGACTTGACAGCCCCTAATGACAGCAAGTAGTAAGAAGCTGTGCTGTGATCCAAAAGGCACACAATTCAAACACACCAGCTGTTTAATGGTAGAAGGATGGACAATCTCTTCTCATGAGATTAACAGCCTCTGAAAACCCACTGGAGTGCTAGCTATCGGTTGGTTCCAACTCAAAGGCACCACTACCAACAAAAATAACTGAAGTATTTACCTCTTGACTTTTTCCAAATTGAAACACTACTTGACTCTTTTTATTCCAAAACCACCTACCCAAACCTGCTTCATTATACCACACACTCCTGCCTCCTTTACAACCTTGACTGTTTAGTCCTTCATACTGGGGCAAGATGTGCAGGAAAACAACATTTTCCAGTACAAACCTGAGTAGTTTTCCTGGCCAGAATAATGAGTCATTGAACATAATTTTTCTAATTCCTCTATTGTTATCATGGTTTAAAAACAAGGATGCTTATTTCCAGATGTTTCATTCGGCAGTCCCCCGGAACACATGGGAATGTTTTGTAGTGGCTGACAGAGTGAGTTCGAGAAAAATAAAAACAGATGGACACAGATTAACTCTCTCTGTTCCTGGCGTACACTTCTCCTTGGATGTGAGGCACAAGGTTTTTCTCTCCCAATTTCATATCATCAGGCCAATAACGAGCTTGGCAATGAATCAGTTGGTTGAGTTCGTTCAGGCTTCCTGTTTGTAAAGTCATATTACGCAGTACAAGGCCTTCTTCTGGGTAGTGTTTTCTGTTAGTTGATCTCTGCATGGCAAGAGGGAGATTTAGCCAGAAATTTGAGTAGCAGACTCTTTGACCAATTCTTGCTTTCAAAATCACAAAGGAAAGTTAGTACTTAGAGATCCTCTGGATAAATTAATACAACTTATTGTTAGCCAGAGTTTGAATTTAAATCTCCTTCCCTATTAAACTTGAGACAGACCATATAAGAACCTTTTTGGCTTAAGACCGAAAGATAGATTAAGTGACTTTCTTGGCCCCATTTCCTTGAAGCTCTATTCTACTGTCAATCTTCTGGATCTTTATATTCTGACTGTGAGAAGAGGAATGACATTAGGACTCAAATATATCTCTTTCCACCTTGGGCACCATTTTCTTGAACATTACTGGCCAACATACATTTCCAGTCTCATAATACTGCGTGTCTCAACCTGTCTTACAGGTCTCAAGCTGGGTTTCACACAGTCTTAAATGGGCTCTGTGCAGACATAGAACCTTAAATGAGAATTCTTTTCAACTGACTTGGAAGAAGAAGAGAACGAAATAAGAAAGGTAGACATGGGGAAGCAAGAAGAAATGTGTTTCAGACTACATCTCTGAAGAAACCCTGGAGCTTTAACTACACTACAGACTTGTTTTCATTGTGAATTAAGGAGATGGAAATGACTTTCTGAAAATAAGCATATAGACTTATTTTTATGGTACCACTTTAGAGTTATTTGTATAGATTGTTAATGTAATATCTTGATTATAGTTAGGAAACCACAGATTTTTATTCTATTTCATGGTTTGTGTTCAATTTAAAGCCTAAAGTTAGAAGATTTGAAACCACATTGTGGTGTCATGAAAAAAAAGGCATGGTAAACTGCTTCCATAAAAGTCATGGCCAAGAAAACCCTTAAAGCAGTTCTATCTGTAAGACATGAAGATGCTGAGTTAGAGCTGGTGTGACGATAGCCCTCACTCATTCACTCACTAATCACGTCAAGTTGGAATAGACTCACAGCTTCCCTTCCATGAGCTTTCAGAAGCTATAATCACACAGGAGGAGACTGCCTATCTTCTCCAGAAAAGCCATGATTCAAACCGCCTTTGGGTTAGCCCACAACATTCTATACACTGTATCACTAGAGCTCCCCTTCTAGGGACCTTAGTTATTCTTATAGATCAATTTATTTTCCCCTGGAAGTCTATTAATATGCCAAATGTTCTCTGGAAAAGTATTACTGCTTTGAAAGTTTTGAGTTGTTGAATCATACAAATTAATATATTCAAGACATTTGAAATGTCTTAAGCAATGTTTTCCCCCATAGCAATACAACAAAGCCACAAATTATAATGAAATTATTGTTAAATGCCATCTTGTCTAGCCTAGTAAATGTTTTAAAATAGCATTTCAAAGGAATTCTCAAAACATGGACTTACAAAATATATTGATTTTTAAAAGCAGATTTAGTGAAGTGGTTGCTACCTAATATATCCACATTGAAGCATTCTTTTTTAAAAAAAGATGATTTTGTACTGATTTTATTTACAAAGTTCAAATACATTGTTTTTCATGCTGGCTCTTTGCTATTTCCTTCACACACACACCCCCATCAAATTGTGAGACCCTATAATTAAGTTCGTCCCCAGCATCCATCCTCACTCCTTTGCTTCCACTCTTGGATCCGAATGAAATAACTCAGTTCCATAAGGACAAACACTGTATGAAGCATTCTTTTTTGTTTCTTTGCTTGAAATGCAAGTGTTTGAAAAATGTTCTTTAGTAAACTTAAGAGGTCAACAAGAATCATAGATTCCAAGGTTTGGAGTCATAAGAAAGACTTTTTGCTTTCTTGTCAGTACTTCAAATTAAATGAAACATCACACAGGCTCCAGCATTTGTAACTAATACTACCTTAATTTTAGTTAGTAATAACTCTATAAGTAATTAGGGAGCCCTGGTGGCCTAGTGGCAAGAAGCTGCTCTGTAATCTTGAAGGCATATGGTTTGAGACCACTAGCTGCTTTGCCCGAGAAGGATGGACAATCTCCTCCCATGATATTAACTGCCTCTGAAAACCCTCCAGAGGGTCAGCTGTGGGTTCTTGTCTACTCTATGGTAAACAGCACCACCACAAATTTATGGTTTATATTGATTGGAGTATTATAGGGTCCTGAGCCAGACCTTGGGTTTTGCCTCAGATCTGTTCCTTAGCCAGTATCAGTTGATCTTTGTAGTCCAAGAGAATAATTTCTTGGAGAGGAACATTTATACTTGGAAAGGTAGAAAGTCAGGGAAATAAAGGAAGACCGTAAAACAGATATATTGACTCAAGTGACTGCAGCAATGGGCTTGAGCATGCCAGAGATTGTGAGGATGGTACAGGCTAAGACTGAGTTCATATCTGTTGTTCATAGGTTAGCATATGAGTTGTATTTGACTTGATGGCATCTAATGACAACAACAGCAACAATCCTTGAAGCTCTGGTGGCGTGGCTCATAGGGAGTTGCACAAACTAAAGACCACATCTCGCTGATGGTTCATATGTAACAGCAGCTCCATGAGAATAGATTGCAAATGCAGCTAAAATACTCACAGAGGAGCACCTCCAGGAGAAACAAGCTTGCTACATCAAGTTTCTTCTGACCACTAAGTCAGCCATGAAGAAGATAGAAGATAACAACACACTTGTGTTCATTGTAGACGTCAAGGCCAACAAGCACCAAATCAAACAAGTTGTAAAGATGCTGTATGACACTGACGAGGCAAAGGTCCAATGGAGAGAAGAAGGACTATATTTGACTTGCCCCTGACTATGATGCTTTTTATGTTGCCAACCAAATTAGGATCATCTAAACTGAGTCAAGCTGGCTAATTCTAAATTAAAATTTTTCTCACCAAAAAACTCAAACAAAAACCTTCTTCTAGGTGGTATAGTACTGCTCTGTGTATTGCTATACAGAGGTAACTTGTGGTTGCTGTGATGCTAAACACTGTGACACTGATGTGCCAAATGTGATAATGGTTTCCCATGGTGGACAGTTTGGTGGAGCTTCCTAATTAAAACAAGCTTGGAAACAGGAGTGGCATCTACTTCCTAAATGGCTTGCCTCTGGAAACTCTATGAACAGTGCTCAGGACTTTCATTCATAGGGTCGCTATGAGTCGTCTACGACTCAACAGCACTTAACAAACCTAACAAAAATAACAACATAGAGAGAGCTACATTGGCCTAGTGGACAGAAAGTTATGCTACCGAGCTTAAGGTGGGTGATTTTAATCTGCGACCCTCAGGCCTGGTTCAAATTGGTTTTTGTTAAGCATTCTTCTAGGTGGTATAGCACTGATCTGTGACTTGCTGTACAGAGGTATCTCGTGGTTGCTATGATGCTAATGGCTACCCATGGTGGACAGTGTTTGCGGATTTCCCCGAAAGAATAACAGGCTTGGAAGCAGGTGTGGCATCCACTTCCAAAATAGCTTGCCTCCGAAAACTGTGAACTTGGAGAAACAATGACATTTATACAAGTGTTCAGGTCTTTTGCTCATAGAGTCACTATAAGTCATCTATGACTTGACAACACTTAAAAACAACAAAAACAACAACAATCTTCTCAATGTTAACCATAGTTTGTTATGTTCCACATAGTCAAATGCCTTTACATAGTTAATAAAACACAACTAGATATTCTTCTGTTATTCTCTGTTTTCAGCCAGGATCCACCTGATATCAACAATGATATCCTGCTGCAACAGCTTCTTCAAACCCAGCTTGAATTTTTAGAGGTTCCATGTCAATGAACTTTTCTATCCATTTTTCTTTATGATCTTCAGCAATATTTCATTTGCATGTTATATTAAAGACATTGCCGGACAATTCCCACATTCTGTTGGATAGATCTTTTGAGAACAGAAACAAATGTGCATCTTCCAGTCTGTCAGCCAAGTAATTTTTCAGAATTCCTAGTATAGACTGGTAAGAATGTCTTGGACTGTATCTGTTATTTGAAATCTATCAATTCCATCAATTTGGGGGGACTTATTTTTTCAAATGTCTTCAGTGTTGCTTAAACTTCTTCCTTTATTACTGTAGTCTTAAATTAAAAGTAGGCTTTTATGGTCTTTCAAGTCATCAACAGCTGTGGACTAGGATAAGAGAGAGAGTGATTCCCACAGTGAGTAGCAAGACTTGAGAGGACCTAGAGCAAGATCCTGGTGAGGGCAAGACCCTGGTGATGGTGGTGGAGAGACTATGGCATTGATATAGAGAAACTGTGACAAGGTGTAACCAGAAGAGCCCTAAGATATAGGCCACAGTTAAAGCTCTTACTGCTCTTGCCAAATGATGGAAGGGAAAGCTGACTGCTGAACTGAAACCAAAGCCTGAACTAATTGAGGAATTATGCGGTGGGACTGCTAGACTAAAAGTTGAACTTGCATTGGGTGATATTCATTTTACCAACTACTGATTTTCTTCTCTGTTCCCAACTTTTGCACCCATTATTATAGTCACTCATTATTATTAATGCACCTTGATTGCTTGTTCAATTGTTTTCTGACTGTTAAAGTTGGTAGAAATCTTCTATTTCCTCTTTTTTGGTTCATATATTTGAGTGATGGTGAAGCTCACTGGACTTCCTTGTATGTGTATGGATATTATCCTGTCACTCACAATATTATATTTCAAGATGGATCCAGAACTAACTTTTTTAACTATGAAAGCAACCTCAGTTTTCCTCACTTTTTCATCTCTGATATAGTAGATCATATGATCATCTGGTTCAAAATGTCCCATGCCAGTCCATCTCATTTCACCAAAACCAAGTAATCAATATTTATGAGTTTCATTTCTTCCTTAACAATGCCCAATTTTCCTACATTCATGCTTCTCACATTCCACATTCCAATCACTAGTGTCTGCTTACAACTGTTCCTCCTTCTTTGTGTTTTCAGATTTGTCGGCTCAGCCTCAGTTACCAAATCTGCTAGTATGAGAATGCTCTATTCTTTTCCACCTTTACTCTACAACTTACTTCTCTAATTACCCTTACTCTTGGTACCACAATCTGTAAGTCAACAATGAATAAACAAACCTCTTTCTGCTGGTGTGGCTCTCTAGACACCATGAGGCTGGCAATAGGTCTTCTTTATCTGCTTTTTGCTCTGTTGTTGTTGTTGTTGTTGTTGTTATGTGCCATCGAGTCTTTTGCGACTCATAGCAACCCTATGCACAACAGCCCTAAACCCTGCTCTATCCTGCACCAACCGCACTGCCTCTGACACACACATCCCGATTACCCCAGTCACCGAATCAATCCATCTCATGGAGGGTCTTCTCCTCCTACGCTGTCCCTCCACCCTCCCAAGCATGATGTCCCTCTTCAAGGACCTGTCCCTCCTGGCAACATGTCCAAAGTATTCTGCTCTAGAGCTGTGCTATTTTCATTCCTTCTGGCCTTTTCAGAGAGATGCATTCAGCCCTGTGCTCCATGTTCTTCCGTTTTCTGCTCTCTAGACAATTCAAATGTGACTTTTGTCAAGCCTTGCTGATCAGTGTGGGAAGTATTCTCTTTATTATCTTAGTCCCACAGTTGTTGATGATTTGCAAGACCATGTGTTTGCAGTTAAGGTAGCTGGAGACCTGGGGTGGGGGATGGGTGGGTGGGTAATGTAATGGCTAGAAAAGTCAACTTTTAAGCTAATAACACAATTGTCATTGGCTCTTATTCATGTGGCATTTCCTGGAATTTTTCAATGTCAACCAATTTTCTTGTTGTTGTTGTTCAGTAACTGCATGTATTCCTTCCATTTTCTTTGATGCCTCCTGGATAACTCAGGATTTTTGCCTATAGCATCTGTCAGCATTGCAACTAGAGACTTGAATTGGTTTGGTGTTTGATTTTTGTTTTGTTTTGTTTTTTTTAGTTCTTTCAACTTTAGAAATGCTGAGAAAGTTCTTCCCTTTTAATTTGCTAACTCCAGGTCTTTGTACATTTTGTTACAATACTTCACTTTCTCTTCTTAAGTTTTCCTTTGAAATCTTCTGTTCGTCTCTTTTACTTGAGCATTCTGTCCCATTGTTTTGCTTCCCAACACACTAGTGTAATTTTTAGAGTCTCGTCTGACACCTATTTTGGTCTTTCACTCACTAACCTTAAAGGGAAATGGGCCAAAATGGTTGATGCGCAGTGGAGTGCAGGCATGGATGTGGGGGAAGATCTTTGTGTCTTATCAACACTTGTACATCTTATTTTTCCCTGGGTTTAGGACATTATCAGTACAGAGGCTGTTCCTGGTGGGTTTTTTGTGGTTATAATTAAGTTCCTTCTCCTTGTTCATTTCTCTGTCCTTTCACCTCCTCTAAGAGAAAAGGTAATGCCAGTCATACTCTCTTACATTAAGAAACTACCTTTCTTTCTTCTCTCTCTCTTTTTAAAATTTTATTTTGGTTTTTTTGTAAAGTTCATATACATTGTGCTTCACACTATTCTTCATTCACATTGTGTTTCATACAATCATTCTCACACATTATGTTTTAGAAAATCAACCACCATTGGATCTTATCCATCATTACTTAGATCCTTCCCATTTTCTTCATGCCTTCTCTCCACCTACCAGTGTGCAACCCTGTGGTTTTGCCCCTATTTACACTCACCTTTCTGCTCCCACTCCTTTCCCTCTTGGGTCCCCATAGGTTTTACTAGTTATCTTTCTTTTTTACAATGATGGTCTTATGCCTTATGAGGCTGAGTTAGTTCACTCAGCATAATGCTCTTCAGTCTCTTCCAAGGTATGTAATATTGAGAAACTCCCTTTTAATTAAATCAGCTCTGTCATCTGCATAAGGACATTACATCCCACTTTAATCCCTTCACAACAAATTTGCTAATTACATTTTGGGGATAATTTCATCATTATATTCATGTCAAATTACTTCTTTACACAACTGTCAAACCATTGAGAATTATGGAATAGCTAAGCAGACACATATTTTTTTGGGGGGTGCAATTCAATTCATGACAAAGCCCTTCATGTAAGCCATCATAACACTGTTCTGGTTTGATCCAAGTCAAGAATTTCATAAAACAAGTGATATTACTATCTCTCAGGGAGTTTCCTAAATTTCATATATTTAATGAAACCCTCTGAAAGTGTTGTATATTCCAACTGAGCTTCTGATAACTATTGCCTGGCAATAGCTGTCTGCAAGAAGAGTAAAGAATCATCAACTTTAACACTCTCCAGAGTTCTGGAGAGGAATGGCATTTTTTAATATCTATTGGATAGTTGGTAAGTGCACATACATGAAGAGAAGCACCACAAACTTCTCAAGGAGGTAAGCAAATGAGAATTCTCTGATAAGACCTAAAAGTGCATGAGTCGTTTCTAGTTATCTAGTGGAGGGGCATTTGAACTCCTTAGGTTCTTGTATACCATGGAACATGGCAACATGGAAAATATAAACACAATGATAATGAACAATAATTAAATAATAAAGAAAACCATCCCTAGAACTTTATTCTTGAATGGTATAATTTCTGAGCTTTCTAGTTATTATACCATGCTATGTTGTTGTTGTTGTTATGTACCGTGGAGTCGCTTGCGACTCATAACGACCCTATGTACAACAGCCCTAAACTCTGCTCTGTCCTGTGCCAATCGCACTGTCTCTGACACTCCCATCCTGATTATCCCAGTCATTGAATCAATCCACCTCATAGAGGGTCTTCTCCTCCTGCGCTGTCCCTCCACCCTCCCAAGCAGGATGTCCCTCTCCAAGAACCGGTCTCTCCTCACAACATGTCCAAAGTATGTTAGACGGAGCCTCAGAATCCTTGCCTCCAAGGAGCCACCCTTTTTAACCCTTTCCAGGACAAATCTGTTTGTTTTCCTAGCAGTCCATGGTATTCTCAACACTCTTCTCCAGCACCACAGCTCAAAATATCATGCTATACAGGAATAAAAATATATGAGTTAATGAAGAGGGTAAATTTACCATAAATGATTACTTTCAATTTAGAAATGCTAAAATGGTTGTTCTGTAGCTGTTCCATTTTTCCTAGCAGTAATTACATAACAGTGCTTTCTCTTTAAGACCAATTTTAGTTCTTGATAGTTAGAGATATGTCTGTATGTTGAATACTTATCTGTCGGGACCTTATTGTGGGAATGGAGTGGGAAAGAGGAGCAAAGGCAGGTATTCAGCTCTTTCAAGAGTATTACGAAGTAACTCAAGTGCAAATTAAAAAGAAGAAAGACCACTTTTTGGTTTGGTTTTTCTGTTTTAAACTTTCATTTTCCTCAATTGGAAAATGCTGTTAAATATATATTATTCCTCTAAATCTTGACTGTTAAAGTAGTACAAAGGTGAATGCTCTATTAATAATACATCATCACTGTATTAGGTTTCTTTTCTGAACTTATGCCGGGTTTTATCCATAGAGTCAAAGACACATAAGCAGAAAATAAAGTAGATTTAACAGCTTATATAAGCCTGAAAAATACAAACGCACAGCCTTTTCTCGACCCATTAGAGAGCTGAGATAGTAAACACTGCAAGGATAAATGAAACATAAACCTCTGTTTACTAAGGGCAAACAAATCTATATAAGGTAATAAAGAATCAGCTAAAACTGTTAAATAAGTGGTATGGCTTTAATTTTGTCTCTCCACAATCAACACTCTTGGTACCAGCATCCAAAAAATTAAAAGATGAATTGCATTGGGAAAGTCTGTTGTCTGTTAGAGACCTCTCCAAAGTATTAAAGAGCAACAATGTCAGTCTGGAGACTAAGATGCACCTGATTCAGGCCATAGTTTTTGCAGTTACTTGCTATGCATCAGAAAGCTGGACAATGATTAGGGATGATAGAAGGAGAATTGATGCCTTTGAGCTGTGGTGTTGGAGAAGAGCATTGAATATACCATGGACTGCTAAGAGAACAAACAGGTTCGTCCTGGAGAGGGTAAGACCAGGCTGCTCCTTAGAGGCAAGCATTTTGAAGATTTGTCTGACATACTTTGGACCAGTCCTTGGAGAGGGACATCATGCTTGGGAGGGTGGTGGGACAGCACAAGAGAGGAAGACCCTCAAGGAGATGGACTGATTCAGTGACTGGGGTAATGGGGATAAGTGTGTCAGAGACAGTAAAATTACACAGTATATAACAGGGTGAGTCATAGGTGGTTTGATGGCACATAACAACAATATATATTACTGTATATCTATTATTATGTGTGTGTGTGTGTGTGTGTGTGTGTGTGTGTGTGTGTGTATTTATTTATTTATTTATAAAATGAAATTATAAAACCTGTACCCTGTGACTATTAGCACCTTGTTAGGAGAAGTAGGATTTCTCTTCCAAGACATCACTAGTTAAAAACATACTAGAGTAGATGGTCTTTCTGGGTGGTGCTTTCTACAAACCTTATCAGATGCTCCCAAAGAATTATTTTAAAAGTCTTAAGAAGGTGTTTCTTACAGTACCAGATCAGATGTCATGGTTTGAAGTGTGTCCCCAAAAATACTTGTATGTAATGATGTATGCTTGTCTTGTAAGAAGTGTATTCTCATTCCAAAAAAGTGATCTGAGAGAGTGTGTAAATTATTGAACAATATCATGAATATCACATACAAGCAAGTCTTACTGAAGATTACAAAATCTTGATTGGAGCAGTAAATTGACAAGGAACTGCCAGATGTGCAGGTGGGGTTTAGAAGAGGCCGTGATACTAGAGACATTATAGCCAATGTCAGATGGATCTTAATTGCAAGCAAAGAGGACCAGAAGAATATCTATCTGTGTTTCATTGACTATGTAAAGGCATTTGACTTTGTGGATCACAATGGTGGCTAACGTTGAGAAGATTGGGTATTCCAGAACACTTGATTGTGCTTTTGTGAAATCTATACCTGGACCAGAAAGCAGTCATCAGAACAGAGGAAGGAAACATAGCATGGTTAAAATCAGAAAAGGTGCATTTCAGGGATGTATCCTATCTCCATACCTTTTCAATCTGTATGTAGAACAGATCATTCGAAAGGCTAGACTTTATGAGGTGGAATGTGGCATCAAGACTGGAGGAAGACTTATCAAAAACCTGTACTATGCAGATGACACAACCTTGTTTGCCAAAACCAAGGGAAACTGAAGCATTTGCTGCAGAAGGTCAAGGACTGCAGCCTCCAATATGGATTTAAGCTCAACATTAAGAAGACAAAGATTCTCAGTACTGGACCCGTTGGTAGCATCACGATAGATGAAGAAGAGACTTGAGATTGTTAACAACTTCCGCTTACTTGGCTTTACAATCAAAAATCAAATGATGAATTGCATTGGGAAAGTCTGCTATCAGGGACCTCTCCAGAGTACTGAGGAGCAATGATGTCAGTCTAGAGACTAAAGTGCACCTGATCCAAGCCATAGTCTTCACAATTACTTGCTATGCATCAGAAAGCTGGACAACGAAAAAGGATGGTAAAAGAAAATCAATGCCTTTGAATTGTGGTGTTGGAGAAGAGTATTGAACATACCATATACTGCCAAGAGAACAAATAGGTCTATCATGGAAAGGGTGAAACCAAGCTGCTCCTAGAAGGCAAGGATTTTGAAGCTTTGTCTCATACTTTGAGCACATTGCCGAGGGACTGGTTCTTGGAGAAAAACATGCTTGAAAGGGTGGAGGAACAGTGCAGGAGAAGAAGACCCTGGATGAGATGGATTGACTCAATGACTGGCGTAATGGGTGTAAGTGTGTTAGAAACAGTGAGATTGGCTTAGGATAGGACAGAGCTCAGAGCTATTGTTCATAGGTTCGCTATGAGTCACAAGTGACTCGATGGCACATAATAATAACAAGTATATATATGAATTATGCATATAACACAACCTTGCTTTCAGAAAGTGAGAAAGTCTTGAATTAACTGTAGAGGATCAGACCAAAGCCTTCAATGTATATTACATTTTAATATCAAGAAAAAAATAATACTCACCGCTGAACCAATATACACATCATGACTGGTGAAGACAAGACTGAAGTTGTCAAGGATTTCATTTTACTTGGATCCATAGTCAACATCTGAGGTAAGAGCAATCACGAAATTAAAAGACTTGTTGCATTGGGAAAATCTATTGTCAAGGATCCTTCCAAAGTGCTAAAGAGCAATTATGTCACTTTAAAGTGTGCCCTATCAAAGCTCTGGTATTTTCTTTCCTTTTTTTTTTTTTTTTTAGTCCTGATATTTTCAATTGCTTCGTGTGCATCTGAAAATTGGACAGTGAATAAAGATGACAAGAGAAGAATTTATGTCTTCAAATTTGGAGGCAAGTACAGATAATCTGTCTCACAGACTGCCAAAGAAATAAACAAGTTTGTCTTTGAGGAAGTGGAAGTAAGATGCTCTTAGAGACAAGGATGATGAAACTTTATCTCACATACTTTGAGCATATTGTCAGGAGGGGTGAATCCTTGGGAAAAATACATTGTGCAGGGAAATGTAATGATCCTTCATGATCTGATAAATCAAATAACAACTGTAAAAGGATTAAGATTGAAATACAACACCTCTTAATTCCATCACATCCCTATGCAGTGTAGGGAAGCTTCCTTACGGTGTGTCCAAAAAGAGATACAAGGGAAGGAAAGTGAGCAGGGTGAAGAGCTTTCAGTACCACCAAGAAAGCATTACCAGGAAGGGAGTGTGTCCTTTTGGACTGAGGTCTCTGCAAAAGGTATGATCCTGGACACAATGTTATGAGGGACACTGGACTTATAGATCCTGAAGCAAGCAATGATCTTTCTTCAAAGTCAGCAGAAAGAGAGAGGAGCTTCCCCTAGAGCAGACACTCTGAATATGGACTTCTAGCAGCCTAAATGGAGAGAAAAACATTTCTATTTGTTAGTCATCTGCTTGTAGTAGCTATGTTATAACAGCACTAGTTAATCAAGACACTAAAGAACAACTACTGCAGAATGACACAAAAGTTTCCACATCTTTCTCTCTTATCTCTCTTAAGGGGTGGGGAGAGCCTTAAACTGTTAAGTGTTCTCTTTGGGAATTGACCTTGGAGACAGTGGTATTGGAGACACTATTTAAAACATTCCCTGTGCCTTATAAAAATACAAAACAAAACAAAACAAAACACTGGTATAAAAAGAATTTAGAAAGCTTGTTATAAAGGTTTCAAATCAGTTGCAAAGTCAGAAAAAGAAAATTACTGCTTTGGAAATTAAAAGTAACAGAGCAGTGGCCTTATAATATTAATGCAACTAAGTCTGCTTTATTTTCATCCCACCTGAATTTCAGAATCATCTCAGGAAGAGGTTTGAGGCCTTGAACACTAATGAGCGAAGACCAGATGAGTTGTGGGAGGATGTTAAATGTATCATCCAGGAAGAGTGCAAACGGTCATTACAAAGACAGAAGAGGAAGAAAAGACCAAAATGGATGTCAGAAGAAACTCTGAAGATTACACTGGAATGTAGAGAAGCCAAAGCACAAGGAAGAATTCAAGATACTAAAGAGCTGAACAGAAGATTCCAAAAGGCAGCACAGAATGACAAAGCAAAATATTAAAATGAAATGTGCAAGGAGCTAGAGTCTGAAAATCAAAAGGGCCGAACTCATTCAGCATTTCTTAAGCTCAAGGAACTGAAGAACAAATTCAAACCTCGAGTTGTTACAATAAAGGATGCTTTAGGCAGAATGTTAAATGATCCAGGAGGTATCAAAAGAAGATGGAAAGAATATACTGAGTCATTGTATAGAAAGGAATTGGCAGATACAGAAGAATTTAATGAAATAGCATTTGAGCAAGAACCTATGGTGATGAAGGCAGAAGGTCAAGTTGCTTTGAAGGAAATAGCAAAAATTAAGGCCTCCAGAATAGATGGGATACCAATTGACATATTTCAGCTAACAGATACTGCCCTGGATGTGCTCACCAAGTTGTGCCAAGAAATCTGGAGAACAACCACTTGGCCAACTGACTGGAAGAGATCTATATTTGTTCCCATCTCAAAGAAAGGTGATCTAACAGAGTGTGGAAACTATAGAACAGTATCGTTGATTTCACATGCAGCAAGATTTTGCTGAAGATTATCTAAAAACGACTGGAACAGCACATCAACAGAGAACTACCAGAAGTCCAGGCTGGGTTTAGACGGGCCTGTGGTACAAGGGATATTGTAGCTAATGTTAGATGGATCTTGGCTGAAAGCAAGGAGTACCAGAAGAATGTCTATCTTTGTTTCATTGATTATGCAAAGGCATTTGACTATGTGGATCATAACAAACTTTGACTGACTCTGAGAAGAATGGGGATCCCAGAACACTTGATCGTTCTAATGTGAAACCTATACTTGGACCAAGAGGCAGTTGTCAGAACAGAGCAGGGTAACACTGCATGGTTCAAAATTGGGAAGGGTGTACGCCAGGGATGTGTCCTATCTCCATACCTTTTCAACCTGTATGCAGAGCAGGTTATCTGGGAGGCTGGGCTCTATGAGGAGAAGCATGGAATTAGGATTGGTGGACAATCTATCAACTATCTGTGTTATGCAGATGACACAACTCTGCTCGCTGAAACTGAGGAGGACCTCATGCACTTGCTGCAGAGGGTCAATGACTGCAGCCTTCAGTATGGACTGAGTCTCAATGTCAAGAAGACAAAGATTCTCACCATTGGACCAATTGGTAGCATCAGGATGGATGGCGAAGAGATTGAGATTGTTGACAGCTTCAATTTGCTCGGCTCCATGGTCAACACTCTTGGCACCAGTAGTCAGGAAATAAAAAAAAGTATTGTGATGGGAAGTCTGCTGTTAGGGACCTCTCTAAAGTACTGAAGAGAAACGGTGTCTCTCTGGAGACTAAGGTGTGCCTGATACAGGCCATGGTTTTTGCAATCACTTGTTATGCATCAGGGAGTTGGACAATGACTAGGAAGGATAGAAGGAGAATTGACGCCTTTGAGTTGTGGTGCTGGAGAAGAGTATTGAATGTACCATGGACTGCCAAGAAAACAAACAAATTCATCCTAGAGAGGGTTAAACCAGGCTACTCCGTGGAGGCAAGGATTCTGGGGCTTCATCTGACATACTTTGGACATGTTGTAAGGAGAGACAGGTCTTTAGAGAGACAGCGCAGGAGGGGAAGACCCTCTATGAGGTGAATTGATTCAGTGCCTAGGGTAATAATGATGGGTGTGTCAGAGGCAATGCGATTGGCACAGGACAGAGCAGAGTTTAGGGCTCTTGTACATATGGTCGTTATGAGTCGCAAACAACTCGACGGCATATAACAACAACAACAACAAGGTCTGCTTTAGGAAGCAGCAGAGTGCATTTATCTAAGGACAATCAAAGCCAGAGTTTAGGGTTCATCCGAAGAGCAAAAAAATGAGAACGTTACCATTTAAAAAAAGCACTTCTTGTTATATGCCATAGAGTTGTCTGTGACTAATAGTGACCAGCAAGCAGCAGCTCTGAAGAGGGCCCTATCATGAGCCAGTCTCACTGATTCCTACACGCCTACTCCCATTACCTCAGTTACTGTATCAGTCCCTCTCATCTGGGGTCTTCTCCTGGGTTGTCCCTCCACCTTTCTGAGCTTGATGTCCTTCTGTAAGGACTGTTCCCTCCTGGCCATGTGACTGAAGTATGTGAGACAAAACTTCAAAATCCTTGCCTCCAAGGAGAAACTTGGTGTCACCCTCTCCAAGACAGACTTATTTGTTCTCTTGGTGGTTCATGGTATGTTCAAGACTCTTATTCAGCACCATAACTCAAAGGCATCGATTCTTAACATTTAGGAATATAAATTTGAGGGTTGGTCTGAATTCCAAGAGAGATGATGGTCAGATTTAGTATTGTTAATTCAAACTCCAAATAAGTCAGAATCTGAGATGTCTATCCTTATTGCAGGGGTCTTGGATAATGATTGCTGGAAGTGCAAGCTGTGAGCAACTACTGAAACTTCAGTTGTGGGATTAACTCATAAAGAAATCTTGGACTAAAGAACGAGGCTTAAGGAAAGTCAGCCACTGTGAACAGTGAGGTCTGTAGGAAAAATTGTGATTGCAAAGACAAGTGGACATAAGAGCCAACTACTAAGAAACAAAGAACAGAACATGATGTTCAGAACCATGAATCTGGTGGAAACACAAACTTTTGTCACCAAGAGGTAATACTACTGCTAGTGATGAAATAGCTAAGATTATACAAACATATTTTTTGGGCACTATACTGAGTTCTTCATATGGATTATTTAATTTAGTCTTCACCTATGAAGCGGATATAAGTATTACAATTTTACAATATTGAGACTTGGACTGGTTTTCTGACTTGAAGGTCGCTCGATGTCTAGTAAGTGCAGGATATGGATGTGAAGTGCTGGCCCCGGGTGTGGGTCTACGCAGGACCATCAGTATTTCTGACTCAGGTGACTGATCTGGTGCTTACCTTTGAGAGTTAGAGGCCCTGCTACTGGCTTGTGGGTTTGGAAGATAAAGCTATTGGGAGTTCAGACATTAAATTACCTGTGACTAAAAGATTTTGATCTAATATCAGATCTGTATCACAAATAAATGAATGGCATAAATGAATTGACACATACTGATTTCATTAGGTAAACCGTACTTGAGTTAGTTTTATTTTATATCTGATGATTGACACAGAGTATGTTAAATTTCCAGTTAAATATTAGTAACAAATTCTGTTTACTATCTTTTGAGTTTTTGTAACAATTATAGCAGTTTTTAATGTTTTTTTTTTTAATTAAAGCATACATTTCTGTGAGGTAGGAGACGGCTTAACTACATTGTTTTCTGCTTGTTTATAAGTACTGTCCAGTTGAAAGTGACTCATAACTGACCTGACAGCAGGTTTTTAGAGGCTATAAATAACATGGGATATTGCCCATCTTTCTCCCATGAAGCAGTGGTAGATTGCCTTTGAGCTGGCAGCACAACTCCTTACCAGAGCCATCAGAGCTCCCATACATTATTTTTAGAAAGAAGAATAGAAGAGGAGATGCACCTTCTGAATCAGTAGTTATCTCTTTGAAGCTCTTTTTCCCAGTCATATGTAAATTATAACTTAACTTGCCTGTTTACCAGGAAAATAGTACTGAATTAACTCTTATCTTTCCAAAACCTGTTTTTCTGTTATATGTTAACTAGTTTAAGGTTGCCTGTTTACTGGTATGTGTGTGTGAACAATTTTCTTTCAGATGTAGAAATTCTTTGAGTTTACTAACAAAAGAGCATTGTAAAGTGAGTTGGTGGCTCACCCTAGTCTAAAAGCCAAATGTTCTCTCTCAAACAGACAGATTAAAGAAAGGAAACTAAGAATTCCAAGGTTGATCAACTAGCCTTGAAGGCTGGAGAAAATTTATGCCAGTTTTAGAACTGTGTAACAATAGGGTGTTCCCCATCTAGAAACAAAGAGGAAGAGAAAACCGAACACTCAAGGAAACAAACACTCCAAAGGACTAATTGCCATTGTAAAACTCAGTCTCCTCTAACCAGGGACCAGAAGAACCAGAGGGAGCCAGGCTACTTCTACCGAACACTCTGACTAGGACAACAATAGAAAGTCCCAGGTAGAACGGGTTTAAAAAAAAAGAAAGAAAGAAAGAAATAGAATAACGTATAAATTTCAAACAAGAAATCAGACACAGCTTTCTTAAAGAACCTGGGCAGCCTTTGAGACAGGTGCCCTGAGGCAACTTTAACTGAAGACCTTGCCTCAAAAATCACTTTAATCAATGTTGGTGTTATGTGTGTTGTGTCTGAAACTGACTCAGCTGACTGTCCAAGAAACTGACTCAGCTGACTGTCCAATGGGTTTTCAGAGGCCACGGATAGAATAGGAGGAGATGGTCCATCTTTCTCGCAGAGCAACTGGTCATTTCAAAGTGTGTGTCTTTGACTTGGTAGAGCATTTCCTTACTACAAGGTCAGTGATACCCAGGAAAAACATTCAACTACATCAGATCAAAAGGGCAACATTTGGTCACAATCTAAAAAAAAAATATGGTAGAATGAAAACTTGGATAAATGGAAATAGAAAATTCAGGGAGGAAAGTAAAATTACTGACACATTTTGGAGACATGTTCATTTAAAACGCAAAATAAAATGTTCAATCAAAAGATAGAAAAAGAAGAATAATCAGAATGAGAAAATAGATTGTAAGTCTGTTATCGCAGATCCAGTCTGGTCATATTCGTAGGTACAACACTGGCAAAAAATGTATTACAAAGGCTTTTTAAAGTTTGTTTTAAAAAACTAAAAGAAAAAAAAAAGAAAGAAGAATAGAGAGGTTCATAGTCTTATACACACCCATATTCATGATCTAGAAAAAACAGCACTAAATTCAAGAGAATTAAAATGTATATTCATTCGTATCACTGTCTCCTAAGTCATTATAAAAGTCTAAAGATAAACAGTTTCTAAATATTAATTATCTGAAAGTGAATATTTTTTCCGTTATTTTGCTTTCTCTGATAAGTATAAAATAATTGTGTTTGAGAGTAGATAATGATCTGTTTGATCTCTGGCTTTGTCTGAAGGAATTTACTTTCTAGAGTATAAGGTTTTGAAACTTAGTTATGTAAATAACCAGTTTTAAAAATGAAACATGGCCAAAGTGCCCAAGTAATTATATAAGACAGGAGAAAAATCCAATATTAGCTCCACTATTGTTAAGAGTTAAATGGCTATTTTATAACCTTGTTACAATCACCACTGTTATAACACCAGCATTTTAAATAACACTTTAAAAAGCTCACCTCTTTCTAAAAATGGTATTATAGACGTATTTCTTTATTCTACTCTCATTATAACAAGAGGCCAGTGGTCTAAATGGTGGTTTCCTATTATGAGAGGATAAAAGCTAAAATCAATAAATCTCTGGATTATAAATGTTGCTACAGTCAGTCAAGTTTGAGAAAATTATGAGTTGAGCCTCATGATGTCTGCGTATTGTAGCTTGTAAATTTTCACTCCATATGTATGTGGTTATGTATATACATGCTATTGAGTTCTTTCTAGAATTTACTGAGAAATGAGGTAGAATTTTGTTCAGTAGGGTGGTGAGATTACTGAGAAAATGCTGGTGGAATATATTGAGTATATGAAAATGAAGATATGACAACTTATTTGAAAAAAGATTCCTAAGAGAAAAAAAGTCGTATTTTTCCCCTTTCTGGCTTAATTAGTTTAGTCAGAAAACTCAAATAGGATTATCATCTGTTTCCATTGTTCAGTAAATTATGAATGTTGAAATTAATTGGCAAAGCTTTTGTCTCTGTTTCAATTGCTCACTTTATGTGATAATGATTCTACAAAAGTAAAATAGATAACCAGAAGAGGGATAAATTGGCTTAGTTGAAGACATTATATAATAAATTATTATGCAGCACAGCATAACAGTCAATTAGTACAGACTAATGCTAATTTCAAGGACACTGAGGTCAGAAAACGGATGTAGATTCCTATCTTTGCCACTTAAGGCATGTATGATCTTTTGTGTGTGCGTGTGTTTTCATTTTTTTTACATGTAAGATCTTAAGCAAAATAGGTAGCTGCTGTAAATCTCATTTTGTTTGTCTATAAAGCTGTTGCTATGTGCCATCAAGTCACCCACGACTCATAGAGATGTTATGTATAATAGCTCTGAACTCTCTCCTATCGTGAGCCAGTCCCACTGACTCTGACACATTTAACCTCATTACCCAACTAACCATGTCAATCCATCTTATCTGGGATCTTCCTCTTCTGCACAGTCCTCTGCACTTCTAAGCATGCTGTCCTTCTCCAATGACTGGTATCTCCGGGCCATGTGCCCAAAGTATGTGCTTTGGAGCATCAAAATCATTGCCTCAAAGGAGAAACTTGGTTTCATTCTCTCCAAGACAGACTTATTTATTCTATGCTATGGTCAGTACTCTACTCCCGTACCACAACTCAAAGGCATTGATTCTTCTTCTGTCATCCTTAGACACTGTCCAACTTTCTTTCTTTTTTAATTTAGTATTGATTTCAGTAAAAATTTACAGACATTTTGAATTTCCATTCATTCATTGTTTCACTTTTCTCCCCTCCAAACCCTCCCCCCAGTACACTATTCTGTTGTAAAAGTAAAACAAAAATTCTTTCATTATTTTACAAACCCTCCCCCAGGTCCACTCCACCATGTAGCCTTCACTCTAGACAACTGTCATGACAAAAATACCAAATCACATATCCTTTTTAAACCATTTTCTCC
>NW_006399861.1:6312225-6313035 GCF_000299155.1 Elephantulus edwardii
CTTTGCTGAATTCTTGCTGAGTCTTTAGGATTTTCTAAGTATACTATTATATCATCTGCATAGAGAGATAATTTTACCTCCTCTTTGCCAATTTGTATACCTTTTATTCCCTTCCCTTGTCTTATTGCTATCGCTAAGACTTCCAAAACAATACTGAATAATCGATGTGATAGTGGGCATCCTTGCCTGGTTCCTCTTCCTACAGGGAATGCCTTTAACCTCTCTCCATTGAGAACAATGTTGGCTCTCAGGTTTGCATAAATACTTTTTACCATGTTGAAGAAATTTCCGTCTAGTCCTATTTTGTTGAGTGTTTTAATCAGGAAAAGGTGTTAGATTTTGTCAAAGGCCTTTTCTGCATCAATTGATAGGATCATGTGGTTCTTGTTCTTTGTTAATGTGATGAATTATATTAATTGTTTTCCTTTTGTTGAACCATCCTTGCATAACTGTTACGAATCCCACTTGGTGAGGGTGAACTATTTCTTTGATGTATCATTGGATTCTATTGGCCAGTATTTTATTCAGGATTTTTTCCATCTGGAAAACCATGGGAAGAGGCCTTTGGGGACAGCGAAGGCGTGCTCCTGGGCAGAAGGGAAGCTTGGGAGTGGCGCACAAGGGGAAGTCACCTCAGACAATAATGAAGAGGTGTCTTTCAAAGGTATCCAGGAAAAACCGGCAGAAACTAAAATATAATCTACACAGGAGTTCTACAGGAGATGTCACCTTCCCTTGGAGACAGTACAACTAAACTTAAGGTACATGGGTCAAAAGGAAGAAATGTCAGCAGTCGACGTGTCTGGAATT
>NW_006399861.1:6319449-6320844 GCF_000299155.1 Elephantulus edwardii
GTTTTTTCTCCTTTATGTTCCTATTATTAATTTCTAATTTTGTAGCATTATGGTCTGAAAAGATGCTTTGCATTATTTCTATGTTTTTTAATTTATTGATGCTTGCCTTGTGACCTAGAATGTGATCTATTCTGGAGAACGTTCCATGCACATTGGAGAAGAAGATATACTCTGCTTTTTGGGGGTGCATTAGCATATAGATACCTATGAGGTCAACTTGGTTTATTGTGTGTTTTAATTATTTAGTATCTCTGTTGAGTTCTTTTCTGGTAGTTCTGTATTTTCTTGAGAGGGGTGTATTGAAGTCTCCCAGCACTATAGTAGTGTTGTCTATTTCCTTTTTCAGTTTTGTTAATGTCTGTTTTATGTATTTCATAAGTCTTTCATTTGGTGCATAGATATTTATTATTGCTATGTCCTTTTGTTCTGTTGACCCATTCAGCATTATGTCATAACCTTCCTTGTCCTTTGTGATGGTTTTTGCACTGATATTTATTTTATCAGAGTTTAATATTGCTACTCCTGCTTTTTTCTGGTTGCCATTTGCTTGGTTTATTTTTTCCCACCCTTTTATTTTTAGCCTGTCTTTATTTTCATTTTTCAGGTGTATCTTGTAGACAACACATTGATGGATTTTTTTTAAAATTCAATCTACTACTCTTTTTCTCTTCAGTGGTGCATTTAAACCATTCACATTCATTGTGACTATTGAGAGGCTAGGTTTTATTGCTATCTTTGTGCTGAGTTCTTTTGGGTGTTGTTGCTAGTTATTTTGGACCATGCAGCTTTCTGCGGTACATCGGTAAGAAGGACATCTTTGAATCTTCCCTGCAATGCTGGACTTGTTTTTACAAACTCTCTTATACTCTGCTTTTCCGGAAATATCTTGATTTCTCCTTCATATTTGATGGATAATTTTGCTGGGTACAATATTCTTGGTTGACAGTTGTGTTCTTTAAGTGTTTGATATATGTCCTTCCACTCTCTTCTTGATTGCATGATTTCTGCTGAGAAATCAGCACGTAATTTTGTTTGTTTGTTTTCCCTAGGTTACTCTTTGTTTCTTCCTTGCTGCTTTCAGGATTCTCTCCTTATCTTGGTTCTGGCAAATTTAACTATGACATGCCTTGATTTTTTTCTTTTGGAGTCTTATCTCTGTAGTGTTCGCTGATCTTCTTCAATATATATCCTCTTGTTCTTCATTATGCCTGGGAAGTTTTCCTCTAGTAATTCTTCCACAACTTTTTCAGTGCCTTTACTTGTTTCTTCCTTTTCTGGGATTCCAATGATGCACATGCTATTTCTCTTGATGGTGTCCCACATTATTCTTGGGTTTTCCTCTTTTTCCTTCCTTTGTGAGTCTGCTTTTTGCTCTAGCAGATTACTGGTGACAAT
>NW_006399861.1:6321133-6321647 GCF_000299155.1 Elephantulus edwardii
ACATCTTGCTTTGCTCTTGTGTATTGTGTAGGATAGCTTGCTTTCTTCGAGACATTGATATGTTCTTGATCTGAAGACAATGCTCTAGAGATCAGTTGGGCAGTTACCCCACTTGTGTGTTTCTCTCAAATTCTGACTTCAGAGAAATGTCAGTTCAGAGCCTGTGAGGGCAATCTCTTGTTGGTAAGACAGGCCAAATTTCTCCCGATTAAAGGCATGTTGATTGCCCAGACGTGTAGGCACTGGTGGGGAGCCAAATGGGGCGAGGCAGGCACAGGGTTGGGGTGATCGCAAGGGCAGGTCAAATACTTGGGGAACCTCACTGGAACCTCAGCTGTCTGTGCTCACGATTGGGGTCCCTACTCAAATTCCTGCTGTCCCTTTCCCATCCAGTGTTTTTCAGTCAGTGGTCCCTGCCCAGTGACACTTAATCAGGTGTCCTCACACAGCAGCCTCTGCCCAAGCTGGGTCCTGGATCCAACAGGACCTGAAAGATCAAAGTCAAATTCCCACC
>NW_006399861.1:6322060-6333082 GCF_000299155.1 Elephantulus edwardii
CTTGGGCAATGCTAGGGGTTTATGTAGCACCACCCCATGTGGTGGGGTCATGCCAAGGCAGGCCACAGGGGAGTCATGCAGTGGCGGGCTTTGGCTCCTCTGGGGTCACACAGTGGTCGCTCCTTCAGGGTTATGTGGTGGTTGGCAGGCAGTTGCTCCTCCTGGGTCTCATAGAAGCTGGGGCGGAAGTTTGCTCCTCTGGAGTCACACAGTGGCAGGTGGTTACTCCCTATTTGCTGCTGGTCAATCAATAGGGGTTTGTTTGATCCAACAAATATGGCTCAATAAAGCATGCCTTTTTTTGCATTAGCAAACTGGTGATGCTCGAGGTTGTTGGGTAGTTGCAATATATCTGTCCAGCTTTCTGATACATAGCAAGTAATTGCGAAGACCATGACTAGATTTGGTGCACTTAGTCTCTAGAATAACATCTTTGTTTTTTAGCAGTCTGGAGAGGTCCCCGACAACAGACTTCCCCAAAGCAATTCGTCTTTTGATTTCCTGACTGCTGGTGCTAAGAGTGTTAATTGTGGAGCTGAGCAAGCTGAAATTGTTAACAACTTCAATCTCTTCTCCATCTATCATGATCTGCCAATTGGCCAGTTAATGGTGAACATTTTTGCCTTCTTGATGTTGAGCTTCAGTCCATATTGAAGACTATAGTCCTTGACCTTCTGGAGTAATAGCTTCATGTCCTCCTCGGTTTCAGCAAGCAATGTCATGTTATCTGCATGACACAGGTTTTGTTTCATTTTATAACACTGGTTGTTGAAGAGTCTTCCTCCAATCCTGATGTCACATTCTTCCTCCTAAAGCCCACCCTCCTGAACAATCTGTTCTGCATATAGATTATAAAAGAATGGAGACTCTTTGATGTACTCCCTTCTTGATTTTGAACCACAAAGTGTGTCCTTGCTCTGCTCGGACAACTGCTTCTTGGTTCAAGTGTAGATGCCACATGAGCACAACCAAGTGTTCTGGGATTCTCTTCCTTCTCAAGGTTAGCCACAGTTTGTTGTGATCTACATAGTCAAATGATCTCACATAGTCAATGAAACACACATAGAAATTTCTCTGGTACTCTCTGCTTTCAGCCAAGATCCATCCGACATTGGCTATAATGTCCCTAGTGCCATGACCTCTTCTAAACACATCCTGCACATCTTTCACTTCTCTGTTGACATGCTGTTTCAGTTTTTCTTGGATAATTTTTAGCAGAATCTTGATTGCGCGTGGTTTTAATGATATTATTTGATAATTTTCACACTCTGTCCGATCACCTTATTTTGGTTAGGAATAAATATGGGTCTCTTCCAGTCTGTTGGCCATGTACTTGTCCTCCAGATTTTTTGGGACAACATAGTTGGCATGTTCAGGGCAGCCATCTGTTTGTTGAAAGATGTTAATTGATATTCCATCAATTTCTGGGGGCTTGTCTATAAAGTCATCAAAATAAAAGTTTCTTCTTAGAGAGTTATAAGAATTAAGTGAGTAAACCTTCATCTAAAGAGTTTATATTGGTGTAATTACTGTTAGGTGCCTTTGAGTTAGTTACAATTCGTACTGACCCTATGTACAATAGAACAGATCTCTACTCTACCCTGCATCATCCTCACAGCCTTTGCTCTTTTTAAGCCTGCTGGTGCAGTCATGGTCCAGTCTATCTCATGGCGATCTTCCTCTCTTTTGCTGTCATTCTACGTTTCTAAGCATATATCCTTTTCCAAAGACTATCCCTTCCTCTCAATATGCCCAATGCTTGTGACACAAAATCTTAGCATTGTTACTTACAAGACACACTTTGGCTGCATTTCTTTCAAGACAGATTTGTTTGCTTATTCACAGTCTTTAGGATGCTGTGGTGGCATGGTCCAATGGGTGTTTCATGCTAACCCAAAGACAGTGTCTTTCTGGCAGTTTTAATCCCAAGTGGCTCCAAGGAGGAAAGATGATCAGTCTATTTCAGTGTGATTAGTAGCCTTTGAAAATACACTGAAGAGTCAGCTAAAATTAGTTTCAACTCAATGGAAATGAGTTTGAAGGGTTTTTAGTTTTGACAGTTCTTGGTATATACAATATTCTTCTCAAACAACACACTGCAAAGGTATCAATTTTTCTTCTGTGTTCATTGTCCAACTTTCACGTGCATAAGAAGCAAGTGAAAATACACTGGCTCGAGTCAGGCACACCTTAAATTGACATCTGTTAACTGACATCCCTGCTCTCTAGAACTTTCAAGATATCCTTGGCAGCAGATTAGCTCAAAGCGACATATCATTTGAATACTTTTTAAAAAGGGATTTTTAGTGACAGGTTACACAGAGATTAATTTTCATTCATCCATATATACATATTTTTCACCTCACCCTTCCTCCAATTAACAATCTGAAAGAGGACAATCATTTAAATTCTTGACTGTTGCTTCTATGAATGTTGATAGCAGATACAAAGAAAAAAATTTTCTCCATTTATCATGATGTTTTGTATGTGTTCAGTTGCGAAAATTTTTGTTTTCCTCATGTTGATACAGATGCAGCATACCGATGGGGTAAGTGTGCTAAAAGTTTTACTCTGATACACCCTTTCCTGCTTTAAAGCATGCAGTGGCCACTTGTTCAGTTCAAACAACTGCTTCTTTTTTTAAAAAATATTTTTTAAAAAAATATATTTATCTTATTTGGTTTGCATACAAAGATTCATATACATTGTGTTTCACATTTTCCTTCATTCACATTTTGTTTCATACAACCATTTGCATACTAATTCCATTGAATAATACCCACTATTGCACCATCTTTCCAGGTCCCCACAGGATCTTTCCCATTTCCTTTATGCACTGCCCTCCACCCACCAAATTGTGTGACCCTATGATTTCCTCCCTGCCCATCCTTACTCCTCTGCTCCCACACCTCCCCTTTTGGATCTCCATACATATTTTACTAGTTATCCTTCTATTTTCACAATTATGATCTTATCCAGTATTTGTCCTTATGAGACTGAGTTAGTTCACTCAGCACAATGCTCTCCAGCCTCTCCCAAGTAAGGTAATAATTTTAAAAATTGTTGCTCCTGACTGCTGCATAGTATTCCATTGTGTGAATGTAATGCAATATCTCAATCCATTTGATTGTGGTTGAATGTTTCCATGTTTTTGCAATTGTGAATAACTCAGCTATGAACATTGATATGAAAATCTTCATTTTTGTGTCAGTTCTAATATTCTTGGGGTATATTCCTAGCAGTGGAATAGCTAGCTCATGTGACGTTTCTATGTCCAACTTTTGGAGGAAACACAAAACTGCCTTCCAGAGTGGTTGTACCATTTTATAATCCCACCAACAATGTATGAGAATTTCTATCTTTTCACATCCTCTAACACTTAATATTTCTGTCCTGTTAAACTTTGCCACTGCTACAGGGTTGAAATGGTATTTCATTGTGATTTTGATTTGCATCTCTCTTATTGCCAGTGATTTTGAGCATTTATTCTATGTCTGTTGGCCATCCAACTGTCTTCCTCTGTCAAGTCTTTCCATGTCTTTTGCCCATTTTTTTATTGAGTTGCCAGTATTTATTTTTATTACTACTGCCCTGTAGTAATCTGTAAAAATTTTTTTTGGAAACTCTTTTCTGAGATGATATTGCCAAAAGTTTTTCTCAGTAAGTTTTCGTTTCATCTTGTTAGGAAAAGTTTTTCATGCACACAAAGATTTAATATTTAGAAGGTCCCATTTATCAATTTTATCCTCTCCTGGCATTTCTGGCTGTATTTTTCAGCCTCTTTATTCCATAAGCTAGACTTTCTAACATTGGTCCCACTTGGTCTCTTATAATTTTTAAGAATTTGGGCTTTACCCCTAGATTTCTAATCCACTTTGAGTTGATTTCATAAAATAGTGTGAGAAGTGGATCCTGCTTCAGATTTCTCAGGTAGCAGTCCAATTTTGCCAGCACCATTTGTTTAAGAAGCTTTTTCAATTTGATAAGTCCTTGTTGAATATGGGTTCTCGATTCTGTTCCATTGGTCTATGTGTCTGTAATTATAACAATAGAATGATGTTTTGATTATTACAGCTGTATTTTAGGATCAGAGAGTGCTGTGCCTCTCACTTCATTTTTGTTTTTTGAGAAGTTCCTTGCTTTCCTCTCCAAATAAACTTGACAACCGCCTTTTCTATGACTTTGAAAAATGAATTTGGTGTCTATTTTGGGATTGTGTTAAATATGTACTGTCAACTTCACTCTATTGAGTTTTTCTGTCTATGAACACGGAACATCCACTGCCCCCCCCCCATTTATTTAGGTTTTCCATTGTTTCTTGTAGAAGTGTTCATAGTTTTCTTTGTAAAAGTCTTTTGTGTCACTAGTTAGGTTTATTCTTAAGTATCTCAATTTGTGGTTGGCTATTGTAAATGGTATTGCTTTCTTGGTTTCCTTCTCAGTGTTTTCTTTGTTACTGTAGAGGAATCCCACTAACGTTTGTGTATTGATCTTGTATCCTGCCACTCTATTAAATTGGTCTATAAGCTCTAACAGGGTTGTGATTTTTTTTTTCCAGTCTTTGGAATTCCTCTGTGCACTATCATATCACCTGCATATGGTGTTGCTGTTATGTGCCATCGAGTCGCCAGTGACTCATAAAGATCGTATGTACAAAGCCCTAAACACTGCTCTGTCCTATGCCAATATCATTGTCTCCAACACACCTACTCCCATTACTCCAGTAACTGAATCAATCCACCTCATAGAGGATCTTCCTCTTCTGCACTGTCCCTCCAGTCACCCAAGCATGACTTCCTTCTCCAAGGACTGGTCCCTCCTTGCAACATGTCCAAAGTATGCCAGATGACACTTCAGAATCTTTGCCTCCAGTGGTTTAACACTCTCCAGGATGAACCTGTTAGTTTTCTTAGCAGTCCGTGGTATAGTCAATACTCTTTTCCAGAACCACAGCATCAATTCTCCTTCTATCCTCCCTAGTCATTGTCCAGCTCAGGTGAACCTTAGACTCCAGAGTAACCCCATTACTATTCAGCACTTTGAAGAGGACCCTAACAGCAGACTTTCCCATCGCAATGTTGTTGCTGTTATGTGCCATCGAGTCACTTGCGACTCATAGCAACCCGATGTACAGCAGCCCTAAACCCTGCTCTATCCTGTGCCAATCTCACTGCCTCTGACACACCCATCCTGATTACCCCAGTCACTGAATCAATCTACCTCATAGAGGGTATTCCCCTTCTGCGCTGTCCCTCCACCCTTCCAAGCATGAAGTCCCTCTCCAAGGACCTCTCCCTCCTTACAACATGTTCAAAGTATGTCAGACGAAGCCTCAGAATCCTTGCCTCCAAGGAGTAGCCTGGTTTAACCCTCTCCAGGATGAATCTGTTTGTTTTCTTGGCAGTCCAGGGTACATTCAATACTCTTCTCCAGCACCACAGCTCAAAGGTATCAATTCTCCTTCTATCCTCCTTAGTCAATGTCCAACTCTCTGATGCATAACAAGTGATTGCAAAGACCATAGCCTGTATCAGATGTACCTTAGTCTCCAGAGTGACACCATTGCTCTTCAGTACCCTGGCAATACTTCTTTTAATTTTCTGGATGCTGGTGCCAAGAGAGTTGATTGTGGAGCAAAGCAACCTAAAGCTGTTAACAATCACAATCTCTTTACCATCCATGCTGATGCTGCCAATCTGCCCAGTGGTAAGAATCTTTGTCTTCTTGATGTTGAGCCTCAATCTATATTGCAGTCCTTGACCTTCTGCAGCAAGCACTTCTCAGGTTCTCCTCGGTTCAACAAGCAGGATTGTGTCATCTGCATAACGCAGATTGTGATGTCACACTTCTCCTCATATAGCCCAGCCTGCCGGGTAATCTGTTCTGTATATAGGTTGAAAAGGTATGGGAATAGGACACATCCCTCGCGTACACCCTTCTCAATATTGAACCATGCAGTGTTTCCTTGTTCTGTTCTGACGACTGCCTCCTGGTCCAAATATAGATTTCACATTAGCAAAAGTGTTCTGGGATTCCCATTCTTCTCAGAATCAGCCACAATTTATTTTGATCCACACAGTCAAACGTCTTTGTATAATCAATGAAACATAGATAGACATTCCGCTGGTACTCCCTGCTTTCAGCCAAGATCCATCTAACTTTAGTTACAATATCCCTAGTACCATGACCCCTTCTATACCCAACTTGGACTTCTGGATGTTCTCTGTTGATGGGCTGTTCTAGTTGTTTTTGGATAATCTTCAGCAGAATCTTGCTTGCATATGAACTAAATGAGATTGTTCAATAATTTTCACAGTCTACTGGGTCACCTTTCTTTGGAATGGGAACAAATATAGATCTGTTCCAGTCAGTTGGCCAAGGGGTTGTCCTTCAGATTTCTTGGCACAACTTGGTGAGCACATCCTGGGCAGCATCTGTTAGTTGAAATATGTCAGTTGGTATACCCTCTATTACTGGGGCCTTATTTTTTGCCAATTCCTACATAGCAGCTTGAACTTCTTCTTTTATCACCAAAGACTCTTGGTCTTATGTTGTTTCATGAAATTCTTCTGCGTCTGCCAATTCCTTTTGGTACAGTGACTCTGTGTACTCTTTCCATCTTCTTTTAATACTTCCTAGTTCTTTAATATTTTATACCTGTACTAAGATACACCCGCATATAGGGACAGTTTAACCACCTCTTTGCCAATCTGGACGACTGACTTTAGTTCACTTCTCTCGTCATATTTCCTTGATCTTGCTCTTCCTTGATCTTATCGTATTTCCTTCTCTCGCCCTGGCAAGTACTCCTAATTCAATATTGAATAGGAGTGGTGATAGCAGGCATTCTTGTCTAGTTTCTGTTCACAAGAAGAATGCTTTTAGTCTTTATTCATGGAGAATGATACTGGCTCTTGTTTTTGCATCTGTAATTTTCAAAATGTTAAGAAAATTCTTTTCCTATTTTGTTGAGTGTTTTAATTAGGAAAGGGTATTGGATTTCGTCAAAGGCCTTTTCTATATCAATTGCTAGCAACATGTGGTTCTTGTTTTTTGCTTTGTTAATGTTATGAATGACATGGGATTTTTTTTTAATATGTTGAACTGTCCTTGCATATATATTATGAATCTCACTTAGTTTTGTTGAATTATTTATTTGACATGCTTTTGGACTTTATTGGCCAGGATTTTGTTAAGTACTTTTGCATTTATATTCATGAAAGATATTAGCCAGTAGTTTTCTTTTTTGATAATATCTTTGTGTGGTTTTGGTGTTAGGATTATCCTTGTTTCATAGAATAACTTTGGGAATGTTCCTTCATTTTATATTTTTTGAAATACTTTAAGTAGAATTGGTGATAGGTCTTCTCTGAATGTTTGGTAGAAATTAGCCATGAAGCCATCTGGTCTAAGATTTTTTTTGTGGAGGAGTATTTTTATGACCTGCTCAATTTCTTTTGTGATGAGTCTGTTTAAGTGTTCTACATCTGTTTGTATTGAGTTTCAAGAAATTTGTCCATTTCTTCTAGGTTTTCAAATTTATCAGAGCATATCTTTACATAATCTTCTGATATTATAGATTTAGTATTTTCAAGTTCTGTTATGATGTCACCTCTATAGCTTCTTAATTGAGTTATTTGAGTCTTCATTTTTTTGTTTATTTTTAAATGGTTTGTCAGTTTTATTGCCCTTTTGTCTTATTGATTTCAATTGTTTTCTATTTTCTATTGCATTTTTTTCAGCTCTTGCCAATATAATTTCTTTTCTTCTAGAGACTGTGGGGTAAGATTGTGTTCTTTTTCTGTATGTTGTAGATTTTGAGTTAGATTATGAATTGTTTAAGTTGTTCTTTATCAACATATTTCTCCTGGTTCCCTGTCTCTGGATTGTTTATTTTCTTAATGACTTCCATTGTTTCTTCTATCATTTGCATCTTCTTCTGTAGCTGTTCAAATAACTCTGAATCAACATCTTTTTTGTTCTCTGTGTCTGGGAAATTCTTTGGATCTACAGTGCTCTGCTTTTTTAGGAGGTTTATTTTGTTTTTTCATAATTTTTGACACTGCCTTCTGATTTCTTGACATTATGTGAATATTTTATTGGTAGATGTTAGGTTGTTATAATTGTGTAACGATCCTAGGGAGGGTGATATTCTCTCAAGGACCTTGGTGCTCCCCTTTTGGCCAGAGGGTCCTAGACCCTTAGGCCTGAGGCAGGATGAGTGTTTTTGTCTGGAAAACCATGGTGGGTACACTTCTGCTCCTCTTGGCTTAAGAAATCTCAAGCCTTCTCCACATGTTGCAGTCAAGAAGGTTCAAGGGTGGAAGTACCTGGATCAGAGAGTGCAGGGATGCATTATCCTCTGGAAAACTGCAACTGGTACACTCCTGTTCCCCTTAGCTTAAGACATTCCCCAACTACTTCTTGATATAGGTACAGGTTCAACATATGCATAATTCAGAACTTTGCAATTATCAATCTTTGGAATATTATCCACAATTTATTATGATACACATGGTATAATATCTTTGCACAGTTAAACATATTTCTGATATTTTTTACTTTCAGCCACACTCACTCTGATGTAAATGATTCTGTTCCTTGTTCCATAGTGTTTTCTGAATCCAATTTAAATTTCTGACAAGGTTCTATTGCATCTTGGATAACCAGTCTTTTTTTTTCTTCTAAATAACCATAGTAAGCATTCTATATAACTTAGCTATCTTATTTACACATAATTTTTTTGTTTCATTTTATATTGGTTTGCATGTAAAATTCATATACATTGTGTTTCGCAAATTCCTTCATTCACACTGTGTTTCATACAATCATTTATGTACATTGTGTTTTCTAAAATGAATAACCTTTATCTTTGCACACTATTACCCTGTCTTTTCAGGTCTCCCACTGGATCTTTCTTAATCCTTTTACTCCTACCCCTCCTCCAAACACCAAACTTTATTATCCTAGTTTTTTTCCACTATCCCTTTCTCTGCCACCTGCCCCACTCCCCTCCCACTTTTGGACTTTTGTATGCATCTTACTATTTATCCTTCTCTGGTGTCCCAGTGACAAAGAGCTGCCCTGTAATCCTGAAGGAATGACGTTTAAGTCCACCAGCTGGTCTGTGGGATGAGGATGATCAATCTCCTCCTGTGTGATTCACTACCTCTGAAAATCTACCAGAAGGTCAGCTATGGGTCAGTTCTGAATTAATGGTAAACAACAACAACAACAACAGTTATACTTTTATTTTTATAATAACAGTTTTATGCTGTATTTGTCCTCATGAGATTGAATTAGTTCACTTAACAGAATGCTCTCTAGAGTCTCCCATGTTATATAGTGTTTACAACTTAGTAAAGTTGTATGTAGTATTCCATTCTTTACACATAAATCTTGCAAGTAACCTCAAATTATACAAAAAGAATGAGTAGTAAGGGTATAGAATATGAATTTTTACAAATTAGAGCATGAAAAGACATCTTAGAAGAACCTTCAAGAGTTTAATAGGTTTTATTCAATATTTGTGACTGAGATATTTTACTCAGCATAATGTTCTCTAGTATCTATCAAGTTATATATTATTTTTAAATTAATTTTAATGTTTACAGATATTTTGGATTTTCATACATTCATTGTTGTCTTTTTCTCCCTGCCCACTCCTTCCTCTAGTTCGCTCTTCTCTTTGAAAAGTAAAAGAAAAATTCTTTCATTGGTATAGAATCCCCCTGTCCCGAGTACACTCCACTATGCAACCTTCATTCTGAACTCTTGTCGTAACCATAATACCCAATCATATATCGCTTTCAAACAGTTCTTTCCCTCATCTGTTTCAATTCAGTATACATAATATATCCAATTTTTCTCAGTCTCACCCCAACCCTGATGTCAGTCCTGTTTTACAATAGTGGCGTCATTCGGCACCTGTCCTTTTGTGACTGAGACATTTCAGTCAGCATAATGTCCTCCAAGGTCACCCATTTTGAATAATTTTGCATTAGTGACCTTGGAGGACATTATGCTGACTGAAATGTTTGTTTCAAAGCAGCATGGTATTCCATTGTGTGAATATACCACAGCTTCTCTACCCATTCGTTGATGGGCACTTAGTTTGTTTCCAACTCCTTGCTATTGTGAACAAAGCTATAATAAACATGGGTGTGCATCTATCTGCTTGGGCGGCAGTTATGGTTTCTTTAGGGTATATTTCCAGTAATAGAATTGCTAGGTCTAATGATATTTCTATTTGCAGCTTTTGAGAGAGCGTCATACAGCCTTCCATAGCGGTTGCACTATTTTATACTTCCACCAACAGTGAATAAAGGTTCCAGTTTCTCCACAACCTCGCCAGCATTTGTTATTTGCTGCTCTGTTAAATTTTGCTATTCTTACTGGGGTGAGATGATACCTCATAGGCTTTTTTATTTTCATCTCTTTTTGAGCTAGAGATTTTGATCTTTTCTTCATGTATTTTTTTGCCATTTGAATGTCTTCTTTGGTGAAAAGTCCGTTCATATCCTGTGCCCATTTTTCAATTGAGTTATTTACCTTTATCTTGTTGTGGTGCCAAGTTATATTTTACACAATCTCTATTCCTTAGCACTGCATAGTATTCCATTCACATAATGGAATACTAAAAAGAAAATAATACATCATTGTTGTTATATGCCATTGAATTGACTATGATTCATAGCCATCCCATGAAAAACAGATCTGAACCTTGTCTTCTTATCCTCACAATATCCATCATGCTCAATTTCACTTTTATAGTCATTGTGTCAATCCACCTCATAGAGGGCCTTCTTCTCATTTTCTGATCATCTACCTTTGCCAGTATAATGTCTTTTCTCAAGGACAGGCCCCTCCTAATAACCTGCTCACAGTATAATCTATAATCTATAATCTATAATCTATAATCCTCTCCTAGATTAAACCAAGCTACTCCCTGGAGGCAAGGATTCTGGGGCTTCGTCTGACATACTTTGGACATGTTGCCAGGAGGGACGGGTCCTTGGAGAG
>NW_006399861.1:6333380-6352370 GCF_000299155.1 Elephantulus edwardii
TATATACTATATACTATATACTATATACTATATACTATATACTATATACTATATAAATATCCAACCTGCCTATAAGAATAGCCCTTGGTTGCACTTTCTCAAAGACAGATTTGTTTGTTCTTTTGGAGTCCATGAGATTGTCAGTACTCTTCTCCAATTCCATAGTTCAAAGGCAGGTATTGATTCCTCTTCTGTCATCTTTATTCATTGCCCAGCTTTAAGATGCATAAGAATCAAATTTTAAAAAAAAGAAAAAGTTTAAAAAATCGAACAGACCATCACAAAAGAAGAAATTGAACAAGACATAAAAAGATTCTCTTGCCCCCCCAAAAAGTTCTTTTCCAGATGGTTTCACAGGTGAATTCTACCACATATTCAGAGACAAATTATCACCAGTTCTACTTAAATTATTTTAAAAACAGCAAAAATGGAACACTCCTGGAGCCACACTATGAAAGAAGTGTATGTAACCCTAATAACAAAACCAGGCAATGTTATCACACACAACCAAAAAAAAACCACCCCCAAAAACCAACACCCCCAAAAAAACCCTATAGACTAATATATCTCATGAACATAGATGAAAAAAATCCTTAACAAATTCCTAGCCAACAGAATCTAACAGTATCTAAAAAATAATTCATCATGACCAAGTGAGATTTATAAGAGGAATGCAGAAATGGATCAACATAATACAATTAGTGTAATTAATCAAATTAATAAAACAAAGAACAAGTAATAAATGATCCTAACAATTGATGCAGAAAATGCCTTCAAAAAACGTTAATACCCCTTCCTGTTTAAAACACTACATAAAATATAGGAATTTCTTCAAAATAGTGGAAAGTATATATGTAAAACCTAGGGCCAATGTCCTTCTCAGTGGAAAGAAACTAAAACTAAATGCAGTCCTCTGTGAAAAGGGATCAGACAGGAATGTCCATTATCACCTTTCCCATTCAAGATTGTATTGGAACTTCTAGCTAGGTCAGTAAGTAAATAGAAGGAAATAAGAGGCATCAAATTGGAAAAGAGGTGGTGAAACTATTGCCATATGCAGATGATATAAAATACACAGAAAATCTCAAGGACTGCCCCCTTCCCCAATGGTTATATCTAGTAGACCAATTTAGTAGAGTGGCAGGATATAAGATCAACATACAAAAAAAAAAATCAGTTGGATTTCTCTGCAGCAACAAAGAAAGCACAGAAAAGGAAACTAGAAAGGCGATACCATTTACAATAACCAACAACAAGATAAAATACGTATGAATAAACCTGACATAAAAAAACCTTTATAAGGAAAATTACAAAGCACTACTACAAGAAAAAAAAATAAAGAGACTTAACTAAATGGAAAAATATTCTCTGTTCATGGGTAGGACAAATCAATATAGTGAAAATGACAAGCCTATCAAAAGAAATCTACAGGTCAACACAATACAAATACAGATATTAAATTCAATTTCAAGGAGATAGAAAAGGCAATTTCCAGTTTCATTTGGAAAGGAAATAGACCCAGAATAAGCAAAGCTCCTCTGAAAAAGAAAAATGAAGTAGGTGGTACCTAATTTGCTGATCTCAAAACATAGTACACCATTATAGTATTCAAAACAGCGAAATACTGGTACATTGACAGACATGTAAATAAATCAATGGAATAGAATTGAGAATTCAGAAATCAACTAATCTACTTACACTCAGTTGCTATTTGACAAGAAAACAAAACCCGTCATATGGGGAAAGAACAGTATCTTTAACAAATGGTACTGGCAAAACTGAACATCGACTTGCAGAAAACTGAAACAAGATTCACAATTCATACTATTCACAAAAAACAACTAAAAATGGATCAGAGACCTAATAGTAAAATCTCAAACCATAAAAATAATAAGAGATAAAATGAGAACAAATTTAGAAGTTCTATCCTACAGCAAAATTAGACTTGCAAATGGCTAAAAATGTGCAATGAGGAGAGGATAAAATCTACGAATGGGACATTTTAAAAACTAAATCCTGTATGCATCAGAAACTTTCTCCAAGAGGGTGAAAACAAATTCCACAGATTGCAAAAAACATTTGGCAATGACATCTCAGACAAAGATATCATAACTACAGTTCAGAGAATACTGTAGAAAAAGGAAAAAAGAATACACAAGAGAAGAAAAATCCGGACAACCCAATCACAAAATGGGCAAAAGACATGAAAAGACTTTTCAAAAGAAGATATTCAGATGGCTAACAGACATCTGAAGGAGTGTTATGAATCAATAGTAATTAGAGAGATGCAAATCAAAACAATGAGAAATCATCTCATTCCAGCAGCAGAAGCAAAGTTTAGCCACACAGCAAACAATACATACTGCATAACATGTGGAGAGATTGGAACTCTCAGGCACTGCTAGTAGGACTGTAAAATGATACAATTTCTATGCAAGGCAGTTTGACATTTCTGAACACAGAAATCCCATATGACCCAGCTATTCTACTGCTAGAAATGTATTCCAAGGAAGCAAAAACTCAGACATGAATGGAGGTATGTACATCTATGTTCATAGCAGCATTATTTACAATTGGACAGATTCAATGGGGACTTGAAAATACGAGGTGATAAGGCATGGATCAACAGTAATGAATTACACAAAATACAATGTATATGGATGGTTATACATGAAAGAAACCAGATAAAAACCAGAGACATCTGAAAATAAAACAGACTGAAGTATTTTTTCTTTTTAAAAGGAAGTGTTCTTCTTTTAAGAAAGAAAATAGACCAAGGTTTGTTGGTGGGTTTTTTTTGTTGTTGTTGTTTTTAATTAAAATAGAGATGCTGCCAAAAGAAGAAAAAGAAAATACTACGGTATGGATTAACTGCATTTTAGTGCTTAAACTTTTATCCTTACTCTTTATCACTTTGGAGATATGATAGAAAGCCACTCTAAGTAAGTAAACAAACAAACAAATAAATAATAAATTAATACTATAAACAGAACTATGTTATAGATATGTTCTAGGTATTGGGCCTTTTGAAATAAACAAAAAACACACAACATATAAGTTGCTGTTGTTGATTGCCTTCGAGTTGAGCATAACTCATAGTGACTCCATGAACAAAAGGCCTGGAGCCTTTCTAGATCGACATTTATCAAAGTTCATAGAGTTTTCGGAGGCATGTTGTTTAGGAAGTGGTAATGTTGTTATTTTTTCATTATAGTAGTTTACTTACAAAATTTGAATATATTGTTTTTCATACCAGTATCTTCCCATTTCCCTAACCCCTCCACCCATCAAATTGTGTGACTCCATGATTAATTCCACCCCACTCCACCCTGCCGCATATCCTCACCCCTCTGCTTCCAACCTAATCCCCTTGGATCCTCATGCTCATTCTACAGTAATGGTTTCATACAGTATTTGTCCAAATGGGACTGAGTTCACTCACGATAATACTCTCTAGTTCCTCCCAAGTTAGGTAATAATTTACAAAATTATTGCTCCCGCGTGCTGCATAGTATTCCATTATGTGAATGTACCATAGCTTCTGCTGTTGTTATTATGTGCAATCAAGTCAACTCTGACTCACAGTGATCCTATGTACAAAGCTCTGAACTCTGGCCTATCCTGAGCCCTTCTCACTGCCTCCAACATACCTATCCCATGACCCCAGTTACTGTGTCAATCCATATCATCCAACGTCTTTCTTTCCTACACTGTCGTTCCACCATTCCGAGCATGATGTTCTTCTGCAAGGGCTGGTCCCTTCCGATAACATGCGCAAAGTATGTGAGATGGAGCTTCAGAATCCTTGTACCTTTAAAGAGCAACTTGGTTTCACCCTCTTCAGGTCAGACCTGTTTGAATGTTGTTGTTGTTAGGTGCAGTCGAGTTGAGCATTACTCACAGAGACCCTATGAACAAACAATCTGAACCTCGTTCTGTTCTATGCCATCCTCATATTTTCTGACACACAAGAGCCCATTGCAACAGTCATCTGGTTGAGGATCTTCCTCTCCTTCATCGATCCTACTCCCTTCCCAACATCACGTCCCTCTCCAAGGAATAGTCCATCCCTAGCAACATGTCCAAATTATGTGAGGTGAAGCTTCATCATTCTTGCCTCCAAAGAGCACTCTGGCTGTACCATATCCAAGAAATATTTGTTCATTCTCTTGGCCATCCATGAGATGTTCAGTGTTCTTCTCTGATTCCACAGCTCAAAGGCCTCAATTCTTTTTCTGTCATCCTTATTCAATAGTCCAAGTTTCAGATGCATAGTTAGTAATCAGAAAGTCTATGGCCTGAATCAGATGCACCTTAGTCCTTAAACAGACATCACTACTTCTCAATAAGTTAGAAAGGTTCCTGACAGCAGATTTCTCCAGTGCAACACACCTCCTTATTTCCTGGCTGCTCATAACAAGGATGTTAATTGTGGATCCAAGCAAGATGAAGATATTGACAGTTTTAATCTTCTCTCCATCTATCATGACACTGCCTATTGGTCTAGTGGTAAGAATCTTTGTTTTCTTGATATTGAGACACAATCCATACTGAAGGCTCCATTCCCTGATTTTTCTATAACAAGTGCATCAAGTCGTTCTCACTTTCAGCAAGTAAGGTTGTGTCACCTGGATAATGTAGGTTATTGATGAACCACCTACATCCTAAATAAAAGGCTTTTGAAAACCCTATGAACACTAAACAAAGAGAATAGTTATAGTAGCATAGCGGTAGGGCTTAGATTGGAAGTTAGTTGAAATGAATGTACCAATTTTCATTGAGCCCATTTTTATATTACCTCTCTTGTACTCTCACACACAAAAAGTCCACGTTTATTCATGAAAGAGCCCATCGCCTTTGCCCTGCAGACGACTCTGATAAAACAGACTTCTCAACCCATAGCAAATTAAGTGAGGTTGTGGGAAGGCATTACTACCAACACTGGAAGCTTAAAAATGAATACTAGTAGAGAATGTTGAGGGGGGAAAAAAGATTTAAAAATGAAAAATTAGGTACTCCCAAAGCACAACCGTGCAAGTGTAAATACTTCCATATCCCTTAACCTAAATAGTGTGTTATTCTGTAGCAAATCATCTGGTGTTCATATGGGTAATTCTGTCTGTAATGTTAGTTGCCCTTGAGTCAATCTCAAGTCCTGGCAATTTCATGTGTGGAAAGTAGATCTTCTCTATAAGGTTTCCAAAGCTGTGACCTCTCAGAAGTGACTTTCAAAGCATGTCTTCTGGTACACTGGATAGGTTGAATTGCCAACCTCTCAGTTTATAGAATAAAGCAAATTCCATAATTTGTTTGAAATTTTGAAGACATTGTTTTGCATAATCAATTTATGCTTCTTAATAAGTAAAAAGGAGAGAATACATAGATTTTTGCAATATAGTGAATTACTTTTATGATTCTTCTAGCCAGTCTTTGTAATAGTCACTAAATGACTATGTAGAATTATGGAAATATGAAGTGTCTGTAACTTTGAATAACTTACTAATAATGTTATTAAAATACATAGAACTTTAGGGATGAACTCATGTAAATTAGATATATGAGACCTTAGCATACATACTTCTATCATTGTTTCTGTACTATTCACAGAGTTTTCAGAGGTCTTTATTTAAGATGTGGATAGCTGAGCTCTACTAAAACCTGTCCACGATGGGCAATCCTTGGGGCATTTGGCACACCAGTGGCATAGCTTTCAGTATCACAGCAACCAACAAGTTATCTAAATAAAACAAACTGACAGACAAGTGATGTACCAATTAGAACAATGTCCTTTCCAAACACAGCAATCTGAGAGTTTAGTTTTTAACCCTAATAGCAAGTCAGTCTGTCTTCATACCAGGCCCAAGGCCCAACCAACTTTTAATCACAAAGTCCCACCCACTGGGTCCTAACTGGCACAAACAAGAGGCTTTCAGCCCACAACTAATTGTTGATTAAATTAAAATGACCAGAGTTCACATCTGATTGTTAATTAAATAAAAAAGACCAAATTGTTTACATCTGATTTTTATTTAAAAATGACTTGTCTTCCAGAATCCAACTGCTTCTAAACAAGAAAGAATAAATTATTTGAGAAGCTAGACTCTATGAAGAGGAATGTGACATCAGGATTGGAAGGAGATTCATCAATAACCTGTGTTATGCAGATGACACAACTTTGCTTGCTGAAAGTGAGCAGGACTTGAAGCACTTGTTGCAGAAGATAAAAAAATACAGCTTTCAATATGGATTTCATTTCAACCTGAAAAAAACAAGAATCTTACTACAGGATGAATAGACAACACCATGATAGATGAAGACAAGACTGAAACTGTCAATATTTTATCTTACTTGGATCCATAATTAACACTTTTGGTACCAGCAGTCAGGAAATCAGGAGATGTCTGGGAAAGTCTGCAGTTGGGGACCTCTCAAAATTATTGAGGAGTAATAATGTCAGTTTGAGGACTAAGGTGTGTCCAATTCGGGCCATGGTTTTTCCAGTCACTTGCTGTGGATCTGTGACCTAGGCAATGAATAGGGATGACAGAAGAAGAATTGATGCCTTTGAGTTGTGGTGCTGCAGATGAGCACTCAACATCCTATGAATTGTCAAAAGAACAAACAGATAAGTCTTGGAGTGGGTGCAACCAGAGCGCTCTCCGTAAGCAAAGATGATGAGACTTCACATTACATACTCAGAGCATGCTGTTTAGGAGGGGTTAGTCTGTTCAGAAAGACAAAAAGCTCAGAAAGGTAGAGAGTTGGTGAAGGAGAGGAACAAACACCTTTGACCAGGTGGATTGGCATGGTGTCTGCTGCAATGAGTTCTATGTGTCAGAAAGTGTGAGAATGGCACAAGATAGGACAGGGTTCAGATCTGTTGTTCATAGGGTCACTATGAGTTGTACTTGACTTGACAGCACCTAACAAAAGCAATAACAACAACAAAACAATGGTATTGACCAGATTTGCCACCCCTTTAGATTCAAGATGAGCCATCTCATAGAAAAAAAAGGGGATCTCTATTGTAATGAAAGAAAGAAGAGGCAGGAATACAGTGCATCATTTCAACCTGAGAATCCTATGTTGAGCACCTCCTTGGTGCAGGACAGAAAGAGTGAGAGATGGTGAGAAGTACAAGCAGAAAAAGAGTGGCTCTAGAGGCCGTGGAATCAGGAGATAGTACAGTGGGCTTCTTGACCCTCAGAGTGAAAAAGCTGACTGCCTTCAGCAGGAGGCTTGCTGGCTGAGCAGGATGTTTTGGGGCACTTGTCAGGGGATCCAGGTTTGCAGTGGGCTTATTGGTCCACTAAGTTAGAAGTTGAGTGCCTTCAGGCAGGAGTCTTACAGGCTAAGTGAGGCTAAGCATTCATATTGGAAATGTTTAAAGTTTTTATAACACTTGCCTGAGCAAGGTTCAAGGTAGATTACTAGAGAGAGGTCTGCCTTTGGTAATGTTTGAGAGTTGTCCTGATCAATTAATTATATCTTGAGTTGTTCCTGACCCTGAATTGTAACCCACTATTGCTGTTGTTAGGTGCTGTTGAGATGACTACAGCTCATCGCGATCCTTTGAATAACAGATTGAAACATTGCCCCATCCTGCACCATCTGCACAATTTCTACCTTGCTCAAACCCACAGTCACTGTGTCAATCCATCTCATTGAGGGTCTTCTTCTTTTACTCATCCTCTACTTTTTCAAACATGATATCTTTATTTTTTTTTTTTTTTGAGGACTGGACCCTCCTGAAAACATATTAAGCAAAGTTTCACCCTAATAAACCCATAACCATGAGTATAGCCATTACAATAAATTATCAGGCCTAATAAAGAAGTTGAGATTGCAATAGGAAAGATAGTGGGTGAGAAAATAGTTTAGAGGTTAGAGACATGTTGGATCACTTAGAAGTCATCCTTGGGCTGTGATGCTGAGGATTGTCCTTGCTCTTGCAGAAAGGGAGAAGAGGTCAGATGCAGCAGTCTCCATAGTATAATTTTTACAATATTTTATGACAGCTTCAATAAACTTAATGCTAGTACATTCAGAGGAATGGGAGACTTTCGCAGATTGTGGGTTTGCCTTGTTGGTTTGGGAACAGCTAAACTCAGTCAGTACCTAATCTCCTTCTACCTCATCCACTTAGAATTCACCAGATCGTGCTTTTTACAGATTATAAGATTTTTATTGATAAGAAGTCTCAAAACCAGGCAAAGTTATGCTCTGAAGCATTGGTTCGGACTAGCTGACATGTGGTCTTAAGGACCTTAAGCACTGTTTGGATATTGTTATTCCTTTATATCTCTTTAAAAGGTGGAAGGTGAGTGTAGGGGACAAACAAGAATATAACAACTAGAAAGGGTTATCCTGTACCCAGGAATTTTTTTCCTCCTTACCCCCCAAATGGCTAACTGAAGGACTTCCAAACAGTAATATTTACAAAGTACTTTCCCTCCTGGGACATCAAAATTGATCAATTTTGCAAGAATTTCTGAAAACCAAGGTGTTCAGCTTTCTTAAATTTAAACTACAATTCCTATGCTTATGCAAGTGTTTTTAAAAAGTGAACAGTTTGGAAAAACATTCAGTAAATTCAGTATAATGACCTTTATTTTAAAAGTTGCAGTGTTACTACAACTATCTTTCTCTACCTAGTACTATATTAGGAACATTAACTTCCTACATTCCCAAAGGCATGTGTAGACACTATTTTTACAAATGCAAGAAGGAAAGCTAGAATTTATTTTTGTTAAGTCTAGACTTTAGTCCCTAGTGGTTCACCAACACATAGTAGGATGCAGAGCCAATGGAGTTGGGGCAAAGCTAGCTGCTGGAAGTTGGGGAAAGACCAACCTAGAATATGTCCAACTTATATAAGAGTTATGTTGATGTGCTCATGCGAAACCTACACCAAGACCAGGAAGCTGTTGTCCAAACAGAGCAAGGGAACTTCCACTGCATGGTTCAAAATCAAGAAAGGAGTGCATCAGGGATGTATTCTTTCTCTATACCTTTTCCAATCTATATCCCAAACAGCTATTCCAAAAGGCCATACTTTATGAAGAAAAATGTGGCATCAGGATTGAAAGATGATTCAGCAACAACCTGCACTGAGCAGATGACACGACCTTGTTCACCAAAAGTGAGGACTCAAAATGTTTTCTGGAGAAGGTTAAAAACTTCAGCCTTCAATATGAATTGCATCTGAACATCAAGAAAACAAAGAAGCTTACCACCAGGCCAACAAGCAACAATATGATAGATAGAGAAAAGATTAAAGTTGTTATGAATTTCATCTTACTCAGATCCGCAATCAACACTCTTGGCACCAGACGTCAGGAAAGCAAGAGCTGCATTGGGAAAATCTTTTGTCAAGGACCTCTCTAGAATACTAAAGTACAACAGTGTCAATATAGAGACTAATGTGTGCCTGATCCAGGCCATTTTCTTCTCAATTGCTTGTTATGTATCCAAAAGCTGGACAGTCAATAATAGAATAGATGTCTTTTAGTTCTGGTGGTGGAGAAGAGTATTTAATGTACCATGGACTACCAAGATTACAAACAGCAGGAATCTGCTAATGAGTAACAACTCACTGGCAAAAAGGGTTCTGTCCTAGAGAGGGTGGAACCAGTTTGCTCTTTGGAGGCAAGGATTTTGAAACATGTTGTCAGGAGAGGTCATTCCTTGGAGAAGGACATTATACTTGGAAGGGTAGAGGGTTATCACAGGAGAGGAAGCCCCCAGATGAGGTGGATTGACACAGTGACTATAGCAATAGGGTCAGGTGTACCAGAGATGGTGAGAATGGTCTAGGTTAGGATAAGGTTAAGAGCTACTGTTGATAGGATTGCTATGAGCTGTAGTTGACTTGAGGTCACTTAACAACAACATTTAAATATCAGGAGACTTGCCATGAGTCTAGGAAGCCTAATCGGCAGAGCTGGTTTTTATTTGCTTGATTTTTATTTGTTAATAGTGCAAAAAAGGAGATTGGTGGAATAGAGCCTAAAAGCATGCCACTACTCTCAGAGTGCTCTGATAGTGCAGTCCTCAGGAGGTCGCACTGTCAACTAACGTGTGGAGCCACTCTGGAGGTTCGGATTTATCAGTATTTCTCAGGGAGAAAGATAAGCAATGTCCTACCTTATGATTTTGTTTTTTTGTTAGCGTATTGAGTCAGAACTGACTCATAACTGATACTGTAGAGGGTATTCAGAGACTATAAACCGCAGGAAAGGAGACTGCCTATCTTTCTCCAGAGCAGCTGGTGGATTGGAACTGCTTACATTTGGACATTTGGATTGATAGCTAAACTCCTTAGGTACTAGACTACCAGGAACTTTTAAGTTTTTATTTATAGTCTCAGAAACCTAAAGGAAACTCACCTATGGGTCTGTTATGATGCAATGGGATCCAGTTAGTTTTGTTATGTAAGTGTGTAACATTAGGACATCCAGTGGAGTTCAGTATTAGAAGAAAGGCAAGCTCAAAAATTGAATAGGTGCTTGGGGTCAGGAGACAGAATGAATAGTGTAATGCAGGGACATTTCAGGCACCAGTTTGAAAAACTAAGCAGCAGACCAAAATTAAGCAAAAGCCAAAGGGCACACAGAAGTTGGAGGTCAAAGTAATATAGTCAGTCTTTCTTTTCTAACCATCCACATTCTTCATTTAAATGGCTGACAGATACATTGGTTCTTTTCCCCACATTCTCCCCCTTTTTAGCATGAAAAATAAGTCTTCTGTATATAGTTGGCAAGCAGGAATCGGCAGACAAAATCCCATGGGGACTTTTTAGAAGATTATCCATTTTCACAAATTATTCTCAAATTGCTCTATCCATTTTAAGGAGTGAAGAGTCATTTGGGAATGTATTTGATGATAAAAAAAATTCTTTTTGGTGCTTTGTATTTACAGTGAATAAAAGTTAACGGGATATTTATTGATACTGACAGTCTACTATGAGCGTCAATGTATTGTAGGCTAAGCTGGCAACATACCCTTTAACAGGAAAGAGAAATGGGACAATGGAACTAACCTCTCATATCACTTCTCAGTGGCAGCCCTCATGGGAAAAGCTTTGTCAAAATCTGTTTGTCAGGTGCTCTGGGCTCTTTGATGGTTTGTCTTTTTAGCTTTGGGTTCCAGGAACATATTTAAGATATCACTTAACTCTACTACATAACATCTGCTTTGGGGTTTCAAAACCACAAAGCAAGCACGTTTAATGATTCAAAGTTCACAGCTTTATCAACAGCAACAACTGTTCACAATCAGAGTCAACATGCCATCACCACATGTTATTGACGTAATTGTAAATGGTGCTGATGATTACCACGTTCACAAGGTACTTTCCCCAATGATCTGTTTTTCAAACATTAATTAAGGAATCCTCTCTGGACTACAGTAAAGAAAAAAGAACAAAAAACACAGCACTTTAGTTGGTTGGTATTAGAGGCAGACGTGTTAAATGACTCTGCTAACTTTCTCCACTCACCACCCTTGTTATCTTTCAACTCTCTCCACTACCCCCACCTCATGTGTTTCCTGAAGCTTTAGCCTTTAGTGTTGAGAGAAAAAACCCCTGAAAAATCCCACATGTAATATGACATTCAGATGTAGCATTTTTAAAATGTGTAATCATAGTATAATGAGATGCTCTGTTCAAAGGTTTATCCAAGAGGCTTGGGGGATAATGTATCCTCTAATAAGATTCATAATTAACATTACCAGATGAAAGGCTTTGAACATTTCTACATGGGTCTCTTTTAAGATGACATGGTTCACTTGAAGGTAGACTGTCAGGGGAAGGATAAAGGGATAAAAAAATAGAAAAGTAGGAGGCAATATATACACGTGGAAGAGTTGGAGAATGATGATTATGTTTGAAACGATGAACAAACTCGAAAGTGCAGAGTCACATGAAATACAGCTTTAGCAGTCTTTGCAGTAGCATTAGAGAGGGAAGTTAACATTGTTAGCAGAAGAGATTTTTGTTTGTTCATGAAATCAGAAAGCAGTGTTTATTTAGACCATAGCCCAAGTCATGTTCTGAGTCCTGCAGTAGACTCTCCTGAATGTACATCCTTGGATATTTTATTTTCCTGGGCATTCATGGCTGACCAAAACTTACTGATCCCCATTGTTTTCCTTATGTATAACCTAGGGAGCACTGGTGGCTTGGTGCTAAGGAGTCGTACTATCAACCCAAAGACACATAATTCAAATCCACTAGCTGTTCTGTGCAATTAATCTACTTCTGAAAACCCACTGGAGGGCCAACTATGAGCTGGTTCTGATTTGATGGTACAAAACTACATATCATATTAATTGCTATAATAAAGTCCTACGCTAACTGTGACTAGAGGTTAAGATTTCAAGAAAAGGATAAAAGGCTAAAATCAGAGATAAGGGAGGCAAAGAAGAAAGAAACTGCCTATTTTTTAAAAAGTATTATTTTAAAAAATGTATTTGAGTGTTTCCATTCATTTTTGGTTTTATAGTTTAATTCTCAGAAGACAACTGTAACTTCTCTTATAGCCAAGATTTTCAGTAAGGAAGAATTATTGTTATCCCATTGTATTATCTGAACAGCAGTCTACACTTGCTCATTTCTAGAGGGAAGTTATTGAAGAACTTCTAAAAACTCTAATTAAATGCTTTAATTACTATGCCCAAAAATGAGTGCACAATTCTTTGAGTCAAGCCTATGACATGGTGCTTAAAAAATATTAAACTAAAAGAAACCCAAAAAACCCTAAACCAAAACCAAAACAAAACAAAAACCACTCTTTAGATAAAAATAAGTGAACAAGAAAAGCAAGCAGAGGTCTTAAGGCTAATGGGATAAATGATGTACTAGTCTTTTATAGTATTATGAAAGATTAAAAACCATTCATTTTCTGTAGGCCAGATTCTTGATAACAAAATTGAAAATTACTCTTCTCTAAGGACACTGGTGGCCTAGAGGCAAAAAACGGCACTACAATCTCTAAGGCACTCTGGTTGAATCCAATAGCTGCTCCATGGATGAAGTATGAGCAATCTTTTCCCATGTGATAAACTTCCTCTGAAAACCCTCCAGAGTGTCAGCTGTGGGTTGGTTCCAACTTGACAGTACCCAACAACAATGATGCATTATAGGAAAAAATTAAACAACTCATGGCATATTAAGGGCTTACAAAATGCTTTTCAAATTTAACTTATCATTATAATTTTTAAACTGGCTGTGACTTATTAAGCACTGGTGGTATTAGATTTTGCTGCTTAAAAGGTAAGTATTTTGCAGGAACACCTAATATGTAGATGCACTGGTAAGTTGCAAATAATAAGAAACTTCAATTTGCATTTGACCAGACCAATGTGTTGAACATTAAGGGCAATTATAGTCCAAATGCACAGTTAGTTGAAATATCAAATCAACATCATGACCTGAGTTGGTCTTTCTGTAAACTCGTAACAGGAGGGTGAAACCAAGTAAACTATGTTGTCTGTGGGCGGCTTTGTTATTAGACTGTGATGAATGTGACTGTTAAACATTTAGGTAGAAAAGATTTGCAGCTTTCAGTGCCATGGGGAGCAGCATTCTCTGTGTCTTTAACCAGTCAAGTGATACAAAGCTAACTCGGCTGCTGAATAACTTCATGTAATTTTACCCTGGAGAGCTGAAGTATACAGGAAGGAGGTCTTTTGTGTACAAGTGCCCATTTAAGAAACTATAATGGAAAATGAACACATCTGTTGGTGGATGCTTACCTGCAATTATCTTTAGCTGAGATTTCCAAATGTTGAACATAATGAAAATTCCCGGGGTAGAAAAATGTCCCTGGTTAGTTTCAGTAGCTACTCGTTACTCTGTAAATGTTCTTACCAGGCAAACTAAGGAGAAAGAAACCCCTTTTATAAAAAATATTACCTGCAAAGCACAGGGGCAGCTTGGCTGGTCTGCTGTAGGCAGTAATTCCTCCAAAGAGCCTTGTGATTTTGGTGGTGGGGATAGTGGGGAGTTTAACTCCATCACCTGCCTAAGCCTTTCATGGACATGTGCTTGACTTCTCAGTGTCAATCTCCTAAAGTAGAATTAATTGGTGAGCGAGATAATTTCAGGCAGACAATTAAGATTTTCTTTCTTCAGAGAGGTGTTAAATATTTTACACTTTTTTTTTAATATTTTACACTTTACATTACACATGTATCATGGTTTATAACCTCTCATTAGCCTGCATAATATAGCAAAGGAAAGTGCCAAGGCATCCCTTCAAGTAATAGTTGAGGAGAAGCTAAATGGTAAAGAAACTACTTTTGTCTATACTATGTCAAAGCTAGAAGTGGAATTAAGTAGTTGTACTTATCACAAACAAGAATAAAAGATGTGGACAGCCAAATAAGTTCTTAAGCGTTCACAGAGAACTGTATTCCTGCTGTTTCCTTCTCTCATCTAGCTCCTTCCCTGATTGCTTAGCTGGAGTTCCTCATGGTCTTGGAAAGCGCTGGCACCCTCTCTGTAAAATGCCCAGAGCTCCTCCTCTCTTACTGCTGCTCCTGACATTGTTGTTCAAGTGCGTTGTCAAGGTTCTTGTCTATGGTAAGCTTTCCATGTGATTTCTCTTGCTTTCTTCCTCCTTCCCCGAATCCTGCCTTTGGGAAACTATAGAAATCTCCTCATACTTTACTCCCCTATGCCCTTCTTTTCTTTTCCCCCCACCCTGCCTCATTTGTTGTTGTTGTTGTTATGTGCCGTCGAGTCGTTTCCGACTCATAGCGACCCTATGCACAACAGCCCTAAACCCTGCTCTATCCTGCGCCAACAGCACCGCCTCTGACACACCCATCCCGATTACCCCAGTCACCGAATCAATCCATCTCATAGAGGGTCTTCCCCTCCTGCGTTGTCCCTCAACCCTCCCAAGCATGATGTCCCTCTCCAAGGACCCGTCCCTCCTGGCAACATGTCCAAAGTATGTCAGACGAAGCCCCAGAATCCTTGCCTCCAAGGGGTAGCTTGGTTTAATCCTCTCCAAGACAAATCCGTTTGTTTTCCTGGCAGTCCAGGGTACATTCAGTACCCTTCTTCAGCACCACAGCTCAAAAGCATCCACTCTCCTTCTGTCCTCCCTAGTCATTGTCCAACTCTCTGATGCATAACAAGTGATTGCAAATACCATGGCCTGTATCAGGCGCGCCTTAGTCTCCAGAGAGACACTGTTGCTCCTGAGTACCTTAGAGAGGTCCCTAACAGCAGACTTTCCCATCTCGATATGCTTTTTGATTTCCTGACTTCTGGTGCCAAGAGTGTTGACTGTGGAGCCGAGCAAACTGAAGCTGTGAACACTCTCAATCTCTTCGTCATCCATCCTGATGCTGCCAATTGGTCCAGTGGCGAGAATCTGTCTTCTTGACATTGAGCTTTAGTCCATACTGAATTACTTGTTACTATATTTCTTCTTAATCATTATAGTCAATAAACTTCTGCCTTCCTCATCTCCATCCTCAAAACTGTTTGAAGAAACTCTCTAGAAGGCATTCTCTTTTGTATTTAATTTTCCCTCAAAGTGTCTTATCATTACCATCTGAAAAGTTGACCTTAGAATACTACAACTCATTGCTATCAAGTCCATTTTGACACAAGAAGTCCTTCATGAGTTTCTGAGGCTGTAAATCTTAACCAGAGGACACTGTCCATCCTTCTCTAGAGCATCAGCTGGAAACTTTCAGTTCCTAGCACATAATACTACACGTTATACCACAGAGCTTCTTGGAATAAGTACTTCAAACAAACAAATAAACAAACAAACAGTGTAATTGTTGATGTTATGTGTCACTAAATCAACTAAGACTCAAAGGGACCCTATGAACAACAGATCAGAAACTTGTACTATCCTGCACCATCTTCACGACGTCTGGTATGCTTAAGTTCATTGTTACATCCACTGTGACAATCTATATTGTTTAGGGTCTTCTTCTCTTTTTCTGATCCTCCACTTTCCCCCAGCATATCTTTTTCCAAGAATTGGTCCCTTCTAATAACATATCCAAAGTATGTAAGATGAGGTTCACCATTCTAAGGCGCACCAACTGAAGACGTGGTTATACAGAGTCTCTTCTGACATCCATTTTGGTCTTTTTTTCTTCCTCTGCTTTTCTAATGACCCTTTGCATTCTTCATGGATGATATTCTTGATATCCTCTCACAGCTCATCTGGTATTTGCTTATTAGTGAAGAACCTGAACAGAAGATTTCAAAGGGCAGCATGGGAAGACAAAACATATTATTACATTGAAATGTACAAAGAGCTGGAGCTGGAAAATCAAAAAAGGATGAACTTGCTCAGCATTTCTTAAACTGAAGTAACAAAGAACAAATTCAAGCCTTGAGTTGCAATAGTTAAGGAGACTGTAGGCAGAAAGTTGAATGACCCAGAAAGCATCGAAAGAAGATGGAAGGAGGACAGAGTCACTATACTAGACACAGGAGAATTTAAAGAAACAACATACAATCAAGAGCCTATGGTGATGAAGGAGGAAGTTCAAGCTGCCTCAACAGAATGGGTGAAAAACAAGGACCCATAAATGATGGCATACCAACAATTGTATTTCAACAAAAAAATGCTGCCCTGGATGCACTCACCAGGTTGTGCCAAGAAATCTGCAGGATAATTATATGGCAAACTGACTGGAAGAGATTAATATTTATTCCCATTCCAAAGAACAATAAAGGTGATCCAACAGAGTGTGGAAATTATCAAACAATATCATTACAATCACATGCAAGCTGAAAATAATCCAAAAATGACTGGGACACAACACATCAACAGAGAACTGCCAGATGTGCATGGCACTAGGAAATTATAGCCAATGCTAAATGGATCTTAGCTGAAAGCAGAGAACACCAGAAAAATGTCTGTGCTTCATTGACTATGCAAAGGCAATTTGGCTGTGTAGATCACAACAAACTGTGGCTAACTCTGCGAAGAATGGGAGTCCCAGAACACTTGATCATGCTAATGCAAAACCTATAATTGAACCAGGAGGCAGTCATCAGAACAAAGCAAGGAAACACTGCATGTTTCAAAGTTAGGAAAATATATACCAGGGATGCATCCTATTTCCATACATTTTTTCAATCCATATGCAGAACAGATCTTCTGGGAGGCTGGGCTTTATGATAAGGAATATGCCCTCAAGGTTGGAGGAAGACTCATCAACAACATGTGTTATGTAGATGACACAACCCTGATTGCTAAAACTGAGGAGGACCTGAAGCGCTTGCTTCGGAAGGTCAAGGACTACAGCCTTCAATATAGAGTGAAGCTCAATATCAAGAAAACAAAGGTTCTCACCAGTCGGTCAATTGGCAGCATTATGATAGATAGTGAAGGCATTGAGACTGTTAACAGCTTTAGTTTGCTTGGTGCCACAGTCAACACTCTTAGTATTAGTAGCCATGAAATAAAAAGATGAATTGCACTGGGAAAAAATCTGCTGTCAGAGACTTCTCCAGAGTGAAGAGCAATGATATTGGTCTAGAGACAAAAGGACACCTGATACAGGCCATGGTCTTCACAATTACTTACTATACATTAAAGAGCTGGACAGTGACTAAGGATGATAGAAGAATAATTCTACCTTTGAGTTGTGGTGCTGGAGAAGAGTATTGAATATACCATGGACTGCGAAGAGAACAAACACGTCTAAACTAGAGAAGGTGAAACCAGGTTTCTCCTTGGAAGCAAAGATTTAGAAGCTCCATCTGACATACTTTGGGCATGTTGCAAGGACCAGTCCTTGGAGAGGTACATCATGCTTGATAGGTTGGAGGGGCAGTGAAAGAAAGGAAGATGTTGGGTGAGATGGATTGACTGTGACTGGGATAATGGAGGTAAGTATGTCAGAGACGAATAAATTGGCTCAGAATGGAGTATGGTGTAGAATTGTTGTACATAATAGGGCCACTATGAGTAGGAGACAACTCGATGGCACATAATAACAAACAACAGCAACAAACACATGGACCTTGCCTGATGGGATGCAAAAGTATCAATTTGACTACATCTGTAGAAAAATACAATTGAAAAGCTTTTTCCATTGTCAGAAAAGTGCCAAGGGCTGACTATGGAATTGTTATGTTGTTGTTATGAGCCGTTGAGTCACTTGTGACTCATAGCGACCCTATGTACAACAGCCCTAAACTTTGCTCTGTCCTGACACTCCCATCTCTGACACTCCCATCCCGGTTATCCCAGTCACTGAATCAATCCACCTCATAAAGGGCCTTCCCTTCCTGCGCTGTCCCTCTACCCTCCCAAACATGATGTCCTTCTCCAAGGACTGGTCTCTCCTTACAACATGTCCAAAGTATGTTTGATGGAGACTCAGAATCCTTGCCTCCAAGGAGCCACCTGGTTTAACCCTTTCCAGGATGAATCTGTTTGTTTTTCTAGCAGTCCATGGTACCCTCAATACTCTTCTCCAGCACCAAAGCTCAAAGGCATCAATTCTCCTTCTATCCTCCTTGGTCATTGTCCAACTCTATGAAATGTAACAAGTTATAGCAAAGGCCATGGCCTGTATCAGACACACCTTAGTCTCCGGAGAGATGCCATTCCTCTTCAGTACTTTGGAGAGGTCCCTAACAGCAGACTTTCCCATGGCAACACACCTTTTAATTTCCTGACTATGGAAGAGATGCTAAATTATTCATATGACTCATATGCAAGTTCAAGTGGAAGCGGAAGAAAATAACAAGTCTATAGAACAAAGTATGACTGAGTTTATCACACTGGAATCTAAAATCATTTCAAGGATAAATTTGTTGTACTGAACACTAATGGTTGAAGATAAATTGTGGGATAACATTAAGGACATCACATATGAAGAAAGCAAAGGCCTTTAAAGAGACAGGGAAGAGAGTTGTTGTTGTTATGTGCCGTCGAGTCACTTGTGACTCATAGCAACCCTATGTACAACAGTCCTAAACTCTGCTCTGTC
>NW_006399861.1:6353535-6358851 GCF_000299155.1 Elephantulus edwardii
GTGGAAATTATAAAACAATATCCTTAATTTTGCATGCATGTAGAATCTTTTTGAGGATTATTAAAAGACAACTGGAGCATTCTAGAAGCAGAGAACTGCCAGAAATTAAACTCGTATGCAGAAGAGGTTGTGGATCAACAGATATTATTGCTGATGTCAGATGGATATTGACTGAAAGTAGAAATGTGTTTCATTGACTACGAAAAGGCATTTGACAGAGTGAATCTTAACAAATTATGGATAATGTTGAGAAGAATGAGAATTCTAGAACTATTTAATAGTGCCCATATTGAACCTGAACATGAACCAAGAATTAGTAATTTGAACAGAATAAGGGTTACTACATGGTTTTAAATCAGGAAAGACATGCATTTGGGTGATAACCTTTCTCCATACCTGCTCAATCAGCTAAGAAAAGAATTTGAGAAGCTGGATTATATAAAGAAGAATGTGGCATCAGGATTAGAAGAAGACTCATCAACAATCTGCAATATGCAGATAGCATAATCTTGCTTTTAGAAAGTGAAGAGTACTTCTCACACTTCCTAAACAATATCAAAGCCTAGGGAGCTCTGCTGGCCTAGTGGCAAGAAGCTGTACTTCAATCCCAGAGGAACGTAGTTCAAATCCACCAGATGCGATGCTGGAGAAGGAGGGGCAATCTTCTCCTGTACCAATCAGATATGATTTGATGGTACACACACACACACACACACACACACACACACACACATTAAAAAAAATCAAAGACTATATAGTCTTCAGTATGGATTACACCTCAATGTCAATAAAAGAAAAAACACAACATCTTAATCAGTAGACAATATAATGATAATTGGAGAAAAGATTGAAGTTGTCAGTGATTTTATTTCATTTGGCTCCACATTCAACCTCCACGGTAGCAGCAGTTAAAAACTCAAAGACATGTTTCATTGGGAAAATCTGCTGTCAAGGACTTCATTGAAGTGCTGAAGAGCAAGAATGTCAGCAAAACTAAGGTGTGATCGACCTGAATCATGGTATTTCAATGGCTTCCTGTGCACCTGAAAGTTGGACAATGAATAAACAAGATCAAAGAAGACTCAATGTCTTTAAGTTGTAGTATGAGTGAAGAATATTAACTACCTCAAGGACTGTCAAAAGAGCAAACAAATCCATTTTAGAGGAAGTGCAACTAGTATGCTACTTAGAGGCAAGAAGAGTGAGACTTCATCTCAAATACTTTGGGCCTTTTGTTAGGAGGTTCAAGTTCTTAGAAAAGGATATCATGCTGGGAAAGGTGGAGGATGAGCAAAAGAAGAGAAGACCTTTAAAAAGATGGCTTGACACTATTACTGCCTCAAAGCTTGGAGGAGATTGGAGGATATTGTAGGGTAGGGATGTATTTGGACTTGTTGTTCTAAGACCCCTTACGAAGTGTAGTGACTTCATCACAACTAAAATAAACAATGACAACATTGGACACACTGTTGTTGTTGTTAAGTGCCTTTGAGTCGTAGGCAACTCATAGAGACCCTATGAAACTTGTATAACTTTTATCTTTTCTCCAGGTTCATAGGGTTTCCGGAGGCAAGCTATTTATGGAAGTGGATGCCACTCCTGCTTCCAAGCTTTTTTTAATCGGGGAACTCCACCAAACACTGTCCACCCTGGGTAACCATTCTTACATTTGACACATCAGTGTCACAGTGTTCAGCTTCACAGCAACCATGAGTTACCTCTGTACGGCAAGTGGACAGACCAGGGCTGTATGACCTAGAAGAATGTTTGACAAAAAACAATTAAAAACAGGTCTAAGTGCCACGAATTAAAATTACTCACCTTTGGCTTGGTAGCATCACTTTCTGTCCACTAGGCCAACTGAGCTCTCTCTATGCTGTTGTTGTTAAGTGCCACTGAGTCATAGATGACTCATAGAAACCCTATGAATGAAAGACCTGAACGCTTGTATAACTTTCATCCTTTCTCCAGGTTCATAAGGTTTCCAGAGGCAAGCTATTTTGGAAGTGGATGCCACTCCTGCTTCCAACCTTAAGAACATCATGTTTGGTATAATAGAAAGTGAGTGAAAAACCGTGGAAATCTTTCAAGATATGGATTAACACAATAGCCTCAACAATGGACTCTAATATATTTAGAGTTGTGAAGATAGAAGACTACTGTAAACCATTTTGACCTTCCCTATACCAACTATACAACAATGAGATGAAGAAAGAGGCAGGACAAATCTCTCTGGTAGAGCTCTGGCTTTCCAGTTTTCTCAGAAGCCTTAGATTTCATTCTGGGACCTTGTCTTATTGGACTGTGAACTTTGGAAACACAAAAGTGACTCCTAGTACTGGTTCAGTGTGTCAATCCCAGGGCTGAGTCTGTCCCGGGCTGAAATTAGAATGGTTCAACATTGCATGTAGGTTATTAAAGATTCTGCTTACTTTACAACGGTCTGTTAACAGCTCTAATGTCTTTAACATGTGCTGCCTATTGACTTTTAAGTAACATTTTATTGAAGTAACTGCCGAGCTTATTAGCCCGTAAGATTTACGCTTCGTTTTCAGTCTTGAACCTGGGGGAAGGGACAACCTTCTCTTAAAAGGTGAGGTGGGAGTTGTGAGATAAGGGATGCTCAGCGTGAATGGGAACATATGTGGTGCCCAGTAGGGTTGGGAGGAGAGAAGTATGTTTCCTAGGGTTTGAAAATGTCACAAGGGAACAAGCACGTCTTCATTTATGGATGAAAAAATATTAGCAGATGTGGCTGGAATATAGCTGTACTATTTTATCTACCAGGTGGTAGTTAATTTTAATTTAAAAATTTCACATCATGAACATACAGAAAGCCATAAGAAATTAGCACCAGAATACTATCTACTGTTTTTATTTTGGCATTTTGGAAAAGTAAACAATTTGCCTATGTGTTAGGTTCTCAGCTGCTGTTGTCTCTTGAAATCATAAAACTTGACTACATGTGGAGGTTCATAAAACACATCAATATTCAAAATTTCCTTATATACAAAAGAGAAAATGAGAAAGAGTAGTTGGGTACTCACTTGGCTGTGGACTGTTTTGATTTACCAAATTGTTGTTGTTAAGCGCTGTCGAATCATAAATGACTCATAGTGACCCTTTGAACGAAAGACCTGAACATTTGTATAACTTTCATCCTTTCTCCAGGTTCATTGGGTTTCCGGAGACAAGCTATTTTGGAAGTGGATGCCACTCCTGTTTCCAAGCTTGTTTTAATCAGGGAGCTCCACCAAACACTGTCCACCATGGGTAACCATTATCGTATTTGATGCATCAATGTCACAGTGTTCAGTATCACTGCCACCACGAGTTACCTCTGTTTAACAAATAGACCAGTGCTATACCACTTAAAAGAATGCTTAACCAAAACCAATTAAAACCAGGCCTGAAGGCCACATATTAAAATCACCCATCTTTGGCTTGGTAGCATAATTTTCTGTGCACCAGACTCACAGAGCTCTATGTTGTTGTTGTTGTTGTTAAGTGCTGCCAAGTCATAGACCCTATGCAACCCTATAGCAACCCTATAAACGAAAAACCTGAACAATTGTGTAACTTTCATCATTTCTCCAAGTTCATAGAGTTTCCAGAGGTAAGCTATTTCAAAAGTGGATGACTCTCCTGCTTCCAAGCTTGTTAGAATCTATTTAATACATATATTTGTAAGGAGGATTGGCATCCACTTGCATAACAGCTTGCCTCTGGAAACCCTATGAACCTGGAGAGAGGATGAAAGACACCCAAGCGTTGAGGACTCTCCTTCATAGGGTCACTATGAGTTGCCTGCGACTCAACGGCATATATATATATAAACTATTTAATCTTGTTTTAATCTATTTACCAAATAGTTAAATAGTTAACTGTAAAATAAAAAAAATATATAAAATAACCACTTGGGATCCCTGGGTAGTGCAAATGGTCAATGCTGAACTATTTGATGTTTCAAAACCATCCATATACCCCTTGAAAAAAGGAGCTGTCAAACTGCTACTAAAAGGTTGTCCTACAAAAATCTGATAGAGTCCATTCCTACCCTGTAAACATGAGATTACCAGGTATTACAACCAACCAAATTGCAAATGATAAAGCTTGAGTTTAATTTTTTTAAATTTAATTTTTGTCATGTTGTTTTAGTGTATTTAAACTAGATGAGGAAAACAGACTTATATTTTGTACAAATGTGAGTTGGTTTCATAAAAGGTAATCTTTCAATATAACTGCATATTATTAAGCTCAGTATGATGGCATGCAAATCAAGCTTTCTAATGGCCTTGTAAAAGCGTAAACCAGAGTGGAGGGGCAAAGTGAAGCAGTTGACCAGGGTATGTGTAAATATGACTGCCACAATGATCTGAAGTTTTATGATCTAAGAAAAACATAATACTCCTCATTTCAGTTTTTCAAGCCTTGGCTTAGAAATAATCTAAAGAACCAGAACCAAAGGTCTGGTTTTCCCATAACTTTTCCAGACCAGACATAACATATTCTTGAACATTTATGGTAAGAACTAAGAGAAAGAAGAACCCACAGCTAGCTCTGGGCCAATCCATTTCTTCTGCCTTAGGGACACCATGTCTTCCTCTCTGAGAAACCCTATCACTCAAAGTTGAACTGATGGGAGAGAACTTTCTGTCATAGCTACAGGGCTTGAATTACCAGCTTTTCCCGGTCATAGGGACTTTGAGAAATGTCCTAACATATGCACAATAGGAGGAAGGTGCCAACAGAAACAGATTGTGAATTGGTTCCCAAATAAGATAGCAAAACAAAAAAGAAAAGAAAGAAAAAGAAAAATTAATTCACCCAGACCACACACAATTTAGCCACACTGAATGAAAGCCAGCAACATAAACTTGGTTTGCTTCACCCATGTAACTGTGGACTGGGAACTCTTTGCATAGGGACTTGATCGCTCCTGCCACTTAATTAAAATTTGCACTTAGCTCAGCGACTCAATCTGTGTTGGTGAAAAAGTATATATTTCGTCCAAGAGGTTCCAACTCCAGGGGATGCTTTCTTTTGGAAAAATTAAGGAGTGTGGAATAAGAAAGCAGTATGAAAACAAGAAAGTTAAGTTTATGCTCTGAAATTTCATACCAGCATGCATTATTCCAGGAGTCTATGTCCATGAAGATTACAATCTCAGGAACCCGATGGTTCAGTTCCACACTTTCTATAGGGCGGCTTGAGGTACAACTGCCTGAACAGACAAAGGTTTGGTTTGGGGTTTTGGTACATAAATTGTGCCCAAAATATATTTTAACATGGTTTAAAAAATACATGTTTGGAAGG
>NW_006399861.1:6358951-6371088 GCF_000299155.1 Elephantulus edwardii
GGCAGGGAGGGGGTGCAAAAGAATACATGTTTGAATATATTTGAAATTACAAAACACTAAGTTTCAACTGAGCTATTCTTCCTTTGCAAAAGGGTTTTTAAGTCAAGATAAACTTAACACAATTTGTTTTCAGGCTGTTGGCTCCTGGAAAATAGAATCATTTTGAGAGATTGCAAAATTACTAGGGCTGGCATCAAGTGAGTGGGCTTTTTATAATCAGACTGTAGTCCTTGAAAATCTGTGATTCTAGCCAGAGCAAGTGAAGTAAAACGCCACCTAAAAGGAGTAAAACAGATCCATATCTAGCTGCTTTGCATAAAACTTACAAATAAGGGGGTGGGGTGGGGTGGGGGGAGAAGGGAAGTTAAGTACATGAAAATATCTGTGGTGTCTTATTTAATATCTGACTGATCATGGATATTCTTTGTGAAAAAAATTATAAAAGGCTGAAAGATTACTGATTATAAATTCCAAACATTTCATAATCTTTATGAGTTATTTTTTTTTCAACCTCAGTTAATGCTTTAGTCCCAACACCTTTAATAAAATCAAGGTGGCAGACCATGAAAACATTTACTTGAGTTCCACAAGCAAATTTGATACTGTTGTTGAAAGATGCCTGGGGCATGTGGACAAGTGTTGTGCAGCAGGGCTGGTGGAGAAAGGTGAGGAGTGGCTCTAGAAGGAAGTGTTCAGAACCTTGCCTTTGGATCAGAGTGAGTCTTTAGAACAGTTGCAAGGCTTTGATACTGCAAATCAGTTACAGCAGAAGAAGCTGGGGGTGGGGGCTAGGGGGTAAGAAGAAGAAGCTAGAGAGAAAAATCCTGCACAGAACACAGGAAAGTATCATCCAAAGAAAAATTGATTTTCTCAAAAATTAAGGTTTTTTTCCCCTGGTCATAAGCATACTGTGGAAAATGATCGTGAAATAATTTCGCTTTAGAGTTCGCAATTCAGTCTGCTTTTAACTTCAAGCCCACACCCTAAAATTATAAACAGGCAGCTTAAACAGGTGGCATGAACATGGAGAATGGAATCGCATAACCTTTTCAAAGTTCCAAATAATGAATTACATTGACATAACAAGAGGGAGTCCTGTAACTTCCCAAGAACTCACCATCTCATCTCATTGCCTTTGAGCCAAACCCGCTCGTACCTGAACCTCCAGAGGGTTTCTGAAGTTGTAGATCGCTGAGGCAGAGATTTTGCAGAGATTTTGGGGCGTACCCTCTTGTAAATAGGAAAATTCCTATGGAACGATGAAACATTTCCTTTCCGAGAGCTTGAAAGGAGCTCAGGTGCCACTGTCAAAAGCCAAACAGACTCCATTCTATAACTAAACTCCTGTGTGGGAAATTTTTGCCCCAAGGGGTTTTTTTTGTTTGTTTTTTGTCTTGAACTGCTTCCCAAAATAGTGTAACCCAGAATGTAGATGTGTTGCACTCCATGTACCCTTGAAACGCTTCAACAGCAAAATGCTGTCCATGTATCTCTGTGCCCTTGAAATGTTTTAACAGTAGACTGCTGGGGCAAGCAAAAGTATAAAAACCTCCTGACCCACACCAAAAGTGGGCGACTCTGCCTCTTTGCCGGGACCCCCACTGCAAAGCAAAAAAGAAGACTCACCTGTAATCCTGCGGTGTATGTCTCTTGATTTGTTGGGCATAAAAATAGTCCACAGGAAGCGTTGCTACCAACCCAAAGGCTGGCTGCAGCCCATTGCTCTGGCCTTTGGAATCCAGCAGCTGGGCTGGGGGAAAGATGGGCAATCTTCCACTGGATAATTTACAGCTTTGGTAGGCCAATGAAGGGTTGATTATGAGTTGGTTCCAACTTCACAGCAATGAATTTGAGTTTCTTTATTCAGAAATAGACTGCGTTATAGGTGGAACTGTTCCCCTTCTGGTTGGCAACTATCAAGTACTCCACAGTTACACTATCCAAGCCAAGAATCCAAAGCCACTGCCATAGAGTTGACTGGGTGACCAGGGCTGTAAATCTTAATGGGCAAAGCCTCGCGAGAGTCCCCCCGCTTTCTGGTTAGCTGCACACGCCCTGGGGACTACAACACTGACGTGGCTTTCTGATAGTATCTGGAGACATTACACACTAGGCAACCAGGATCCTTACTATTAATTAAATAATATCTTCTTTTTCATCTTTTGACCTCCCCTATACGGTCAAGTCCATTCTGACTTACGGCAACCCTCCATGCTTTTCTAAAGCTGTTGGTAGCTATAGGAAGAGAGTGCACATCTTTTAGCTGGTAGATTTGAACTGCTGATCTTTCAGTTAGCAGCCCAAAGCATAATGTACTATGCCACCAGGACTCCTTTTCATCAGTATTGTTATCCTCCAATAAGAATATTGCTTTAAAATCCTTTTAATTATTGGAGTTTTAAAAAACATACTGTTTTCTATATGAAAGGATGTTTTGATTAATGAATTTTTAAAATGTAACAGGATTTAATTAATGTACGAATGCAACATATTTTCTAGCTTTATGGTAAAAATAGATGAGAAGATTTTGAAAGATATTGAAGGAAAAAATAATAAAAAGAAATAGTTTACACAAACCATCAGAATTGGTATAACTTCTTTTCAATCAAGTTTTTATTTATATTGTTAATCATGTGAAGACAGTTGCATGGATCACTCTAGACATCATGTCCTTACATATACTTTGTAGATTCTAATGTGTTCTTAGCCATTTCAAGATCTAGTTAAAATGAAGAAATGCATCTTAATTTCTCCACCCTCTGGAGTTGGGTCACAACAAACATCTTTAGTACCAACAGTCAGGAATTCAGGAGACGTATTGCATTAAGCAAGTCCTCTGTTAGGGATCTCTCCAAAATACTTAATAGCAATAATGTCAATTTGAATACTAAGGTGTGTCTAATTCAGGCCATGGTCCTCTCAGTCACCTGCTATGCACTAGAGAGCTGGAAAATGAATTAGGATGGCAGAATTTATTTATTTTTTAACTTATTATTGATATCTTTGAGTTGTGGTGTTAGAGAAGAATACTGAATATCCCATGGATTGCCAAAAAACCAAACAGATATGTCCTGGAAAGTATGTGTCCAATGTGCAAGGTTGAGCACAGTTCATCTTTCATACTTTTGACATGTAGTCAGGCGAGGCTATTCCTTGGAAAGGGAATCATGCTTGGAATGATGGAGGGTCAGTGAAGAAGAGGAAGACCCCTAATGAGGTAGATTAACATTGTGACTTCAGCAATGTGCTCTGGTTTCAGAGATGATGAGGATGACACAGGATAGGGTAGGTTTCAGAATGGGTGTTTATAGAGTTGCTATTAGTCCTATGACTCAATGGCACCTAACAACAACAACAACAACATAAAAAAACACCTTCCCAAGACAGCATTGAGTCCAAATAACATAGCAGAAGCTATGGCAAACACAATTACAACTACAATCTATAGAGAACTTTACCTCTTTTAAAGTATTTTCATACCCATCATCTTGAGAGGTAAGCACAGATTACATGCTTACCCTTCGTATGAGGACATGGAAATCCAGAACAATCCAATAGTCTCTGCTAGATCTCAGATCTCAGTAACTGAGCTGGAAGTATACTTCATGTTTTGAATGTCTCTGGGTGGTGGGTAGTTAAGTGATCAAAAGGTTGTCAAATGGAACACACCAGAGGCACCTTACAAGATGGGCACAACCATCTGCTTAGAAAAGAAAAAGTATCACAGCCTTGAGAATCTCATGAAGAAGTTCTGCTCTGCACACACGGGATCATCATGAGTTAGGGTTAACATAGTCCAATTGTTGCTGCTATTTGGTGCTGTTGACTCAGCTGTGACTCATCAACACTATGAACAGATCTGAACTTTATTCTGTGCCATCCTCATCATCCTTGGTATTCTGGAGTCTGTTTCTATAGTCACTGTGTCAACTCAACTTGTTTAGGGGTTTCCTCTCTTTTTCTGAGTCTCTCCTCAAGGACTGGTTGCTTAGAGAACCAATGAAACTAATTACACCAATACCCAATCCAGCTTGAACTTCTGGCAGGTTTTTTAATTATCTTCAGCAATATTTTGCTTTCATGTGATAGTAATGATATTGTTCAATAATTTTCACACTCTGTTGGGTCATTTAACTTGGGAATGTGAACAAATATAGATCTCTTTAAGGCAGTTGGCCAAATAGGTTTCCTCTAAATTTCTTGGCATAGACAAATAAGCAAATCCAGAGTTGTATCAGTTCATTAAAATATACAAGTTGATACTGTCTCTATTTCTGGGACCTTCTTTTTTATCAATGTCTTTAGTGCAGCTTGAATTTCTTCCTTTGACACCATTAGCTTTATTCATATGGTGGTTGTCATTATTATGTGCTGTCAAGTCTATTCCAACTTATAGCGACAATTATTCTGCACAATTACTCTGAACCTTGCTTTTTCCAGAGCCAATATTACTGCCTCTGATATACCTGCCCTCATTACTCCAGCTACTGTGTCAATCCATCTCATCTGAGGTCTTCTTCTCCTGCATTGTCCCTTCACCCTTGCAAGCATGATGTCTTTCTCCAAGGACTGGTCCTTCCTGGCAATATGGCCAAAGTATTTGAGGTGGAGCCTCAAAGTTCTTGCCTTCAAAGTGCAGCTTGATTTCACCCTCTCTAGGACAGAACTGTTGGTTCTCTTGATGGTCCATGGTATGTTCTTTTCTAGCATGACAGCTCAGCATCAATTCTTCTTCTGTTATCTTTGGTCATTGTCTAGTTCTCTAATGCATAGCATGTAATTACAAAGACCATGGCCTGGATCAGGTACACTTCAGTCTATAAACTGGTATCATTGCTCTTCAGCACTCTGAAGAGGTCATCCCTGACAGCAGATTTTCCTAGTGCAATTCATCTTTTCATCTCCTGACTGCTGGTCCCAAAAGTGTTGATGCCCCTAGCAACAATAGCAAAGTTCAATAGAGCAGTTCAATAAATGCTAGTAATGTTGTGGAGAGATTGGAACCCTTTTTCACTGGGGTTGAGAGTGTAAAATGGTGCAACCACTATGGAAGGTAGTTTGAAGCTTTCTCAAAAAGTTGGAAATACAAATACCATTTGATCCAGCAATTCCACTACTGGGAATCCACCCTAAAGAAACCAGAACTGCCATCCAGACAGATAAATACACACCCATGTTTATTGCTGCATTATATACAATAGCAGAGAGATGGAAGCAACCCAAGTTCCCATCAATAAATGAATGGATAGAAAAATGATGGTATAGTCATATAACGAAATACTATGCAGCACTGAAAAACAATGAATTTATAAATGTTACACAACATGGGTGACCCTGGAGTACATTATGCTGAGTGAAATATCTCAGACACAAAAGGACAAATACTGTATTGTTATGCAATATTATAAAGCAGGTCTGGCATGAGGGGTTGGGAGGAGAACAGGATAAGAGTGGATTGATAATGAACAGTATATTGAAACCGATGAAGGAAAGAACTGTTTAAAAGGAATATTATGATTAGGCATTATATGTATGACAATATCCCAGAATGAGATATACATTGCAAACAGGACTGGGCTGAGGGGGAGGGTAATTGTAAAACTACGAATGAATATTTTTTTTTAAAAAAGTGAACTGGGGGAGGGGGGAAGAGGGAAAGAGGTAAAATGTGCAACAATGAATAAATGAAAATCTAACTTTTCTGTAAACTTTTGTTAAAATCACAAAAGACAAAAATTATTTAAAATAGTGTTGATTATGGAGCCGAGAAATTATTAGCAATCTCAATCTCATCTTGTTCTATCGTTGTGCTACTCACTGGCTCAGTGGTGAGAGCCTTTGTTTTCTTGATGTTGAGCTGCTTCTGTATTTAAGACTGCAATCCTTGACCTTCTGTAGCAGTTGCATCAGGTCCTCCTCAGTTTCAGCAAGCAAGGTTGTATCATCTGTATAACGCAAGCTGTTAATGAGTCTTTCTCCAATCTTGATGCCACATTCCTCGTCATAAAGTCCAGTCTCTTGAATTGTCTGTCCTGCATATAGATTGAAAAGGTATGGATATAGGACACACCCCTGACACACATCTTTCTTGATTTTGAGCCATGCAGTTTTTCCTTGCTCTGTTCTGACAATTGACTCAGTCCAAGTATAGGTTTCACATGAGCACAATCAGATGTTCTGAGATTCCCATTCTTTTTCAAGACTAGCCACAATTTGTTGTAACTCACCCAGTCAAATACCTTTGTATAGTCAATGAAACACACATAGACATTCCTCTAGTACTCTCTGGTTTCAGCCAAGATCCACCTGACATTTGCGATAATATCCCTAGTGCAACGGCCTCTTCTATACCTGGCTTGTATTTCTGGTAGATCTCTGTTGATATGCTGTTCCACATGGTTTTGGATGATCTTCAACAGTATTTTACTTGCATGTGAAATTAGTTCATATGGTACTACCTGAAATCTTTCAGTGTCATAGTTCTGTGTATTCATTCCATCTTTTGGTGCTTCCTGGATGATTCAAGATTTCATCCATAGTATCTTTAAGTATTTCAATTCAAGGCTTGAATTTATTTTTCTGTTCTTTCTACTTGAGAAATGCCAAATGGATGCTTCTCTTTTTATTCTCCAACTTCAGTTCTTTGCACATTCCATTATAATAATTTTATAATATGTTATAATGTTGTTGTTGTTGTATGCGTCCTCGAGTGGCCTGTGACTCATAGTGACCCTATGTACAACAGCCCTAAAACTTGGTCTATCCCTTTATTCCTTGCCAATCTTATTGTCACTGACACACTTACCCCTATTATCCCAGTGACTGAATCAATCCATCTCACTGAGGGTCTTCCTCTCTTGCGCTGTCCCCCCACCTTCCCAAGCATGACGTCCCTCTCCAAGGACTGATCCCGCCTTACAACATGTCCAAAGTATGTCAGACAGAGTTTCAGAATCCTTGCCTCCAAGGAGAAGCCTGGCTTCACCCTTTCCAGGATGGACTTGTTTGTTCTCCTAGTTTGTATACCTTATTTTTCACACCCCATCTTTCCCATTTCCTTTCCCATAACCCATCCCTCCCTCCACCCATCAAATTGTAGGACCCTATGATTATTCCTCCTGCCCATCCTTTCCCCTCTACTCACCCCACACCCTTCTTGTATCCTTATACACATTTTACTAGTTATATTTATACAATAATGGTCTTATATTTGTCCTTATGGGACTGAATTAGTTCACTTAGCATAAAGCTCTCCAGTCCTTCCCAAGGTAAGTAGTAATTTACACAATCATGCAGAACAGATCATCGAGACTCTGGGCTGTACGAGAAGGAATGTGGCATCAGGATTGGTGGAAGATTAATCAACAACCTGTGTTATTCAGATGACACAACCCTGCTTTCTGAAACTGAGGAGGACCTGAAGTGCTTGTTGCAGAAAGTCATGGACTGCAGTCTTCAATATGAAACTCAACATCAAGAAAACAGATTCTTACCACTGGGCCAATTGGCAGCATCATTATGGAAGGTGAAAAGATTGAGATAGTTAACAGTTTTAGTTTGCTTGGCTCCACAGTCAACACTCTTGGCACCAGCAGCCAGAAAATCAAGAAGTGAATTGCATTGGGAAAATCAGCTGTCAGGGACCTCTCCAGAGTACTGAAGAGAAATGACGTGAGGCTAGAGACTAAGATGTGCCTGATCCAGGCCATAGTCTTTGCAATTGCATGTTATGTGTTGGAGAGCTGGACAGTGACTAGGGATGACAGAAAGAGAATTGATGCCTTTGAGCTGTGGTGCTGGAGAAGAGTGTTGAATATACCATGGACTGTTGGAGAACAAACAGTTTTGTCCTAGAGAGGGTAAAGCCGGGACGCTCCTTGGAGTGAAGGATTCTGACATACTTCGGGCATATTGTGAAGAGGGACCAGTTCTTGGAGAGGGACATCATGTTTGGGAGAGTGGAGGGACAGCACAGGAGAGGAAGACCCTCAATAAGATGGATTAATTCAGTGATTGAGGTAATGGGAGTAGGTGTGTTAGTGACAGTGAGGTTTGGCACAGGACAGAGCAGGGTTTAGGGCTCTTGTACATAGATAGGGTCACTATGAGTCGTAAGCAACTCACAAAACAACAACAACCTGCATACTGTGTAGTATTTCATTGTGTTAATGTACCACTATTGCCCATTTGATTGTGGTTGGACATTTAGGCTGTTTCCATGTTCTTGCTATGGTGAATAATGCTGTTATGAACATTGGTGTACAAGTCTACGTTTGTGCCTCAGTTCTCATTTTCTCAGGGTATATTCCAAGCAGTGGAGTAGCTGGATCATAAGGAATTTCTATGTTCAACTTTTTGAGAAGTGCCAAACTGCCTTTCAGAAAGATTACACCATTTTACAATCCCACCAGAGTCAGTCTTTGTTCATTAACAATCCTTCTTCTTATTATTACCATTTCTTAAAAAGAAAAAATCCAGAGAGATAAGTAGAGTGACAAAAGAACACAATTGATGTAAAAGAAGTCCTTGGAAGAGAAGTTTGCTTGGAGCAAGGACGGAAGGTGTCATTTAACTGCTGCTTTGCAGTTTAGATCTTGCCTCTCAACTACTACTGTTTTCCTCCCCTCGGCCCCTCCCCCCTAAGTTATGGTTGCAATGTGTGATGTCAACTGGAAGATTTCTGAAGGGACGAGTGTGTGTGTGATATCTCAGAATCCAGCCCCCAGTCTATTCCTTTTCTTATAAATCGCCACACCACATTCCAAGCCAGTACTTGATATATTTGCAAATAGATTCCCCCCCCCATATGTTAGCATTCTGAGGACTTAATGAATATTGAAAAATAGAGCACAGATAACGAAATTTAAAACATGCACACAAGTATCCACAGAGTTAGTATTGTCAAAATTTTCCTTTCCCTGCCTTCTGTTAATTTGGATACAAAACTAGCTAGCAGGTTGAATTTCAATTAGATTCCTTAATTTTTACCCTAGAAACAAACAAAAAGATATTTTGTGATACGAGAAAAAGAATTTTCCTTTTAGTTTATACAAAGGAGATTACCAGTGCAAAAATGAAAGAGAAGTAATAAACTGTAAAAGACACCTAGTTTCTTCTGGTCAAAACCCACATTTTTTAATGCTTTTAATCCAGGCAAAGGTTAATTGCCGTTTCGCACAACAGCTTGCCTTTGTTCTTAATTTTCTTATCCACAAATTTGATGACTTATGAGTCTAGATCTTAATATAATAACCAAAAGGATTTCATGGCAGCTTTTGACAATTTCAGCATATGATTCTTTCTCAAAGTAACAATATAGAAATACTATGAATGTTGCTTCTAGGTATTGAAACTAATAATTAAACTTGATTTGGTGCAGGGGAGGATTTGGCAACATCTGCTCACAAGACTTTCTTTGTTATCACAGTATTTGATTAGATCCCTATAAATTTTCTAGTAAACTTTAGTTAACTATTGTTGTTGTTGATGGTCTTCGAGTGGAGCACAACACGGAAGAAGGAAAAAAAGGTTATTTTTTAAGTCGGAGTACAAGGTAAGATCAGGTATGAAAAACAATGTATATGAACTTTGTAAATAAACCAGTTGTTGTTGTTGTTATGTGCCGTCGAGTCACCTGCTACTCAGTGGCCCTGTGTACAACAGCCCTAAACACTGCTCTATTCCTTGCCAATCTTATTGTCACTGACACACTTACCCCCATTACCCCAGTGACTCAATCAATCCATCTCACTGAGGGTCTTCCTCTCCTGCGCTGTCCCTCCACCTTCCCAAGCATGGCGTCCCTCTCCAAGGACTGATCCCGCCTTACAACATGTCCAAAGTATGTCAGACAGAGTTTCAGAGTCCTTGCCTCCAAGGAGAAGCCTGGCTTCACCCTTTCCAGGATGGACTTGTTTGTTCTCCTAGCAGTTCATGGTATATTCAATACTCTTCTCCAGCACCACAGCTCAAAGGCATTAACTCTACTTCTATCATCCCTAGTCATTGTCCAGCTCTCTGATGCATAGCAAGTAATTGCAAAGATCATGGCCTGTATCAGGCACACTTTAGTCTCCAGACTGACATCGTTGCTCTTCAGTACTTTGGAGAGGTCTCTGACAGCAGACTTTGCCAATACAATTAGTCTTGTAATTTTCTGGCTGCTGGTACCAAGAGTGTTGATTGTAGAGCCAAGCAAATTGAAGCTGTCAGAAATCTCAATCTCTTCACCATCCATCATGATGCTGCCAATCGGTCCAGTGGTGAGAATCTTTGTTTTCTTGATGTTGAGCTTCAATCCATATTGAAGACTGCAATCCTTGACCTTCTGCAGCAAGCGTTTCAGGTCCTCCTTTATTATACAAATATATGCACCAAAAACTAAGGCCAGAGTGGAGGAGATTGAGAATTTCCATCGGTTTTTACAAAAGTTCCAAACATGCAATCAAGATGCATTATCAGTTATGAGAGATTGGAATACAAAAGCTGGAAACAATAGGCAAAGAATGGTAGTAAGTATAGTCTTGGTGACAGAAATGAGGCTGGCCATAGAATGTTTGAATTTAAGTTCAGTAATTTTTTCATGACAAATACCTTTTTTTAAAAAACAAGAGATAACTTTACGCATGGACCTCACCTCATGGATTGCATACAAATAAGACATAGTATATCTGCAGAAAGAAACATTGGAAAAGCACAGTATCAGCAGTCAAAACCAAGCCAGGTGCAATCTGTGGAACAGATCATCAATTACATATGTGCAAGTTCAAATTGAAGCTGAAGAAAATGAAAACAAGTTCAGAAGAACCAAAATAAGAGTGTGAGTCTATTACACATGCATTTGAAAATAATCTCTGAAAAGGTTTAAGGCATTTGCTACTAATGATCAAAGACAAAATAAATTATGAGATGACATCAAAGCTATCATCCATGAAGAGAGCAAAAAGTTGTTACAAAGTAGGAAGAAAAGACTGAAGTGAATGACAAAAGAGACTGAAAATTGCCCTAGAGCATTGAGAAACCAATATAAAGGGGGACGGGGGGAGAAATGTAGAAGTAAAAGGAATGAACAGAAGATTTCAAAGGGCAGCTGGAAAAGACAAAGCAAAATTTTAGAAGTCTTAAAGAGCATATGAAAGGAACGGGTGGCTTAGTGGTAAGGAACTGACATGTCAACCCAAAGGGACAAGGTTCTAATCCACCAGCTACTCTGTGGGAGAAAGTTGAGCTTTCTCCTCCCCTGTCATTTACTGCCTCTGAATATCTGTTAAGGGTCAGCTGTAAGCCATTTTCTATGCTAAGGTAAACAATAATTGCTCTCAAAACTCTCTTCTTCAAGATTTAGTTCTGCTATTCAGTTGTCCATGAAATGCAAAGCTTGAACAGACCCCTCAGTGGTCCCTTATTTTCCCCATGGCTTCACACATACCCCCGCCCCCCACTTCCCCAAAAGGCAGCCCAGAATCCAAGCCTGATTCTTTTACAGTCAAGACTGCACAGCTGCTAAAGCAGAAGTCGATGCGTTTAGGGAACTTGCTTTCCAAGTCTTATGAGAGAATTATACAACTCTAAATTTATCACTAGGAATTCACTTGATTTTGAGGCATATTTTGGAAAAACAAAATTATGGGTCTGATCTTAGAACTTCACAGCCTATCTGTCCACCTCTTCTTCCCACACATGAACTAGTCTAGACCCTGACCTGGCATCTTCTGAGTCCAGTGCACGGACCGCACATCAGCACTTCAATGCACATGGTCTTTCACAGCAGAGGAATCCCACAGCATAAACTGAAATCAAAGAGGCTGAAGTCAGCTTGCAGAGCGATGCAAACCCTGGGAAACATGAGTCTCTTGGCTAATGGAAAGAAGTGGGAGTGTAGGAGTGCTCTAAAATTTCCACCCTGGGGGCCTTGGAGTTCTCCTTCACAAGAGCACAGAAAGGTCAGCAGATAAAAACATGAAAAACCATTCGTTTCTACTCACACAGATACTAAAACTATATTTAAAGGGAGATCCCTCCAAAATTAATATCACGGAAGGTAAGATAAATGTGACTTCCGTGGGACAGGAGGTAATGTGATCAAGAAAGGCCATAGAGAACTTATTTTTTTTTCTTTTTTGGCTCTTGACTTTTAT
>NW_006399861.1:6371188-6378653 GCF_000299155.1 Elephantulus edwardii
TAATTTCCTGGCTGCTGGTACCAAGAGTGTTGATTGTAGAGCCAAACAAACTGAAGCTGTCAAAAATCTCAATCTCTTCACCATCCATCTTTGTTTTCTTGATGTTGAGCTTCAATCCATATTTAAGGCTGCAGTCCTTGACCTTCTGCAGAAAAGAAAAAAATATCTTTTTAATAAAAATTACATATTTTTTTAAAAAGTTATATGGAGATGTTGATAATTTAAATAGACAGAATGAACACTAATGTAGGAGAACCAAGTGGGAAATGTTGGACGAGAAGAACACACCCCAGTGGTGTCCTTCGCTCGTGTAACCATGGGGTGGCGCTCTAAAACCCAAGTATGGCCACTGTCATCCTCTGCTCTCTGGAAGGAAGCAGAGAATGGCCCTTCTCAAGCTTTCAGTCTCTTTCCACCGTACTTGTAAAATATTTACATTAAAAGCCCGCTGGCTGTTCAGCAATGATGAAAATAACAACGTAATTAGAAATCAGTTGGACATTTGTGTATTTAGCTATCGCAAATGTGTTTATACAGGTGATAAAAATGAAGGTTTTAGATAAAAGGAATAGTAAGTAGCACTTTCGTACAATTTCAAAGCTTATGTTAAATTTTCTTGAAGATAGCAGATTTTTAAAAAGAAATCTCGTATCGAAATCTCCAGGGGTTCACTTTTAAGTTTTCAATAAACCATCCCACACAATACAATTTTAAAATTCAATAATGTAAAGAGATTTAGGGTTATTAGCGAAGTCGAAGATATCAAGGGTATTTTTTCTCCTATGATTGAAAAAGGTAGGTGACTACATTTTAAATATATTAAGATTTCAAAGCACTGTCATTGTTTTAGTTTGCACCCTGATGAGAAGTATTAAAGAATATGACAACCTTAGAATAAACCACAAATTAAAAACATTGTTCCCCAGTTAAAAGCATTGTTCCCCAAATTATCACAATCACGTTTATTGTTTAATTGGGAAGATAAATTGCTCTGTGCAGAGGAATATAAAGAGTACGTCAATCTAAAAAATTAAGAAGATAGAGGATAAGGAGCTACAAAAATATACATGATTAATGCCTACTTAAGGACAATGATCTGATCAAGCACCAGCATCTTCCACAGCTAAGAGGGAAAATAACTTTCCATGTGCACAAGTATGATTGGGCAGCATATACTATTTGTTCACATATATTTAGTAAAGATAATAAAGGCATTTTTCCAAAATTATTAAATGCCTTTAGAAAACTGTTTTAGATGTCTGTATCATAAATATTTTAACAATTCACTTTTTTAATTTTTTTCTAAATAATTGCCTAATGGTTATTATGAATGAAATAGTTGTAGAAATATGTGGACTCAAATTCTTAAACTGTATTTGTATTTCCAAAGAAGGCCTTATTAAATTAATTATATATTTGATCTTAACTTTTAAAAGTTTAAATTCTATATGCAGAATTTTTTAAAGTCATCTATATGCTATATAATCAATTTTCCAGAGAGTGAATTTTTGTGGGCTAAATTTTAAGATAAGAATAAATTGATATGGGATCAATTAAGTAGGAAGTTAGCTTTTATAAGTCATAGATTCTCAATGATCAGCTCAAATAAAGGAAGCTGCTGGACGAATTTTGTGATGAGCGTTTAAAAAAAAATGAAAAGCCCTTTCTGGAACTATTATTAACATCAGAATAGTTACCATGTTTTCATACTACACAGATTAGAAATAATCTAATAGAATATTTAAATGTTGATGCTTTATGTTCTTTGCTACAGAGCTGCATGGACTTGAAAGGGAAACAAAAGGTTATACAGGGAAAAATGGAAGAAAATTCTCCTCTTCTGTAGAGGACCATATATTTTACTTCTTCTTTGACAATAAATTCCTCACATGAAGCCTGCTTAATCCAGATGACATTTGTCTAAGGTCTCCATATAATGTGTGAAAACTTAAAGATAGAAAGGTTGTGCTCAAATGCACCTAAGCATATAGTGTCTGTTTTGCAACTTTCTTTCTATATTTGGACATAAACTTTTTTACTAAAATTCAAGCATAGTAAAAGTTTCTTAGAGAAGGTTTTTCCTGTTTAAAAAAATCACTAGTCAGAAAAGAAGGAAGCTTCATCATGCACTAAAATGGATTTTTCACGTATCCATTGAGTTGATTCCCAGTTATAGTTATAGACTTGTGTAGGAAAGACAAACAGTGACCCACAGGGATTCCCATGGAAACAGTCTGCATGCAGATGGGCATGCTGTGGAGTGAATTAGTGCTCTTACCTCTGTGTCATGAGGGGTCCTTTTTCCACACTTATTATACTGCCCAAACTAAAGATATAGTTTAAAGAAAATATTTCAAAATCCATTGATTGTTTAAATTAAAAGAAATTTCATCTCTAGCTTTTCTCCCCTTCCAGTATTGCTGGAACAACTGTTAAATGCATTCAGATAATAACTTGTAAAATAAAAATATTACATTCATGCACCAAAAAAAGTATTCCTTCAGCAGGGTAATCTAAGGTGAGACCAAAACAACCACCCACTGCTGTGAAATCCTTTGCGATCTCATGGGACAGAACAAAATTGGGTTATTAAAGCTGGAAATGTGGAGAGACAGTGAAGGAGAAGAAGACTCTCAGACACATTGACAGATTGGATGCAGCAATGTGTTTAGGTATGTCAGAGATGATGGGGATAGCCCAGTGTAGGACAAAGTCCAGATCTGTTGTTCTAGGGTGGCTGTGAGCAGTTCTCGACTCAACAACAACAACAACAACAGCAACAATAAAGCTTCAAATCTGTAAGAAAGCAGATTGCCACATTGCATTCTGTAGGGTGGTGGATAGGTTTGAACTAGTGACCTTTGAGTAGGCAGCTAAGTGCTTTAACCACCATCCCACCAAGGTTCAGTTTTGAAAAAAATAAAACGAAACAACACCCTTAAAACTCACAATCATCTAGTCTGTTCCAACTCACAGGTACCCTCCAAGGCTGTAAATCTCAAAGAGAAGAAAGAGACTGCTGATCTTTCCACCAGGGAATGTGGTGGATGTGAATCTTCAACATAACACTCTACTGACTTCAACACCAGAGCTCCTAACTTGAGGATTTTCCTCCTTGAGCAATGAAAGCTAGAAGAGTTACACACCATTAAGGATTTCCAACCCCTCCCCCATCTTTATCGAAAGGAAGACACAAATAGAAAAAAAAAATTATAACAGAAAGCAGCAATCACAAGGCAGGGTTTGTTTTTCACAGCTGCCAGGCCAGATTCCGGCTGCAGGTGGGGGTTTTAGAGGCAGAACCTGCTGGGGTAGTGAGCTGCATTTGGAGGGAGACGTTCTTGCTCTCCATCTGTGAATGTCTGTCATCTAGTGACAAGGACCAGCTCTGTATTTTCTTAACCCAATATGGACAGAGAATGTGTTTGGATTGTATTGTGTGACATCTCCTTCTCTGGTGCACAGGCCCAAGAGGTGAAGGGGGTGGGCCCTGGCCTTTCAAGGATGGGTCTAATGCGTTCAGCTGTTATCACACTTTGCTGATTGTAATCACTTGTTTTATGGTTTCTTTTCCAGCTGCTCCAAAAATTCATTGCAAATGTCTTCTAGGTTTGTTTTTAATATCCTGTAATTCAAAGATCTAAGAAAGAAGAGTTGAAACAGAAATCCATGTCTTGGTTCCCTCTCCATTTTTTTCACACGGGGAGGAAGAGATTTAGGCTTCGGACACATTCCTCAAAATCCTTCCTAGAGAAATGTGTTCTTTTCTGTAGGGAACAAGCCAGCTTGGAGCACAGTCACAGCCTTATTCAATTGGTAGGGACTTGGGAAAAGGTCTTGTGTAAATATGCAGATTTCCCCCCCTCTCCTGCCCTATCCTGTGCCATCCTTATCATTTGATATACTTGAGCCCATTGTTCTTATTACTGTCAATTCATCTTTTTTTAAAAAAAATGCTTATTTTATATTGGTTTGCTTATACAGTTCATATACATTGTGCTTCATACTATCTTTCATTCACATTATGTTTCATATAATCATTCCTATTCATTACACTTTATAAAATTAATCACCATTGAACTACGGTAATGCCCAGCATTACCTTGTCTTTCCAGAGCCTCGCTGGATCTTCAGCACCTTTGTAAATGAAAAATCATAGGACCCTGTTAATATTTTAGGATTTCTAAACTGATTTTTTCTGAATAAAGGCTAAGTAATTTAGTCTAACATTTATTTTTCTAAAGCTTACTTAGGGAGCTCTCATGTGCTAGTGGGTGAAGAGTTGCACTCCCAACCCAAAAGCAAGCTATTCAAACTCACTAGTTGCTCTGGTGGCAAAAGATGGGTATCTCTTATGCAATTTTACAGCCTCTGAAAACCCACTGCAGGTCAGTTGAGTCCATTCTGATTGGATAGTGCTTAACAGTAAACCTTTTACAGTGAAATTTAAAAGTAGATATCTCTGTTGGTTTTTCTGTTTGGGTTTTTTTTTTCTTTTTAATTTGTTGTGAGGGGAAAATACCAAACATTCACTAACTCAACTATTTCCATGTGTGTAATTCACTGACACTGACTGCTTCTTCACACATCACTGTTCTTTTCCAGATCACTCCACCTCGATTGGCATAAACCCTGAGCCCCCTAAACTCAACCTCTCTTAGCTTTCTTTTTGATTTAGAAACACTAAAAGTGGGATTCCCACATATGCATTTTTGATAATTTCTTGATTTATACTTTAAAATGAAATTATTTCAGGGAAAGTATATCAGATTTCTCTGTTCTCCCCTGTCAGTTTAATCCTCTAAAGAACTGAGTTTGAGGAGATTTGCTAGAATTACAGGTTGCTATTTCTACACATTTCACTGTGTAGCAGTGGTCCCTTCCTGTTGTTATTTTAAGTCCTTAAAAACCCCACAAATGGGAGGAGGGAAGAAAAGACTGCCTGTAAATCAGAAGATCCAAGTTTCTTGATTTCAGTGACTGGTAGTTTTACTGTCTGCTGTCACCACAGTTGTCAGCAGGATGCCTTAAACATTCTAATTGTCACCAGGGATTGGATTGTTCCTTAACTGTTTAGATCAGCTAATCTGTGTCTATCATCTGCAAAAGGTAGGCAGACCCAAGCATCCTGTAATTTAGGAAAAAAACTCCCTAACTTGGGCCCAAACACACTTGTTTTCAAGACCAAGGGTGAGGGCTCCCCAAAGCTCTGAAACAAGAGCGTAGATTGTTAACATGGGGTGAGACTGCAGGTTTATCAGCTCAGCCCACACCAGCATGGTCTGTCTCTAGCAACTGCTAATCAGTAGAAGATTCTATTTCATCAGCGGTAATGTGCTCAGAACACAAATACAGCAGAGAGGCAAGATCACTGCTCATTTCAGGCCTCATGCCTGCATTTGCACGGAATTTTTAGTTATAGGGTCGCTATGAGTCGCAAACGACTCGACGGCACGTAACAACAACAACATGACACAAATGTACCTCTGTATTTTTTGAGTTATTTAATAGTCTTGAAGTACTGTTTTAAAAACATGTCAACAGCAATAGTGTGGTAGTAATTACACACGCAACACTATGTATTATAATGTAGCTTACCTTTCAGAAAAACTGCTTTAGTTAGCCCTCTAATATAATTAAATTGTTATTTTTAATTGTGAGATAGTTTACCTTTTGTCGTTCTTGCATTTACTCTTCCATTTAATAAATTATGTACTCAAACACATACTGAGTCAAGAAAGTTCTTAAGGCTTGGGGAGGCAAACCTTTGAAAAAAAGAGTCCACCACCTTTAGTTTACATAGTGCCTATATCAAAGCTCTTTTTTTAAAATTTTTTTTTTCTTTTTCTTTTTTTTTTCAAAGCTCTTTTAAAAGAATGAATGGATTGAGTTAATAGATACAAATACAGAAAAGCAATGGGGTCTTTCCTCCCAGTTTACTAAGCAAGAGTGAATAGGAGAAAGGCAGTCAAGTCTCTAGTGAATAAAAAGCAAAACCCAAACAAGTACATTAGATTTTACAAATGTTAAATATATGTATTAAGATGCTTTAAGGAAAAGGAGGGCTTGCTCCACAGAGGGAGATGGTCAGGATGCACAGGGATCAAATGCTGGGAGCTTCTGTAAAACTGTGTTGGAAAGAACCAGACATCCAGCCTTCAAGGACAGGAGAAAGCGCAGCCATAGAGATGAGGGAAGCCAAGCCAGCTCAGATTGTTGAGCCTGTGTGTCAGATTACCCAGTAAGCAAGATGCACACAGGTTTACTCCATTTTACTTACTAATCTGTAGTAAACAATTTCACAGTTTTGATACCACATCAAAGATACTGCTCTGGGTACAATGGGCCTCCGTTTAGTCTCTCTCTCAGCATAGCACTTTCCTACAGAGTCAAAGCCTCTTTTTTTGCAAACTAATGTAAAACTAAAATAAAAAATATTAATTTAAAAAAGAGTAATAATTACTGCAGTGTCAATTCTGACTCATAAAGATATTATAGTTTTGGAAATTCTATAAGGCAGTTCTCTTCTCTTCTCTTTTTAAAGGTATTATTAGGGAAGTCTGGTGGCTTAGTGGCAAGAAGCTGCACTGCAATCTCAGAGGCACGTGGTTCAAATCCACTAGATTTTCTGCTGGAAAAGGTGGGGCAATCTCCTCTTGTACCAGTCAGATCTGACTTCATGGTACACACACAAAAAATAATAAAATAAAATTTAAAAAGGTATTATAATTATTTTATAATGGCTTACTTCCCAAGTTTGCATACTTTGTTTTTCACACTGGATCTTTTCCATTACCTTTACCCCTCCCCATCAAATTGTGTGAACCTATTATTTCCCCTCTACCCATCCTCACCCCTCTTCTCCCCCTTGGATCTCCACATGTTCTACAATAATGGTCTTATACAGTATTTGTCCTTATGGGACTGAGTTAGTTCACTTAACATAATGTTCTCCAGTCCCTCCCAAGTTAGTGATTTACAAAGTCATTTCTCCTGTGTGATGTGTAATGTTGCATTGTGTGAATGTACCATACTTTCTCAATATATTCGATTGTGGTTGGACTTTTGAGCTGTTTCCATGTGCTTGCAATGGTGAATATCAAAGCCTCTTTTTAAGTTTACTATCCTTGACAGGGATGGAGTACCCAGTAAGCAAAGTATGTGCTTGTTTGTGCTTACTTACTAATCTGTAGTGAATAGTTTCACATATTTTTTAACACTATAAAGATGAGATATGTCACAAGGCCAAACCAAACAAAAACAAGTCTGAGAAGTACAGCTGGACTATTCTTTACAGGCAAGGATAAGGAGACTTCATTTTGTCCTTTGGGAAGGTAGCCTTCAATATGGATTGAGGCTCAATGTAAAGAAGACAAAGATTCTCACCACTGGATCAATTGACAGTATCAGGATGGATGGTGAACAGATTGAGATTGTTCACAGCTTTAGTTTGCTTGGCTCCACA
>NW_006399861.1:6379132-6380178 GCF_000299155.1 Elephantulus edwardii
TTGGCACAGGACAGAGCAGAGTTTAGAGCTGTTGTACATAGGGTCGCTATGAGTCGCAAGTGACTTGACGGCACATAACAACAACAACAACAACATCAGGTAAGACCAGTAGCTGGAGAAGGGACTATATTTAGAAGTGAAGAGTCATGAAAAAAAAGCAGTTTCTCCATGAGATGGACTAATGCAGTGACCAGAATAGTGGGCTTAATTAAGCCCAGCAAAGATTTTGAGAATGGAACTCCATCAGGTGCGGTCAGTTCATAGATTACATAATCCTATAGTTGTTGTTGTTATGTGCCATCTAGTTGCCTGTGACTCATAGAAACTCTCTGTCCTGTGCCAGTCTCAGTGTCTCTGACACTCACCCCCAACCACTACTCCAGTCACTGAATCAATCCATCTCATCAAGGACCTTCCTCTCTTGCGCTGTCCCTCCACCCTCCCAAGCATGATGTCCCTCTCCAAGGACTGGTTCCTCCTTGCAACATGTCCAAAGTATGCCAGACGAAGCTTCAGAATCCTTGCCTCCAAGAAGCAGCCCAGTTTAACCCTCTCCAGGATGAACCTGTCCATTTTCTTAGCAGTCCATAGTATATTCAATACTCTTCTCCACCACCATAGCTCAAAGGTATCAATTCTCCTATCCTCCCTAGTCATTGTCCAGTTCTCTGATGTATGGAAAGTGATTGCAAAGACCATGGCCTGTATAAGGTGAACCTTAGTCTCCAGAGTGACACCATTGCTCTTCAACAATCTGGAGAGGTCCCCAACAGCAGATTTTCCCATGGCAATATGTCTTTTAATTTCCTGGCTGTTATCAATCTCAATCTCTTCACCCTCCATCCTGATGCTGCCTATAAGGCCCAGTGGTGAGAATCTTTGTCTTCTTGATAATGAGCCTTAATGCATATTGAAGGCTGCAGTCCTTAACCTTATACAACAAGCACTTCAGTTCCTCTTCAGTTTCAGCAAGCAGAGTTGTGTCATCTGCATAACGCAGATTGTTGTTAGATCTTCCACCAATCCTGACACCACACTTCTCCTCA
>NW_006399861.1:6380988-6384002 GCF_000299155.1 Elephantulus edwardii
TCCTGACTGCTGGTGCCAAGAGTGTTGACCGTGGAGCCGAGCAAACTGAAGCTGTGAACAATCTCAATCTCTTCACCATCCATCCTGATGCTACCAATAGGTCCAGTGGTGAGAATCTTTGTCTTCTTGACATTGAGCTTCAGTCCATACTGAAGGCTGCAATCGTTGCCCTTAAGGAGAAAGAAGGGAAATCTCCTTCTGTGCATTTCACAGACTCTGAAAACCCACTTAAAGTTCAGCTATAAGTTGTTTCTGACTTGCTGGCAATGAGTTGAGCTCAAAATTTTGTTAACTATTCATAAATTGTTGTGGTGTACCATTCAGTAGGAACTGATCCATAGCTGACTCTCTGGTGGGTTTTCAGAGGCAATTAATTGCATGGGAGGAGGTTGCTATCCTTGTTCTGCATAATGGCTGAGGGATTTGAACATGCTTTTAGGATTGCAGCACAGTTTCTTGCTACTAGGCCAAAGGCTTTGAAAAGATTTTAACATTTTTTGTTATTATTTTAAATTTTAAAAAAATGTTCTACTAGTTTATTTAGAAAATATGAGTACATTGTAAAGATTGTAATTTTATTGCCCTCACAGCATAGAATGAGAAAGCCAATTCCCCAAACATTACACAGGCACAAAATTCTCAAACTTCCAAACTTTGAATTTAGAGGTTTTCCTGAAAATGAAGAAGAAAGCCATCCCCCAGAGCAAAGGCAGGTCACCTCCGCTTATCACCAACAGATGGCAGTGGCTGCCACGGGGATGGGATTACAGGAATTTAGGAAACAAACTAGAGCTGTCTTAAAATATATATCTTTGTGTAAAAATTCATATCCATTGTGTTTCACACATTGTTGTTTTGTTTTGTTTTGTTTTTAATTTTATTATTTTTGTGTGAGTGTACCGTCAAATCAGATCTGACTGGTACAGGAGGAGATTGTCCCTCCTTCCCCGGCAGAGCATCTGGTGGATTTGAACCGCGCGCCTCTGGTATTGACACATTGTTTTTTTAAAGTATTTTATTTTGGTTTTGCTTAGAAAGTTCGTATACTTGTATTTCACACTATCTTTCATTTACATTGTGTTTCATAAAATTACTTATTCATTATATTTTATAATTGAAAGCAAGAGTGGCATCCACTTTCTAAATTACATGCCTCCAGAAAATCTATAAACTCTGATAAATATTGATATTTGTAGAGGAGCTTCAGGCATTTTGTTCATCAGGTCTCTTTGAGTAGTGCTCGACTCGAAGACAACAACATATTTTATAAAAGTAATCAACATTGAACTTTGCTTGGCATTGCCCTGATCCTCACAGGATGTTTTTCATTTCCTTTACCCACCCTTCCAGATGATTAACCACCTACCCATCCTCATCCCTGTGCTCTTCCCCTACTCCTTCTCCATGTTTTACGAGTTATCTATTTCTACAATAATGGTTTTATACAGTATTTGTCCTTACAGGACTGAGTTAGTTCATTGAACATAATGCTCTCCAGTCACTCCAGAGTTAGGTGGTAATTTTCAAAATCGTTGCTCCTGAGTTCTATTCCTTAGTGTGTATGTACCATAATTTCTCAATGCATTCCATAGTGGTTGGATGTTTGGGCTATTTCAATTTTCTTTTTTTTTTTTTTTAATTGGGAAAAACATATTGACGGTGCAAAAAGGTGAGGGTTGGGGACAGAAGGGTGAGGATGGGTAGGGATGCAGTTGCAGAGCTGCACAGTTTCGTAAGTGGGGGGAGCAGGTGAAGGAAATGATGATGATCCAGTTCGGACCAGATGCTACAGAAGAATGACAAACATTTTCCAATGGTAATTTGGGAACTGGATGCCGACTCTCTGGCTTCTTCATGCTGAACAGGGGTGTTGATGTGAAGGGGGAAAGGGAGGACGCTTTATCACCTTACTGGTGCTCTTGGGTTAAAGGTAAGCACCTTTGAGGCTTAAATGTAAGCCTTCTTGTTCTGTTAGAAGATATTTTCTTGTCATTTGCTCCCCTCTGGACTGCAAAGTATTTTCCCAGGTGGGTCCAGTGGGGATGGCTGATTGAACCCAGAGGCTCCATCCTCCTTTGCTTCCTTAGCTGTCAGTTGTATTTCCTTTTTGTCACTGCCACTGGGTTCAGGATCAGTTCTGGAGTAAAACTCAGTGTTAAGGTTACCTATAGGAAAGGGAGCAAACCTAGAGAGAACAAACTTGTGAGTTACAAATAGAGGGGCTTAGAGGGTGTTGCTTTCAGGTTTACTGGGGGAGAGGGTGGCAGAAGGTGGCCTAGATAACATTCTCTGGATACCCTAGGCCTTCTCTTGTAAGGGTGAATAACTCTGCCATGAACATTGGTGTACAAATATCTGCTTGTGCCTCATTTCCAGTTTTCCCAGGTTATATTCCAAGCAATGGTATAACTCGCTTATATGAAATTCCTATGTTCAGCATTTTGAGGAAACACCAAACTGTCTTCCAGAGTGGTTGTGCCATTTTACAATCTCACCAACAGAGTACAAGTGATCATAACTTGTCACATCCTCTGCAAAACTTATTACTTGCTGTCCTGTTAAACTTTTCCACTGCTACTGAGCTGGGATGGTATCGCATTGTGGTTTTGATTTGCATATCTCTTATTGCTAGTGATTTTGAGTATTTCTTCATATGTCTGTTAGCAATCCGAATATCTTCCTTTGTGAAGATTCTTTCCATGGCTTTTGCTCATTTTGTAATTAATTGTGTTGTAAGTCTTTTTCTTGTGGAGACCCTGTAGGATTCTGTGAACTTTTGATATGAGACCCTTGTCTGAAAGGTGTTGCCAGATTTTTCTTCCCAGTTAGTAGAGTATCTTTTTACTCTGTTGGAAAAAGTTTTGATGCACAAAGGGATTTAATCTTTAAAAGGTTCCATTCATCAATTTTTTTTAAATTTAGGTTGTATATTTTTCATTTAAATGAATATCTACAGAGATTTTAGAATTCCATTCATTCATTGTTGCACCCTTCTCCCCGCACAAACACCTCCC
>NW_006399861.1:6385417-6396864 GCF_000299155.1 Elephantulus edwardii
AGATAGATAACACTACTATAGTACTTGGAGACTTCAATACACCCCTTTCAAGAAAAGATAGAACTACCAAAAAGAATCTCAACAAAGATACTCAAGAATTAAACCACACCATTAACCATTCATCAATTTTATCCCCTCTAGATTCTGCATTTCTGGCTTTATTTGGCAGTCTCTTTATACCATAGACTAGGCCATCTAAGCTTGACCCTGGTTTGTCTCTGATGAACCTTAAGGGTTTTGGTCTTATGGTTTCTAGGTCTCTGATCCACCTTCAGTTGATTTTTGTGTATGGTGTGAGATGTGGATCCTGTTTTAGCTTTCTGCAGGTAGCTGTCTGCAGGTAGGTTGTCTTTTCCCCCCATTTAATGGATTTTATTTCCTTGTTGAGTATCAGTTGACCATAGATAGACAGGTCCATTTCTGGGTTCTCAATTCTCTTCTGTTAGTCTTTTTGTTGTTAGATGCTGTCTAGATGAACACAACTCATAGCGACCCTGTGAACAAAAGATCTGAATTCTGTACTGTCCTGTGCCATTCTTAAACTTCCTGACACACAAGAGCCCATTACAGCAGTTACAGTATCAGTCCACCTGGTTAAGCATCTTCCTCTCCTTTACCAACCCACCACCCTTCCCAACATCATGTCCAAGGAATAGCACATCCTAGAGACATGTTCAAAATATGTGAGTTAAAGCCTCATCATTCTTGCCTCCAAAGAGCTTTCCAGCTTCACCCTTTCCAAGACATACCTGTTCTTTCTCTTGGCCATCCATGGGATATCCAGTGCTCTTCTCCAACACCATAGCTCAAAAGCATCAGTTTTTTCCCCCTATCATCCTTATTCATTGTCCAGCTCTCAGATGCATACCTAATAATCAGAAAGATTATGACCTAATCAGATACACCTTAGTCCTCAAGCTGATGTCACTACTCCTCAATAATTTGGAAAGGTCCCTATCAGCAGTCCATTGGTCTACGTACATGTCATTGTGCCAGTACTATGTTGATTTGGTTACTACCACTGAGTAGTAGGTTTTGAATCAGGGAGTGCTATGCTTCCCACTTCATTTTTGTTTTTCAGAAATGCTTTGTTTATTCATGGTCTATTTCCTCTCCAAAAGAACTTGACAATTTCCTGTTAGGTTTCCTTAAAAAATGAATTTGATATCTGTATTGGGATTGTGTTGAAGATGTATATTGCTTTTGGTAGGATTGTCATTTTCACAATATTGAGTCCTCCTATCCATGAACATGCAACATTTTCCCATTTATTTAGGTCTTTTATTGTGTCTCACAGAAATGTTCTGTAGTTTTCATTGTACAGGTCTTTCATGTCTCTCGTTAGGTTCACTCCAAAGTATCACAATTTATGATTGGCTGTTGTAAATGGCCCTCCATCCTGGTTTTAATTGTTTTTGGTTAAACTTCTTCTAAGTGGTACAGCATTGGTTTATCCATTTACTATACAGAGGTAACTCCTGGTTGTTTTGATGCTAAACACTGTGACACTTATTTGTCAAGTGTGGCAATAATTACCCATGGTAATTTGTAGAGCTTCCTGATTAAAACCAGCTTGGGAATAGGAGTGGCATTCACTTCTGAAATAGCTTGCCCCTGGAAACTCCATGAACTTGGAGAAATGATGAAAGTTATACAAGTGTTCAGGTCTTCCATTCATAGGGTTGCTATGAGTCATCTATGACTCAACAGTACTCAACAACAACAACATTGTAAATGGCATTGCTTTCTTGGTTTCCTTCTCTGAGGTCTGCTTGTTACAGTAGAGCAATCCCTCTAATTTTTGGATATTGATCTTATATCCAGCCACTCTACCAAATTGTTTTGGTTGTGTCCTTGAGGTTTCCTGTGTACATAATCATATAATTTGCATATAGGGATAATTTAATCATCTCTTTGCCGTTCTGGATGACTTTTATTTCTCTCTCTTGTCATATTGCCCTATCAGGCACTTCCAATACAATATTTAAAAGAAGTGGTGACAGTGGACATCCTTATCTTGTCCCTATTTGCAGGAAAAATGATTTTAGTTTTCTCCAATGAGAATGATACAGACTCTTGGTTTCGCATATGTACTTTCCACTATATTGAGCAAATTCCCTTCTATTGAAATTTTTCTGAGTGTCTTTATCAGGAAGGATGTTGGATTTTGTCAATTGTCGTTTTGCATCAATTGCTAAGGTCATATGGTTCTTATTATTTGCATTGTTAATATGGTGAAAAATGTTGATTGTTTTTCTTATGTTGAACCATCCTTGCATACCTCTTATGAATCCTACTTGGTCATGATGAATTATTCTGTTGATGTACTTTGAATTCTATTGGCTAGGATTTTGTTAGGATTTTTTCATATATCCATAAGATATATTGGTCTGCAGTTTTCTTTCATGGCAATATCTTTGCCTGGTTTTAGTGTCAAAGTTATGATTCCTTAAAAGATGACTCTGGGAAGGTTCCTTCTTTTTCTATTTTTTGAAATATTTAAGTAGAATTGTTGATAGATATTCTCTAAATGTTTGGTAGAATTCAGCTGTGAAACCATCTGGTGGTCGAGGACTTTTCTTATGAGGAAGTCTTTTTATGACCGGCTCAATTTCTTGTTTTGATGGATCTGTTCAAGTATTCTACCTCTGTCCTTGTAAATTTGGGTAGGGTATGGGTTTCAAGGATTTTGCTTATTTCCTCTAGGTTTTCAAATTTATCAGAATACATTTTTTTATAGTATTCTGATATTATAGATTTAATTTAATCTGATTTTGTTGTGATGCTACCTTTAGAATTTCTTAATTGAGTTATCTGTGTCTTCCCTCTCTCTCTCACTCTCTCTCTTCCTCCCCCCCCCCTTTGGTACATTTGCTAGTGGTTGTCAATTTTATTGATCATTTTGAAAAACCAGCTCCTGGTCTTGTTAATAGTTTCAGTTGTTTTTCTGTTTTCTATCTCACTGATTTCAGGTCTTGTCATTATAGTTTCCTTTCATCTAGAGGCTGTAGGATTAGATTGGTCTTCCTTTGCCTATTTGATTAAAGTGTTAAGTTAGATCATTGTTATTTCTTTTTTCTTCCTTTTTTCATATGTGTGCCTATTGCTATGAAATACCCTCTGTTGACTGCCTTAGCTGCATCCCAGAGGTTTTGATATCTTGTATTTTCATTTTTGTTTCAAGAAACTTTAAAAATTTCCTTCTTGATTTCTTTTATAACCCAATTATGTTCTAGCAGAGAGTTATTTAGTTTCTACATGGTGATTTTGTAAGTTTTACCCTTCTGTGGTTTATTTCTAGTTTTATGGCACTATGATCTGAGATGATATTTTGTATTATTTCATTCGTTTATTTTTTTTGTTTCTTTTTTGAGGCTTCCTTTCTGTCCTAACATGATCAATGTTGAAGAATGTACCATGTGCACTTGAGAAAAAGTGAATTTGTTTTAGTAGGGTGCAGTACCCTAAATATGTCTACAAGGTTGCATCTTTGTTAAGTTTCTTTTGAGATGACCTATCCTTTGGTGATAGTGGTGTGTTGTACTCTCTTACCATTATTGTGGTATCTATTATCTATTATTATGTATTACTTTTTTCAGTTTTGTTAAGATTTGTTCTATGTATTTTGCTGGTCTATCATTAGGTGCATAAATGTTAACTGAGTTTATGTCTTCTTGATCTATTGTACCTTTAATCAGTATGTAATGCCCTTCCTTAGCTTAAATGGTACTTTTTATCCTGAAATCTATTTTATCAGAGATGAGTATTGCCACTCCCATTTTTTTTTATTGTCATTTGTTTGATTCCCCTCTTTCAGACTTTGGTTTTGAGTCTGTCTTTCTCTTCTTATTTTAGATGTGTCTCTTATAGGCAACACATTGATGGACTTTCGGATTTTTATCCATTCTGCTATTCCTTTTCTATTAATTGGCACATTTAGTCCATTCACATCAAGTATGATTATGTTCTGGCCAGGTTATACTGTTGTAATTTTGTTGTGCTTCTTTTTCTGTTTGGTTTTTGGGTTTTTTTTTCTTTTTCTTTTCTTTTCTGGTTACTATGGTCTATCCACTTTCCTTTGTCTCTGTGTCAAGTCTTCACTTAAAATTTCTTTTAGTTTTGGTCTTATTTTCACACATTCCTTAAGTTCTTTCTTTTCTGCAAAGGATCTAATTTCTCCTTCATATTTGATGGATAGGTTTGCTGTATATAGGGATCTTGGCTGGCAAGTTGGTGTTTTTTTTCCAACTTTCTGTATATGCCATCCCATTGTCTTTTAACTGGCATTGTTTCTGCTGAGAAATCAGAACTCAACTAATTTTTTTTCCCTTTGTAGGTGACTGTTTTTCTCACACTGCTTTTTGCATTCTATTCTTATCTTTCAATTTGGAGAATTTGCCTATGCTATGTCTTGATGCTTTTCTTTTTTAGTCTAGTCTACTCGGTGTTTGCTGTGCTTCTTGAATGTGGATTTCCTCATTCTTCAAAATGCCTGGGAAGTTTTCTTCTAGTACTTCTTCCACAATTTTCTCAGTGACTTCCGTGTTACTCCCATGTTCTAGAATTCCAATCATATGCATGTTGTTCTTTTTTATGTCATCTCACATGATTCTAATGTTTTCTTCATTTTCTTTACATCTCATCTCTGATTTTTCTTCTAGTATGTTTTCAATGAGACTCTTGTCTTCCAGCTCACCAATGAATGCAAAAGTCCATTACAAAGACAAAAGAGGAAGAAAAGACTGAGATGGATGCAAGAAGAGACTGAATATTTCACTAGAGCACCAAGAAGTAAAAGCAAAAGGGGGGAAAACACCATCAAGAGGTTAAGGAGCTGAAGATAATATTTCAAAGGGAAACTCAGAAAGACAATGCAAAGTATTATAATGTAATGTGCAAAGAATTGGTTGTTGTTGTTGTTATGTGCCGTCGAGTCATTTGCGACTCATAGCGACCCTATGTACAACAGCCCTAAACCATGCTCTATCCCGTGCCAGTCTCATTGCCTCTGACACACCCATCCCGATTACCCCAGTCACTGAATCAATCCACCTCATAGAGGGTCTTCCCCTCCTGCGCTGTCCCTCTACTCTACCCAGCATTATGTCCCTCTCTAAAGACCTGTCTCTCCTTACAACATGTCCAAAGTATGTCAGACGAAGCCCCAGAATCCTTGCCTCCAAGGAGCAGCCTGGTTTAACCCTCTCTACGATGAATCTGTTTGTTTTATTGGCAGTCCATGGTACATTCAATACTCTTCTTCAGCACCACAGCTCAAAAGCGTCAATTCTCCTTCTATCCTCCCTAGTCATTGTCCAACTCTCTGATGCATAAAAAGTGATTGCAAAAACCATGGCCTGTATCAGGTGCACCTTAGTCTCCAGAGAGACACCGTTGCTCTTGAGTACTTTAGAGAGGTCCCTAACCGCAGACTTTCCCATCGCAATATGTTTTTTGATTTCCTGGCTACTGGTGCCAAGAGTGTTGACTGTGGAGCCGAGCAAACTGAAGCTGTGAACACTCTCAATCTCTTCGCCATCCATCCTGATGCTACCGATTGGTCCAGTGGTGAGAATCTTTGTCTTCTTGACATTGAGCCTCAGTCCATACTGAAGGCTGCAGTCCTTGACCCTCTGCAGTAAGTGCATGAGGTCCTCCTCAGTTTCAGCGAGCAAAGTTGTGTCATCTGCATAATGCAAATTGTTGATAGATCGTCCACCAATCCTAACGCCACGCTTCTCCTCATAGAGCCCAGCCTCTCCGGTAATCTGCTCTGCATACAGGTTGAAAAGGTATGGAGTCAGAGAATAAAAAGGGACAAACTTGCTGGGTATTTATTAAGCTGAAGGAACTAATGAGCAAATTCAAGCCTCGAGTTGCAATACTTAAAGATATTATGGGCAGAATATTGAAAGGTCCAGGAAGCATAAAAAAAGAATATGGGAGTACACAGAGGCACTACATACACACACACACACACACACACACACACACACACAAATTGGCTGACACAGAAGAATTTCATGAAGCATCATATGATCAAGACATAATTGATGATAAAGGAGAAAGTTCAAACTGCTCTGAAGGAATTGGCAAAAAACAAAACCCCAGGAATTGATGGGATACAAATTAACATATTTCAGCAAACAGATCCTCCCTAGGACATGCTCACCAGGTTGTGCCAAGAATGCTAGGGAACAACTACCTGGCCAGCTAACTGGAAGAGATCCATATTTATTCTCATTCCAAAGTAGCGTGACCATACAGAATGTGAAAATTATTCAACAATATCAACAACAAGCAAAATATTATTGAAGATTATCCAAAATCTACGGGAACAGTACACCAACAGAGAACTACCAGAAGTACAGGCTGTGTTTAGAAGAAGCTGTGGCACTAGGGACATCAGTGCCCATGTCAGATAGATCTTGGTTGAAAGCAGAGAGTACCAGAAGAATGCATATGTGTATTTTATTGACTATGCAAAGGCATTTGACTGTGTGGATCAGAACAAGTTGTGGCTAACCTTGACAAGACTGGGGATCCCAGATCATTTGATTGTGCTTATGCAAAACCTATATTTGGACCATGAAGCAGTTGTCAGAACAGTGTAAGGACACACTGCATGGTTCAAAATTAGGAAAGGAGTATGTCAGGGATGTGTCCTGTCTCTGGTTTTTATGAGGAGGAATGTGGCATTAGAATTGGGAGAAGACTCATTAGCAACTTGTGTTGAGGAGGTCCTGAAGCAACTGCTTCAGAAAGTCAAGGACTGAAATCTTAAATATGTATTGAAGCTCAACATCAAGAAAATAAAGATTCTCACTACTGGGCCAATTGGCAACACCATGATAGATGAATATATTGAGATTGTTAACAATTTCATCTTGCTCATGTCCACAAGCAACAATCTGGAACCAGCAGCCAGGAAATAAATGAATTGATTTAGGAAACTCAGCTGTCAGGGATCTCTCCAGAGTGCTGAAGTACAAAGACGTCAGTCTAGAGAGTAAGGTGTACCTGATCCAGGCCATGGTTGTCACAAGTACTTGATATGTGTTGAAGAAATGAACAATTACTAAGGATGACTGAAGAAGAATTGATGCCATGGAGTCGTGGTACTCGAGAGGAGTATTGAACATAACCATGAACAGCCAAGAGAACAAACAGGTCTGTCCTGGAGAGTGTTGAACCAAGTTGCTCTCTGGAGGCAAAGATTTTGAAGCTCTATCTCATATACTTTGTGTATGTTGCCAGAAGGAACCAGTCCTTAGAGAAGGACATCATGTTTGGACGGGTGGAGGAACAACGTAGGAAAGGAAGACTCTGCATGAAATGGATTGACACAATCAATTATATGTCCTTTTCTAAGGACTGGTTCCTTCTGGCAACATACACAAAGTATGTTGGAGACACAGATTGGCTCAGGATAGGACAGAATTCAGATCTATAGTACATTGTCCATAGTGTTATTATGAGTGACAGACAACTCGATAAGACATAACAGCAACAACATAATAAATGAAAATGGAGACCATAATGTCTATATAACATTAATAATTTCTGCCTTTGTTTTCTATTCTCACTCTCTTGTGGAAATAAGGTTTATTGTTTGGTGAATACATTTGTACACTTTGGTTTATGTTCTTTTTACCAACTAATGATAATAATAGCAACTGTATTAATGCAAATATGTAGCAAAGTTTTACTATGTGCAAGGCATTGTTCTAAGTACTCTACTTGAATTATTTAATTTGCTTTACAACAAACATACTCACACGCACTCCTTTCAAGTTGAGTTCAACTTATACTAACTCTCTATCCAGTTTCCAAGGCTATAAGTCTATAACAGAGGAGATTGCTTATTTTTCTCTTACAGACTCGCTGATGGATTCAAACCTCCATCCTTTCTGTTAGTAGCCCAACATGTTACACACTATGCTATAAGGATGCCATATAACAACTATGTTACTATTGTTATTAGATGCTTCCAGGTGAACTACAACTCAGTGCAACCTCACAAATAATGGATCTGAACCTTGCTCTATCCTATGCCATTGTCATAATTTTTTAAGACCATTGGTACAGTCACTGTGCTAATTCATCTCATTGAAGTGTTGCTCTTTTACTGACCCTCCACTTTTCCAAACATGATGTTCTTCTTCAAGGACAAGTCCCTCCTCACAGCGCACTCAAAATATGTGAGACAAAGCTTTCCTATCCTTGCCTCCAAGGAGCACCCTGATTGCACTTTCTCCAAGTCTCATTCATTTGTTCTCTTGAAAGTCCATAGTTATTTGGTACTCTGCTCTAGCACTACAACTCAAAAACATTGAGCATCTTCTCTCATTCTTAGTCCTAGCCCAACTTTCAGATGCATAACAAATAATTGAAAAGACTGTGGCTTGAATCAGATGCACCTTAGTGTTTACACTGATATCATTGCTCCTTTACACTTTAGAGAGGTCCTTGACAGCATATATACCCAAAGTAATATGTCTTATGAAGTGGATATTTTTATCTTCATCAATATATAGTTGAATAAATTGAATCATTGAAGGCTAACTAACTAGGATCCAAATCCAAAGTGTAAATTCTATTTTATTATTTAGCTTCTTTATCACTCCTCTTGAAAGTATGAGAATATTCCACATATATTGCTCTCTTCTTCACTTAAAATATATTATGTTCTTCTTTTCAGCTGAGTATACATGTTGTTGTTGTTATGTGTCATTGAGTTGCTTGCGACCCATAGCAGCCCTATACCGATAACTTTCTCTATACTGAGCTAATCTTACTGTCTCTGATACACCTATCCCCATTACCCCAGTCACTGAATTAATCCATCTCATCAAGGACCTTCCTCTCTTGTGCTGTCCTTCCACCCTTCCAAGCATCAAGTCCCTCTCCAAGAACTGATCCTGCCTTGTAACATGTCCAAAGTATGTTACACAAAGCTTCAGAATCTTTGTCTTCAAGGAGCAACTTGGTTTCACCCTCTCCAGGATGAACCTGTTTATTCTCCTAGCCATCCATGGTATATTCAATACTCTTCTCCAGCACCACAGCTCAAAGGTATGATACTTAGTCATTGACCAGCTCTCTGATGCATATCAAGTAAGTGCAAAGATCATGGCCTGCATCAGGTGCACCTTAGTCTCAAGACTGACATCATTGCTCTTTAGTCCTTTGGAGAGGTCTCTAACCAGTAGACTTCCCCCAATGCATTTAATCTCTTAATTTCCTGGCTGCTAGTACCAAGAGTGCTGATTACAGAGCCAAACAAACTGAAGCTGTTAACCATCTCAAGCTCTTCATCATCTGTCATAATGCTGCCAGTCATCCCAGTGGTGAGAATCTTTTCAGTCTATATTGAAGGCTGCAGTCCTTTACTTTCTGCAGCAAGCAATTCAGGTCCTCCTCAGTTTCAGCAAGCAGGGTTGTGTTATCTACGTAAAACAGATTGTTAATGAATCTTCCTCCAATCCTGATGCCATATTTCTCCTCATATAACCCAGCCTCCCAGATAATCTGTTCTTAATATAGATTGAAAAGGTATAGATATAGGATACATCCTTGGCATACACCCTTCCCAACTTTAAACTATGCAGTATTTTCCTTCTCAGTTCTGACAACTGTCTCCTGGTCCGAGCATAGGTTTCACATAAGCACTATCAAATGTTCTGGGATTCTCATTCTTCTCGGAGTTAGCCACAGTTTGTTGTGATCCACATAGATGCATATTTTTTAATGTATCAGAATATAAAATAGCCATCTAGTAGTCAATATGATATAGCACAATTTAATGTCATTATTCTTTACTGAAAAATATACTTTATTGTGTTTTCAATGAAAGTTTACATAGCAATTTCCATTTCCATTTAAAAGTTTTACACAGATTATTCAGTGACAGTGGTTAACTTTTTTAAAATGATGAACATTCACGTTATTTCTATTCTAGGATTCCATTTCCATTAATCTAGTCTCCCTATACTTTTATTGTCTCATCTTTGTTTGAAAGCTGTTACTGACAGTTTGCTCTCAATACATGATTTATTTTTCATGGGCACAGTAACAGCCTATGTTATGCAGATGACACAACCTTTTGCTGAAACTGAAGACAACTTGAAGTGCTTGCAGCAGAAGGGCGAGGACTGTAGTCTTCAGTATGGATTGAAGCTCAACAAGAAGAAAAAGATTCTTACCACTGGCCCAATTGGCAGCACCATGGTAGATGAAAAATAGATTGAGGTTATTAACAATTACAGCTTGCTGTGCTCTACAATCAATACTGTTGGCACTAGCAGACAGGAAATCAAAAGATGGAATGCACTGGGAAATCTGCTTCGGTGACCTCTCCAGAGTATGATGTCAGCCTAGAGACTAAGGTGTTCTTGATACAGACCATGGTCTTCACAGATACTTGCTAAGCATCAGGGAGCTGGACAATGACTAAGAATGACAGAAAAAAATCAGTGCCTTTGAATTGTGGTACTGGAGCTGAGTCTTGAACATACTGTGGACTACTAAGAAAGCAAATAGATCTATCTTTGAGAGGGTGAAACCAAGTTTCTTCTTGAAGGTTAGGATTGTGAAGCTCCATGTCACATACTTGGAAAATGGCCAAGAGGGACCGGTCTTTGGAGAATGACATCATGCTTGGAAGAGTGGAGGGACAGCACATAAGAGGAAGACTTTGGATGAAATGCATTGATACAGCAACTGGGGCATTGGGATTAGGTGTTTCTGAGTCAGTAAGACTGGCTCAGGACAGAGCAGGCTTCAGAGATGTTACAGATGACTAGACGGTGCATAACATCAACAACAACTACTACTATTACTACTTATAGGTGTTATCCATAACTATGTAAAACAATCAATTTTTTTAGCTACAAGATCATTGATTTCAGGGATTCATTTTAGCTCAGGGTTGGAAGACTATCTCGTGTTAGTAGTCTTAGGGAGTCTTTCAGTCTGAACCAGTGCAGTAAGTCTGTCTTCCTTCGGGGGGATTTGAGGATCTAGCAGAACTCTTCTATTGTGTTCCTAAATAGAATGGTCGGTACTGGTAGTCAGTAATCATCTAACTCTTCTAGTCTCAGTGTAGATGACATTTTGTTTTGTATAGAATATTAGTCTTGTATACTAACAAGCTTCCTATTTGAGTCTTTGACTTCTATCTTTTTTATTTGACTAGAAATTATTTGGTGTTGAACCATTCTCCTTTTCATGGGCATTTAGCTTGTTCTTATTCCCTGGCTATTACCCAATAGGGATCCCATAACATTTGTTTGTGCTAATGTGAAACCTATACTTGGACCTGGTGTCTCCGATTACCTGGGAAGCAGGAAAGCAGGGAATACCAGAGGAATGTCTATCTGTGCTTCATTGACTATGCAAAGGCATTTGACTGTGTAGATCATAACAAACTGTGGCTGACTCTGAGA
>NW_006399861.1:6401464-6407367 GCF_000299155.1 Elephantulus edwardii
CCACGGACTGCTAGGAGAACAAACAGGTTTGTCCTGGAGAAGGTGAAGCCAGGATGCTCCTTGGAATCAAGGATTCTGAAGCTTTGTCTGACAGACATTCTTTGGGCATGTTGCAATGAGGGACTGGTCCTTGGAGAGGGAAATCATGTTTGGCAGAGTGGAGGGTCAGCAAAGGAGAGGAAGATGGATCGATGAGATGGATCGATTCTGTGACTGGAGTGATGGGAATGAATGTTTTTGAGATGGCCAGGTAGGCATAAGATAGAGCAGCATTTAGAGCTCTTGTACATAAGGTTGCTTTGAGTCGCAAGCGACTCGATGTCACATAACAATAACAACAATGACAACAATTTCATTTTTTTCAGAATAAAATGGGCAATCTCCTTCCATGTGATTTACTCTCTCTGAAAATCTGCTGGAGACTCTGCTATGAATTGGTTCTGACTGTATAGCACATAACAACAACATCAACAATTTTATTTTTGGCACCTGTTGTTGCTGTTACATGCTATCAAATACCCTGTGACTCATAGCTACCCTATGTACAATAGCTCTGAAGCCTGACCTGTCCTGAGCCAGTCTTACTGACTCTGACACACATATCCCCACTTCCCTAGTCACTGTATCAATCTAGCTCATCCACGGTCTTCCTCTCCTGTGCTGTACCTCCACCACCCTCCCAAGCATAATTAAGATTGTTAACAATTAGAGCTTGCTCAGCTCCACAATCGACGCTCTTGGCACCAGTGGTCAGGAAATCAAATGATGAAATTGCATTAGATAAATCTGCTTTTAAAAAAATCTGCTGTCATGGACCTTTTCAGAGTACTGAGAAACAATGATGTCAGTTTAGAAACTAAGGTGTGCCTGATTCAGTCCACAGTCTTTGCATTTAACTGCTATGCATCAGAAAGCTGGACCATGACGAAGGATGATAGAAGAAGAATTGATGCCTTTGAGTTGTGGTGTTCGAGAAGAGTCTTGAACATACCATGTACTACCAAGAAAACAAACAGATCTGTCTTGGAGAAGTAAGTTTCTCCTTGGAGGCTAGGAATTTGAAGCTCTGTTTCTTTGGCACATAGTATTTCTTAAGGCAAAATAGATAACTGTAATGGCAACTCTATTTGGAAGAGGGGTAACATCCACTTCCTAAACAGCATGCCTCTGGAAACTCTATGAACTTTTAGAAATGATGATACTTGTAGAAAGGCTTCAGGACTTGTGTTTGTAGGGTTGCTATGAGTCATGCTCGACTTGATGGCAATTAGCAACAACAGCACAGTGGCATGTATAATTACTTTAATTACATAGTTACATTTTATATAACGCAAATTCTTTTCCAAAATGTTGTTGTTGTTGTTGTTGTTGTTGTTGTTGTTATGTGCCGTCGAGTCACCTGTGATCCATAGCAACCCTATGTGCAATTGTTCTGAATCTTGCCTTGTCCTGAGCCAGTTTCCTTAATTCTGACATGGCAATCTCCATTGCCTCAGTCACTATATCAGTCCACCTCATCTAAAGTCTTCCTCTCCTGTGCTGTCCCTCCAACCTTCCAAGCATGACTGTCTTCTCCAAAGACTGATTTCTCCTAGCCACATGTCCAAAGTATGTGAGACAAAGCTTCAACATCCTAGCCTCCAAGGAGAAACTTGGTTTCACTCTCTCCAAGACAGATTTATTTGTTTTCTTGGCTGTTCATGGTATATTAAAGACTCTTTTCCAGCACCACAATTTGAAAACATATATTCTTCTTCTGTCATCCTTAGTCATTGTCCGGTTCGCTGATGCATAGTAAGTAATTGTGAATACAATGGCCTAGATTAGGCACACCTTAGTCTCTAGACTGACATTGTTGCTTTTTGGCACTTTGGAGAGGTCCCTGACAGCATATTTTCCCAATGCAATACCTGTCTTAATAAGTAGACCACCATCTAGTATGGAACTAATGTATGGAACTAATAGTATGAAACTATTCCATACCCTCACCCCTCAACTGTCGGTGTGTGTTGTACTGTGATGACTTGCATGTTGCTGTGGTGCTGAAAGCTACGTCAGTGATGTTTCAAATACTAGCAGGGTAATCCATCATGGACAGACTTCAGTGAAACTGCAATACCAAGACTAGGAAGCAGGGCTGGTAATACACTTCTGAAATAATAGATCCTTGCACTCCAATGAATAGCAGGAAAACATTATCTGATACAGTGTTGGAAGATGAGACCTTAGGTTGGAAGAAACTCCAAATGTGGACTTCTTCTCAAAGTAGAGTCTGCCTTAATAATGTGAAAGGAATATAGCTTTCAACCAGGAAGGACCTTCCTTTGCTGATGTGGCACAACTTAAAATGAGGAGAAACACTTGTAAAAATCTATTAATAACTGGATTGCATAATGTACAAAATATGAAACTAGGAAAACTAGAATTTGTTAAAAATTGAAAACAAACTCATGCCATTGAGTCCACACTGACTCATAGCTGACCCTCCAGCTGGTTTTCATAGGCAGTTAATGGCATAGGAAGAGCTTGCCCATCTTTCTCCCTCAAAGCAGTTGGTATATTTGAACCACAACATCCTGCTGACTAGGCTATCAGGATTCTTACACTTGTTATTCTGGGTCAAAATGGCCTGATGTTGGTCATTTTGAATCAATCATGTGGTCTGCTACGTCAAGGATGAGAAATTGAAGAGCAATGACATTGTGTTCATTGCCTAAAAGAACATTTCAAGATCTATCTGAAATACAATGTTGTCAGTAATAGGGTCCTATCCAAACAGATACAAAGAAGACTTGATAGTATGGCAGTTACTTAAATTTATATATAAGCCACTAAATCCAAATTTGCAGAAATTTAGGATTCCTATAAATTTCTACCACCTTAAACTGATAATTCAGGCAATCAAGAAAAATTAATACTGACTAGTTATTAGAGTGGAAAATTTGGAAAGAAGAAAGATTTGATAATTGGAAATTACAGCCTGCATAATAGAAATGAAGCGGCAGATTTCACGGCAGAATTTTGTGCTACTAATGGCTTAGTCATTGCAAATACTTAAAACAACAATGTTGTTGTTATTGTTATGTGTTATTGAGTCATTTGCGATTCATAGCGACCCTATGTACAACAGCCCTAAACCCTGCTCTATCGTGTGCCAATCGGACTGCCTCTGACACACCCATCCCAATTACCCCAGTCACTGAATCAATCCACCTCATGGAGGGTCTTCCCCTCCTGCGCTGTCCCTCCACCCTCCCAAGCATGATGTCCCTCTCCAAGGACCTGTCCCTTCTTAAAACATGTGTAAAGTATGTCAGACGAAGCCCCAGAACCCTTGCCTCCAAGGAGTAGCCTGGTTTAACCCTCTCCAGGATGAGTCTGTTTATTTTCTTGGCAGTCCATGATACAACAACAATGACACAAACATAAACGCCAACTACATACCTAGACCTCTCCTGATGGTTTGCATAACAATTAACTGCTAACACTTCCACAAATAATACTCACACAATTTCATAGTTACAAGTACTAGAGTTTAGGACTTCAAAACAGTTTTTCAGGGTATACAATTCAATATAAAATGCTGTCCTATTTTGCCAGGTTTGCAGTTGTTTGAGTTGTAATCCTGTTATTGTATTACAGCCCTATTGATGTGTTGTTAAATGAGGGGTCTGGGTGAGAGATAGAGTTCAGTGTTAGGTTTTAATCTTTTAGTGAGCTGGTGTCAAAATATTTTGAAAACATATTAAAAAATATTTCTCAGCTTTCAGCCTCTCTTTCCTTAGGAAAGCTTAAGGAAACTGAACTTAGGTAGTTTCCTTCTTCCAGGATAGAAAATTTTTGTAAAATCTGTGTCTGTTTAAAATAACAAGAAATCACTAGTGAGTAGATGCCAACTCATGGCAATCTATGTGTTGCAGACGCATAAAACTGATTCACAGAGTTTTCTGGGCTTTGATCTTTCAGAAGTAGATCTCCAGGCCTTCCTTCCTAGCTGCTATACATTGAATTGTCATTCTTTTTAATTGGTAGTGAAACCCTTAAGGATTTGCACCTCCCAGACATTCCTCCCAACTATTCAGGTCCTAGTAAACAATTTCTTCAAGGTCAGACAATGTTAAGTAGAACAGAAAGCTCTGGGTTTATTTCAAATGGTTGTTTTCCCCTCTCCCTGATGGAAAAACAAAGTGATTTTTCTGACTGTCACAGGGAGAACTTGATGAGGCTCATGAGAGTGTAACTACCTCCCCCCCCTTTTTTCACAATAGATTTATTATTTTTTTTAATTCATTTTAGTGAACATTTACCAAGACTTTGGATTTCCATTCATTCATTATTGCATTTCTCTCCCTGCCCACTTGTAGCCCCAATTAGCTCTTCTCTTTGGAAAAAAAAATAGGAAACAACACTTCACGAATTTGCATGTCATCCTTGCGCATGGGCCATCCTAATCTTCTCTCTATCATTCCTATTTTAGTATATGTGCCGCTAAAGTGAGCACATAACTACTGTTTTTTTAATTTATGGAAGCAAAGGTTTGCCCATTTATCCTTTTACAATCAATACGCTTCCCATGTAAGCCTGCAGATGCTCTCTCCTGGAAGCAACATATGTTTGCAGTTTTTTTCTTTGGTGGCTTAGTGGTAAGAAGCTGTGCTACCATCCCAAAGACACAAAGTCTGAATCTACCAGCTGCTCTGCAGGGGAGGGATGGGCAATATCTTCTTGTGTGATTAACTGCTTCTGAAAACCCACTGGAAGTTCAGCTATGAGTTTGTCTGATCTAAGATGCACAAGAACAGCTTCAATGTTAGATTCTACAAGATGCTAAGAATAAATAAAACAAAAAAATAAGTTATTTATTAGAAGATTCCAACTCATAGTCACCCTATAAGACAGAATAGAACTGGTCCATAGGCTTCCTAAGGTTGTAAATCGTTATAGAAGCAGACTGCCTCATCTCCCCCTTGGAGCTGGTAAATTCAGACCTTTCAATCAGTAATCTAGTACTTTAACCATTATGTCTTATGTATTTCCTTTGAGAGTAAATAGTCATGCCTATTTCTTGTCATGAAAATATCCATTCCTTTACCAGATATTAAATTTCACTTCCACCATTAGCTGATTTTATTTTTTTTGTAGGAGGAAAAGGTAGCTTCAATGTCTCCTCAACTTCAGCTGCGTGCCAGCTGTGTTTATTAAACAGCGATTTCTCATTGTCTGGCCTTCTGTTTTCAGTTCCATCATCTCCCCCATCTGGCTCCTTTGCCTCCATCCCCATATCCTAGTGAACAGATCCATATTTTTACTGACAGTAAATATATATATCCCTGACGATAGCAGTTAACATTCGCTTACATTTCACTTCAATTCTCATGTTCACATTTCAACTACATAAAATTGGGTGATTTGAAACAATTTTAGCAGATTCTCACTCAGATGTAATCCCTTATGACTTGTGATGGTTTTGAATTCTTGGCAAACATTTCCTGTGCCACTAAGACTGTCCATTCAGGAAGGATCATTAAGAACTATAAGAACCAAAAAAAAAAAAAAAAGAACTATAAGCACAGAAGCAGTGAATACACAATTCACTTCAAGAAGAATACAATGGAATATACAGTCACAAACTCAGATCTCCCACTTTGCTAGACAGAAATAGAATGGAGGTGGACAAACATACACACCAGGCATCTGAGAAGCAAGGATTATCTTAGAATTGGTACTTCTTTCTAAACAAAAGGGAAGATACTGATCTTAGATTTCTCCTGTTCCTGGTTGTGTTGTTTTTGTTGTTATGTTCCATCGAGTTGCCTGAGACTCATAGCGACCCTATGTACAACAGCCCTAAACTCCGCTCTGTCCTGTGCCAATCGCACTGTCTCTGACACTCCCATCCCAAT